>NW_017306355.1:468054-468901 GCF_000935625.1 Nanorana parkeri | reverse complement strand
AAGGAAGAAAATGCAACCCTTTATTATTCATTTCTGAAATTGTTTGCTGCTGATTGTGATCATGAATGGATCTGGTCAGAGGAGCGTTGACAATATGCCTCAGCAGGCTTATCTAATATGAATGCAAGTTATTCTACATATGTATTCTAAAGTGTTCACGTTGATTAATGAGCCTTCATTTCTACTGTGTTTTTTTTCCATAGCTTTGATAAAATGATTAGTGGATTGTATATGGGAGAAATAGTACGTCATGTGCTTGCCAAACTGACCAATCGGGGATTACTTTTTGGTGGTGTTTCAACACAACAGCTTCTTGACAAAGGAACTTTTGGAACCAAGGATGTGTCGGACATTGAGAAGTGAGTGATGTTTAAGTGTTATGTTGACATAATTCGTAATTTAATATTGAGTGTTACCACATTTCAAAGAAGAATATTCCTAGCACACCTTAAAGTAGTATGAGTAAGAAGATGGGGTGTTAAATGTCCTCTAAAAGGGGTTCAGTCTTATCTTAAGCAATAAATAACCAAGTAGATGGGACTAGCGCACCTTAAAGTATATGGGCATTTCATGTAAAAAATTAGCTCACAACAACTAACAGAATGGTGCTAAATGGATAAAAAGTACAAATGCATAATGGTGCTAAATGGATAAAAAGTACAAATGCATAGCATAGGCCATAGATCAGAAGCTCAATCAGATACAAATTAAATGGATACATCAGTGTACAGTCATAGAAGAGTAGATAACCCTAAGGGCATCCAGTTGGCAAAATGGAAGGGGGTCTCAAAAAATGACATTTCGGGGTTACCCTCTACCTCTGATACCCATACCTTTTTTTTTTTTT
>NW_017306355.1:463714-467070 GCF_000935625.1 Nanorana parkeri | reverse complement strand
TTTTGGGTTTATAAAGATAAGGTTTTTTTTTTTTTTTTTTTTTTTTTTTTTTTTTTTTGTGCCACCAATAAAGCACATGTTTACTGCTCCTAACTGTAAGGGCTGGTTCACAAGAGCTCTGGTGCCTTCCAGCATGATTCACTGGTGGAGCTCATCCCGGCCAGGTGCGGGAGGTGAAGTGGGGGTGCTATTCATGTCAATGGCACCACAGGCACGCCCCCGCCCGCTGTGCGATTACCCGCATTGGAATGTGAGGTACTTGAATGCCCAATGTTCCAGTCCAGTGCAATCTAAAGAAAGTGCTTGCGGGCTCGTTTCCACCAGCCTGTGCGCTCATCGTACTGTCCCGTGCCCAGAATGCAAGGGATTGCATACAGTCTCCTGGTGTTCCGAGGTGGGAGGGGACATGGCAGTGCCATTCATGTCAATGGCACTGCACATAAGCGGCCGCACAGGACCACATGGTAATGCCCTGTGTTCCAGTGCTGTCAATCGCAAAAATAGTGCTTGAATTTTTTTGGGTGATCGTACTGCACTGAAACGCAGGGCGTTGTATTACCACATGGTCTGCGGTCCCATTTAAATGAATGGCACTGCCATGCCCCCACCTCAGGATGCAAGGAGACTTTGTGTATGTGATCTCTTGCGTTCTGGGCATGGGACAGTGCGATGAGCGCACTGGCTGGTGGAAACGATCCCTGCATCCTTAGTGGGTTTGGCGGTGCTGCAAGCACAGGGAACCAACGATCCACAAGTTGATTAGCATTGAAGTGTCTGTCTAGTCGTCAATGTATTTTTCTTTGCTTTTTTCATTATTGTATTGATTGCTGTTATGCTGTGTTGGAATGTCGATATTTCATTTTCACTGTATTATATGTAGTTAGTTTTTATGTATGAAAACCAATAAAAACTTTACCTGTTAAAAAAAAAAAGATCCCTGCAGCATTTTTCAGGCTGCGCGGCAATCGTGCACGCTCAGGAGTCGCCAAGGTGTGAACCGATCGCGCTGTGGGTGCCATTATTTTGTAATGGCGCGCCGGGCGGATCACGCGGTTTCCCGCCGTGCTTCCGAATATGATCGCGGCTAAAGCAGCTGTGCGTCGTGTATCACAAAAAGGTACTTTTACCTTTTTTTTCTGTGATTGACGCGCGGATGTCACCCCATTGAAATCAATGGGGCCACGCGGCAATTGCTGCCTGCATTGTGCAGGACCGCAAGACACCCGGGACATGCGTCTCAGGTGTAGTGCAGGTGTGAACCTAGCCTAAGCATTATTGGTGACTATTGGCTACATATTGCCTTTTTTTTTTTTTCTTCAAAGGTTTAGAACTCTTGTGCTCTTTTAATCCATTATTCTATTTATTTCTGTGTTTTCTGTACCTATCCTATAAAGAACACTGATCTAAATTCCCGTGTTTCATATCTAGGGCCATAAACCACCAGCCACATGGCAAGCCTAGATTTTAAAGCCAAAGTAAAATTATTCAGACCTGTGTGTAAAATCTGGTATGCTCTGTTTTTTTTAAGCAGTTTATCATTGCCAAAGTAGTGCTCCTACATTGGGAGGTTGGGAAAATATGCCCGGTTAGTAGTTACTTTAGATCTATTATTCCTGAAGTTGATAAGCTATGTATAGCTCAACCCAACTAGCAACACCTTTTTTTTTTTCTCCCTTGCAGTGACAATTTTCCTTTTGAGAAAACTAAAAACGTTTTGACTGCCTTGGGTCTAAAGCCGAGTGAAAAGGACTGTGTCCAGGTCAATTGTGTGTGCAGTGCCGTGTCTATGAGGTCTGCCAGGTTGTGTGCTGCTGGACTTGCTGCAGTCGCTAACCGCATAAAGAATAATCGGCGGCATCAATTGGGTAGCATCACAGTGGGCGTCGATGGATCTGTATACAAAACAAACCCCAGGTAAGATGGCTTTAACTTTTACTTCCCTTGCATCTCCACCATAAAAATTACAGTGCAGTATACATGTAAGTGTTCTCAGTTCTGGGTGAGGTCTGTGGATTTGTGTAAGCCCGTACTTTTTAGATCACGTACCACCTTCATGATAAATATCTTGGCTTTATGGCTGAAAACTGCACAGGTTTGTGGCCGCATTGCTCAGCATAAATTGAGACTGATGTTATGGTGAGGAAACCGAACTGTGCTTTCCCATTTCTAGAAGCAGAAACACATTTGATCCTTATGGCAGTTTTGGTTAGTTTCTTGCAGTGATGGAGTTTTGCTGTTATGCCGACACTAAGGAGTACATTTTATAAACAATTTGCAGAACCATTTTTGGTATACTACCTTTTGCATGTCGAATTTACGGTTCTGTGGGATAAAAACGACATTCTTAATATCTTTTCAGGTTGACTGCATTGTAACAACACATTTAGGGCCACTAGATGGAGCTAAGGAAATGTTTAATATTCTCAGGTCCGTCTAGTGGCCATACTGTGGTATTACATTCAACTTAAAAAGATAATATACTAAAAACATTTAGTTTTTTAGGCTTCACACACGAATCGGCCTGCACGTACAGCTCCGTGCTGCGTGCGGGGCCGTACCAAGTAGCTGCCGGGAAGGACAGGTGCTGCGTGTGATTAGAATGCAGCCCCCGTTCTTCTCTATGGGGCTACGTTTTCTGGCCGGGACGCATACATGTTCCATTCCGGCGGCGTATGAATACGATCACCCGCACCCCTACGGACCTGCAAATGAGGTAAGCGTAGGGGGGCGTACGGCCGCGTAGCCCCATAAAGGACGGGGGCTGCGTTCTAATCACACGCAGCACCTGTCCTTCCCAGCATCTACTTGGTACGGCCCCGCACGGAGCTGTACGTGCAGGCCGATTCGTGTGTGAATGAGGCCTTATTCGCACAGAACAAATATTCAGAGATTCACAGGGTAAATGGCTCTGCAAATTGTTTATAAATAGATGGCTAAAATTTTTTTGGTACAAAGCATTGAAAAGTAATACTACAAATAAAATTAGTGCAAAATTAAAGTCTTAAAAAAAAAAGAAATCCTAAAAAAAAATGAAATAGCTGAGGGGAAAATGAATCAATTAGGGCTAATTGAAGTTAACTGAAGGTTAAATTCATCATATGCAGGTCATCTTACATCTGTGGTTGAGTGAAAGAGAGTAAATGCAAAGTAACAGTAATGTTACTTTCTATCAAAGTAGTATTAAGGTCTTGGCGTTTTTTTCCTTTTTAATGCATTATCTGCATTAGGGTAAAGACGGCCCAAGACCTTTTGTCTCCCCCACACTTGTCTGCTACGCTCGTCCACGCCGCCAGTCCCGAAGCGATCCTCCGTTCCCCGGGTTGGGGGGGGGGGGGGGGTGGGGGGGCGGGGGGGCC
>NW_017306355.1:460799-463688 GCF_000935625.1 Nanorana parkeri | reverse complement strand
GGGGGGGGTACTGATGGCAGAGGAGCCTTAGGATCCTTCTGCCATCAATAAAAGAGAGAAGGGGCGTGGCCTGCCACAGGGCTGTGTGTCTATGGACGCACACAGCCACTGCGGAAACGATTGGGCACGAGCGCGCATGGGTGCCTCCATTAGAACGATGGTGACACCCGTGCAGGGGGCTGTGGGGACCCACTAGAAAATGAGGAATGAAAAACTTTTAAAAGAAAAAAAGCAACAGCCTCCAGCAAAGGAGGGTCTCCTTAAAGGGAAAATTTCTATCACTTTAATCCCACTTCTAAAATGGGTTTACAAACACTGTCCCAAAGCTCAGTTTTTGACAGCATCCGACAGCTGGATTGCTCCATAAGTGCCAGTAAAAAGGACAGTAAATCACAAACTGGGAGAGGGAGCTACCTACACCCTGCATATTTTGATTACTTTTTAGGGGGGCAGGAGTAGTCCGTCTAACTGTTTTTAATACATGTTTTAGAAATATGACAGTCTAGTCACTGCTTTAATACCAAAGTAACGGCTCACGGCAGAGGAAAGCACTTGTCGCCCCTTTTTGCAGAACTGAAAGGCTGTTTTTAAAACTATTGAACACAGCTGGAGAAATAGAACAATGCATATCGGTATAAAAAACTTTGTGTCAGTTATGTAGTTGTGACTTGATTTGCAGTAAAACTACTGGACCTGTCTTTACTATGAGAGTGGTCGGAGGCTTGTGAAAAAGTTACCATGAAGATTCAGCATAAACCTTTCTTGTTTTAGATTGCGGGGAAGGAGAGCTTCTGTCAGGTGTTTAATGCTGTATCAGTCCCTATTGATGAAATTCCTCTTCATTTCCTCTGATTGTGATCCGATCATTTTAACTAGGAGTGGTGGGAAGTCTCCTAAATGGTGACAAAAGGGCAAACAAATGCATTTTTGTAAGGGTTAAAAACAGGTTTATTTATTGCTATCCCTCCCCCCCCCTTTTTTTTGTCCTGGTATCACAGGGCTAATTTTTGCAGAGAATGCTTCCCTGTTCTATTTATTGTTCTAAGAATTGCCTTAATACTGTATTGTTTGCTGTTGTTAATAATATTTCTTTTTTGGTTTCATCTAACTATTATCATTATTCTTTGCCTGCCTGCAACACATTTTGAAGGAAGATCTTGCTTAACCTACACAATAAATACTTTGTGTGCCTTTTCAGGTTTGGAGAACATCTCAACCAAGCTTTGAAAGAGCTTGCACCAGGATGCCAAATTAAGTTTCTAGTTTCTGAGGATGGAAGTGGAAAGGGCACTGCCATAGTAACGGCTGTAGCACAGCGACTTGCATCCCAGAGAAAGCACATTGATAAAATCCTCGCCCCATTTCTTATGTCCCATGAAAAGCTAATAGAAGTTCAAAGCCGCATGCGTAATGAAATGGAGATCGGTCTACACAAACAGACACAGCCTGAAGCCACTGTGAAGATGCTTCCTACCTATGTACGTGCTACACCAGATGGAACAGGTAACGGTCAAATATTCAGTAGATAAAACTCAACAACATGTGTAATGTGCTTCCATAGGAGACAAATCGTAGTCCATGTGTTAGCTGATGTGGGGATTATATTTAATAAATTATCTGCTGTGATCAGATCATAATTGACAGCTAAGGATCAATGCAAGAATTAATGACTTGCTCCCCAGAAAATCTAGAAAAGTATGTGAAAACCCAAAATCTGCTTTTCAGTATGTTTTTGGCAGCAAAGATGACTTTTATACAGTTTGTCTATAGCAATATTTTTGTGACTGTTTGTTTTTTATCTGGAGACCCTGCTAGTAAAAGCACTTCCTGTTTCAGGCTGACCAGTCTAAGCCACTGGTTTATAAGCAGCAGAAACCTTTTCATCCTGCACTCCTTTAGTTGGCCTTTTCAGACTTTAGAAGTAGCTCAATGACCAACTGAGAAAGTACTTATGGCAGACTGACAGTGTTTCTGTTCATTGTGAGTCAGTGGCTTAGCATTGCAACAGGAAATGCTGTCCCTGGCAGGATCTCTGAAACTATGTAACAGATTCTCATGGAAAACTCTACACAGTAAGGTATGATGCTAATCATACGAAAACATTTTTTGAGTTTTTCATACACTTGATTTTTATCAGGTTTTAGTTGTAGCTGACTGCCATAAGTAGTAGAAGGGCCCCGTAAGCAGGCCGGCCATAGCAGAGGGAGATCAGCACGATCCAGGATCGGGCTTGATCAGCTTTATTGGAGTGCAAAGGTGATCTTAGACATTAGGGGTATATTACCTATTGATTCCTTTAAAGAGAACTTGCCACTGCTAATGTGCTATCACGTAGAGGTGCTTGTGAGCCCCCTATGTGATGGCAATAAATTTAAGTTTAAAAAAAAAAGTTAAAATACTTAAACTTTTTTGTAACGTCCCATGCACAAATAAATGCAAATGCGTGTCAGGTGTGCCTATATACAAAAATTCATGTTTGGCACAATCGTGTATGCCAGAGTGAGAGCAGTAATTCTAGGACACTCACTGTAATTTTAAACTGAGCTCAAACATTGGATATGCTGTAAATCGGGGCTCAAAATTTCCTTTCGCATTTGGCGAGGAAATGCAGTGCAAGCGAGTGGAAATTCAGTCAGGCTTGCGGTCGTGGACCGCGTACCTGACTCATGGGAGCAACTGCTCCTGCTGGGCTGTCTCCATTCCTTTCAGCCGCAGCTCTTCACTGAGCTCCGGCCGAAAACGAAGTGATTGGTAAGGTCTGCAGCAGACCTTACTAATCACCACTAGATCACCAGGGATCACCACCCTGCAGAAAGACAAGCAGGTGAGGGGGCTTCCTTGTATTTTACACTGTGGGGGGCAGGGAACAGGGGGGATTATGTTATGTGT
>NW_017306355.1:456650-460719 GCF_000935625.1 Nanorana parkeri | reverse complement strand
GGGTTTATTTTATATGTGGGGGCAGGGAGCTTTATGGTAATAAAGGTTGTTAATATTTTATTGTTGTAACTTTATTTTGCATAAAACATGTAACGGTGTCATTTATAAGATAATTTTAAGACGGTGTGTTTTAGGGGGCGGAGTTAAGGCTGAGGCAGGGTAGGGTTTAGGTGCGCAGCTGGTGGCGAGTAACTCTTAAGGCCTAGCTAGTAGCTTAGAACTTGAACATTTTACCCCTGCTGTAAATTATGCTGCCTGGAAACATGTTTAATACAAACTGCTCAAGGCATGGGACAGAACCATAAGTACTTCACACTTTACTATGTTACTGATGTTGAGCCTGACCTTGACTGGACATTATTAGCAACTATGGTAATTCATGATTTCTGTGCTATGAGAAAATCTATGGTTTCTGTGGAATTAACTATGTTGTGGTTAATATTGAAACCTCATTGTGGTACATAATTATCCAATTCTTGGCCTTGATAATGAGTCAAAAATGGCACTATTGTAGAAATGTTATTGTATTTGGCTTGACAAAGCTTGGTTACACAATGTGGGCTGCTTCCATTCAAACAACGGGGATGCATTTTACTCCCTGTTTGGCTCCACTTAAGTATAATGTATTTTATTTTCCCCATTACAGAAGAAGGAGAATTCATAGCTCTGGACTTAGGCGGTACCAATTTCAGAGTATTGTGTATTAATGTGGGCTTGAAAAATGAGAGTGGAGTACAGATGAAAAGCAAGACCTTCACCTTGCCTACTGAAGTGATTCAAGGAACTGGTGAGGCGGTATGTTTCTCCCTCCTTTGTGTTTATTTTGTATGAAAAGTGATATTTAAAATCTGTGATGTATACGTTACATCTTTAATTGTTTTATTGGTTTAATTTGTTTTATTTTATCTTTAATACTTTTATTAGTGCTACACACTAATAGCTCTCCCTGCAAATGAGTTTACCTGCAAAACATGCACTTTTTAAAATGTATTATGAAATGAGGGCAATCCATCGCTTCCAGGACTCCTTGTTCTTCTAGTTCTTAATGACATTGGCTGTATGTTTGGAGTCGTTGTCCTGCTGCAGAACACATTTGGGGCCAATCGCACACCTCCCTGATGGTATGGCATGACGGGATAAGTATCTGCTTGTATTTCTCAGCATTGAGGACACCATTGATCCTGACCAAATTTCTATTGGCAGAAATACAGCCCCAGACTTGCAAGGAACCTCCACCATGCTTCACTGTTGCCTGCAGACAGTCATTGTACCGCTCTCCAGCCCTTTGGCGAACAAACTGCCTCCTGCTACAGCCAAATATTTCACATTTTTGACTCATCGGTCCAGAGCAACTGCTGCCATTTTTCTGCACCCCAGTTGCTATGTTTTCATCCATTGGTGAATCGCTTAGCCTTGTTTCCATGTCAATGGTATGGCTTTTTGGCTGCAAGGCCGCAGAAAAAAAGGCAGCAGGTGGTCTGGACTGAGTGTCTGCAGGCAACAGTGAAGCATGGTGGAGGTTCAGGAGTCGAGGAAGGGATGGTTTGGCCACCACAGAGCCCTGATCTTAACATCGAGTCTCCCTGGGATTACATGAAAAGACAGAAGGATCTGAGGCAGCCTACATCCAAAGAAGATCTGCGGTTAGTTCTCCAAGATGTTTGTATCATACAGTAGTGAAATCAGCCATTTTGGAACCTATACCTGTCTTGGGTATAAAATTTGAGCTTGTGTTTTAGGGATATTGCTGATGTGTTTTTTCTTATGTATATTACATCTGCCAACCACATAGCTACAATGCAATATTAAATCGTGCTACAGAAATGTGAATTGACAATGTTTTTTTTTTATGCTGGTTCTTTGCAGCTCTTTGATCACATTGTGAACTGTATCACAGAATTTCAGAAGGAAAATGGCCTTCAAGGAAAAAAACTACCTCTGGGCTTCACCTTTTCTTTTCCTTGTAAGCAGACCAGCCTTGATCAGGTAAGATGATTGTGAAGTACTACCCATCTACCGTCTACCAATACACACCATATAAAGTTTATTCACAGGTAGAGTGCCATGAAGTAACCCAAAACTTGGGCTGTTAACTTTATTCAGTTTATTGAAGTCCAACTAAGTGCTGGTTTTCAGTATTTACCAATGGCTTCTGACAACATTTCTAAACAGTCATTCTACTAAAAACTGGTTAGTAACCAAGTAATGCTATTTGGGTGGGTGTGCCTATTAAAAATGAAATTGAAGCAACCCTTTTCTGACAGGCACATGGTACTGTCATTGACAATCCTCTATGAATATTATGCTGTATGGTTAGTGTACTAACCAACTTGGTTCAATAAGCACTGAGTCACTGACCTGGAACAAGCATGCCTATCCATAAAATCAGTCAGACATTCTTATTTGTATACTTGTTACAGGTAAAGAACACACCGTATTGAAGCAAGAGGGTAGACATGACAGGCAGAAAACTAGCATTTGTAGAATGAGTAACGATGTCAATCTTCATGCCTCTCTCTGGAAAGGTTTTCTTTAAAGCTTTGTATACTGTTTCATTTGTAGGGCATCCTGATTTCATGGACCAAGGGATTCAGTGCATCTGGTTGTGTGGGAGAAGATGTCGTCAGGCTTCTTAGAGAGGCAGCCAATAGAAACAATGTATGTACTTGTGTTTAAACTTTCACTGTGTCTGTCGTGTGTATACAATCCCATTTTTTGTGGTTAATGGTTAATTTTATTTGGCAGAACCATGATTTCCGTGTGGTAGCGCTGGTGAATGATACAGTGGGAACAATGATGTCATGTGGATATGATGATACAGCCTGTGAGATTGGACTGATAGTAGGTAAGATACTGTGTGTGCGTGTATAATACACTGTTCAGCCCCCAAAAAAGTCACCACCTGAATTTCAGGCAGTGTTTTGGTCTGGGGTTGCCCGGTCAGGTCTAGGTTCAGCCAAAGGTTTTCCATAAATTGATTTTTTTCTTCCCTTTATGGCACAAGCATATTCCAAAATGACAATGCCAGGATTCATCTAGCTCAAATTGTGAAGGAGTAGTTCAGTGCATGGATTGGCCACTACAGACTCAGAACCTTGACCCCATTTGAGAATTTGTTGGATGTGCTGGAGAAGACTTTACGTATTGGTCCGACTCTCCGATCATCACTACATGAGTTGATCATATTGGCTGAGGTTTTTATTGCACATATTTGTTGGCTGAGTTTTCTTGTATTTACAGGCACAGGAACAAATGCTTGTTACATGGAGGAGATGAGGAATGTGGAAGTGCTGGAAGGCCATGAGGGAAAGATGTGTATCAATATGGAGTGGGGGGCATTTGGAGACAACGGGTACCTTGATGACATTACTACTTCCTTTGACAGCAATGTAGACAAGTTTTCAATAAATCCTGGAAAGCAAAGGTATGTAAAGATGGCCGTAATATCACTTTAGTCCTTTGCTAATATCTCCTTTTAATCCTTTGTTTAGGTTTCCTATACTGTTTTAGGTGTTTCATAAGTATATGTGTACATAAATACATGGTGGGGTAATCAAAAACATTCTACCACAAATTAATGTTTTTTAAATTGGCAACTTCCAGAAAACGTTTACAATTTTTTTTTGAAAACGGGACATTCAGCCATTCATTTTTTTTTTCTTTGTAGGGACAAAAGAATATTTCATTACCTTTCAGCAGTCTTGGATAAGGATGAAGTGAATCAATTAAAAAATGATGCAATGTTTTATGTTTTGTGTAAATTGACGCTGACAAGTCCAGTCTGCAGAGAATCCTACAGTTCATAAATCACTGGATTTTTTAATTAACCCCTTCGTACCCCTACGTACACTGTACGTGATGAGTTATTTGCTGCACTAGAAGGCTGAAAACCGCTGAGAATCAGCGGTTATCATTCATTAATGGATGCCTCGGTATAGAGGCATCCATTACTGATAGGGTTAACCTTTTTCATACACCCGATACCTGAAGATCGGGTGTCTGAGAGTCAGAGGCGTAACTAGAACCTTCAGGGCCCCAGTGCAAGAAACCATGAAGGCCCCCCCCCCCC
>NW_017306355.1:452299-456478 GCF_000935625.1 Nanorana parkeri | reverse complement strand
CGGGGGGAGTGTAATATTTTATGCCGGGGGCACGGAACGGGGGGGGGTGTAATTATGTTTGGGGGGGCACGGAACTGGGTTTATTTTATATGTGGGGGCAGGGAGCTTTATGGTAATAAAGGTTGTTAATATTTTATTGTTGTAACTTTATTTTGCATAAAACATGTAACGGTGTCATTTATAAGATAATTTTAAGACGGTGTGTTTTAGGGGGCGGAGTTAAGGCTGAGGCAGGGTAGGGGTTAGGTGGGCAACTGGTGGCGAGTAACTCTTAAGGCCTAGCTAGTAGCTTAGAACTTGAACATTTTACCCCTGCTGTAAATTATGCTGCCTGGAAACATGTTTAATACAAACTGCTCAAGGCATGGGACAGAACCATAAGTACTTCACACTTTACTATGTTACTGATGTTGAGCCTGACCTTGACTGGACATTATTAGCAACTATGGTAATTCATGATTTCTGTGCTATGAGAAAATCTATGGTTTCTGTGGAATTAACTATGTTGTGGTTAATATTGAAACCTCATTGTGGTACATAATTATCCAATTCTTGGCCTTGATAATGAGTCAAAAATGGCACTATTGTAGAAATGTTATTGTATTTGGCTTGACAAAGCTTGGTTACACAATGTGGGCTGCTTCCATTCAAACAACGGGGATGCATTTTACTCCCTGTTTGGCTCCACTTAAGTATAATGTATTTTATTTTCCCCATTACAGAAGAAGGAGAATTCATAGCTCTGGACTTAGGCGGTACCAATTTCAGAGTATTGTGTATTAATGTGGGCTTGAAAAATGAGAGTGGAGTACAGATGAAAAGCAAGACCTTCACCTTGCCTACTGAAGTGATTCAAGGAACTGGTGAGGCGGTATGTTTCTCCCTCCTTTGTGTTTATTTTGTATGAAAAGTGATATTTAAAATCTGTGATGTATACGTTACATCTTTAATTGTTTTATTGGTTTAATTTGTTTTATTTTATCTTTAATACTTTTATTAGTGCTACACACTAATAGCTCTCCCTGCAAATGAGTTTACCTGCAAAACATGCACTTTTTAAAATGTATTATGAAATGAGGGCAATCCATCGCTTCCAGGACTCCTTGTTCTTCTAGTTCTTAATGACATTGGCTGTATGTTTGGAGTCGTTGTCCTGCTGCAGAACACATTTGGGGCCAATCGCACACCTCCCTGATGGTATGGCATGACGGGATAAGTATCTGCTTGTATTTCTCAGCATTGAGGACACCATTGATCCTGACCAAATTTCTATTGGCAGAAATACAGCCCCAGACTTTCAAGGAACCTCCACCATGCTTCACTGTTGCCTGCAGACAGTCATTGTACCGCTCTCCAGCCCTTTGGCGAACAAACTGCCTCCTGCTACAGCCAAATATTTCACATTTTTGACTCATCGGTCCAGAGCAACTGCTGCCATTTTTCTGCACCCCAGTTGCTATGTTTTCATCCATTGGTGAATCGCTTAGCCTTGTTTCCATGTCAATGGTATGGCTTTTTGGCTGCAAGGCCGCAGAAAAAAAGGCAGCAGGTGGTCTGGACTGAGTGTCTGCAGGCAACAGTGAAGCATGGTGGAGGTTCAGGAGTCGAGGAAGGGATGGTTTGGCCACCACAGAGCCCTGATCTTAACATCGAGTCTCCCTGGGATTACATGAAAAGACAGAAGGATCTGAGGCAGCCTACATCCAAAGAAGATCTGCGGTTAGTTCTCCAAGATGTTTGTATCATACAGTAGTGAAATCAGCCATTTTGGAACCTATACCTGTCTTGGGTATAAAATTTGAGCTTGTGTTTTAGGGATATTGCTGATGTGTTTTTTCTTATGTATATTACATCTGCCAACCACATAGCTACAATGCAATATTAAATCGTGCTACAGAAATGTGAATTGACAATGTTTTTTTTTTATGCTGGTTCTTTGCAGCTCTTTGATCACATTGTGAACTGTATCACAGAATTTCAGAAGGAAAATGGCCTTCAAGGAAAAAAACTACCTCTGGGCTTCACCTTTTCTTTTCCTTGTAAGCAGACCAGCCTTGATCAGGTAAGATGATTGTGAAGTACTACCCATCTACCGTCTACCAATACACACCATATAAAGTTTATTCACAGGTAGAGTGCCATGAAGTAACCCAAAACTTGGGCTGTTAACTTTATTCAGTTTATTGAAGTCCAACTAAGTGCTGGTTTTCAGTATTTACCAATGGCTTCTGACAACATTTCTAAACAGTCATTCTACTAAAAACTGGTTAGTAACCAAGTAATGCTATTTGGGTGGGTGTGCCTATTAAAAATGAAATTGAAGCAACCCTTTTCTGACAGGCACATGGTACTGTCATTGACAATCCTCTATGAATATTATGCTGTATGGTTAGTGTACTAACCAACTTGGTTCAATAAGCACTGAGTCACTGACCTGGAACAAGCATGCCTATCCATAAAATCAGTCAGACATTCTTATTTGTATACTTGTTACAGGTAAAGAACACACCGTATTGAAGCAAGAGGGTAGACATGACAGGCAGAAAACTAGCATTTGTAGAATGAGTAACGATGTCAATCTTCATGCCTCTCTCTGGAAAGGTTTTCTTTAAAGCTTTGTATACTGTTTCATTTGTAGGGCATCCTGATTTCATGGACCAAGGGATTCAGTGCATCTGGTTGTGTGGGAGAAGATGTCGTCAGGCTTCTTAGAGAGGCAGCCAATAGAAACAATGTATGTACTTGTGTTTAAACTTTCACTGTGTCTGTCGTGTGTATACAATCCCATTTTTTGTGGTTAATGGTTAATTTTATTTGGCAGAACCATGATTTCCGTGTGGTAGCGCTGGTGAATGATACAGTGGGAACAATGATGTCATGTGGATATGATGATACAGCCTGTGAGATTGGACTGATAGTAGGTAAGATACTGTGTGTGCGTGTATAATACACTGTTCAGCCCCCAAAAAAGTCACCACCTGAATTTCAGGCAGTGTTTTGGTCTGGGGTTGCCCGGTCAGGTCTAGGTTCAGCCAAAGGTTTTCCATAAATTGATTTTTTTCTTCCCTTTATGGCACAAGCATATTCCAAAATGACAATGCCAGGATTCATCTAGCTCAAATTGTGAAGGAGTAGTTCAGTGCATGGATTGGCCACTACAGACTCAGAACCTTGACCCCATTTGAGAATTTGTTGGATGTGCTGGAGAAGACTTTACGTATTGGTCCGACTCTCCGATCATCACTACATGAGTTGATCATATTGGCTGAGGTTTTTATTGCACATATTTGTTGGCTGAGTTTTCTTGTATTTACAGGCACAGGAACAAATGCTTGTTACATGGAGGAGATGAGGAATGTGGAAGTGCTGGAAGGCCATGAGGGAAAGATGTGTATCAATATGGAGTGGGGGGCATTTGGAGACAACGGGTACCTTGATGACATTACTACTTCCTTTGACAGCAATGTAGACAAGTTTTCAATAAATCCTGGAAAGCAAAGGTATGTAAAGATGGCCGTAATATCACTTTAGTCCTTTGCTAATATCTCCTTTTAATCCTTTGTTTAGGTTTCCTATACTGTTTTAGGTGTTTCATAAGTATATGTGTACATAAATACATGGTGGGGTAATCAAAAACATTCTACCACAAATTAATGTTTTTTAAATTGGCAACTTCCAGAAAACGTTTACAATTTTTTTTTGAAAACGGGACATTCAGCCATTCATTTTTTTTTTCTTTGTAGGGACAAAAGAATATTTCATTACCTTTCAGCAGTCTTGGATAAGGATGAAGTGAATCAATTAAAAAATGATGCAATGTTTTATGTTTTGTGTAAATTGACGCTGACAAGTCCAGTCTGCAGAGAATCCTACAGTTCATAAATCACTGGATTTTTTAATTAACCCCTTCGTACCCCTACGTACACTGTACGTGATGAGTTATTTGCTGCACTAGAAGGCTGAAAACCGCTGAGAATCAGCGGTTATCATTCATTAATGGATGCCTCGGTATAGAGGCATCCATTACTGATAGGGTTAACCTTTTTCATACACCCGATACCTGAAGATCGGGTGTCTGAGAGTCAGAGGCGTAACTAGAACCTTCAGGGCCCCAGTGCAAGAAACCATGAAGGCCCCCCCCCCCCACCCCACCGGACCCGCATGGTTAACAGAACGGCG
>NW_017306355.1:437811-451290 GCF_000935625.1 Nanorana parkeri | reverse complement strand
GCCTCTCTCTCTCTCTCTCTCTCTCTCTCGCTCTCTCTCTCTCTCTCTCTCTCTCTCTCTCTCTCTCTCTCCCTCCCTCCCCCAGCGCCCACTCCAAACTTACCTTCCCTGTCCTTCAGGCCCATGGCCCTCTTCCTCGTCTTGGCGGCCAGGGGGCGGAGCTAAGAGACGGTCCTCTTAGCTCCGCCCCTAAGAGGCAAAGAAGAAGAATGTTTCAGTTTTCTGATGGTTGTTGTAACAATCAGAAAACTAGTGACAGCTGAATCCTGAACTGCTGCAGGATCAGTGTCACTAACTTATTATCGGCTGTTCTGAAGTTTGAAGCAGCATGATAATAACCAAAAATTTATTAATTTATCAAGCAGTAATAGTGAGATTAATTCACAATGACTGCTTGATATAATTGAATACATTAAAATACAATTTTTACGTTTAAAAAAAATTGTGAAAAGTGTAAAAAAAATAAGGGACAAATAAATGAATGTATTTATTGCATTTTTTTTTTTTAGCTGTGCTGGTTTTTGTAAAAAAAAATAATACTACTGTCCTAAGTGAGGCGTTAGGGCTACATATTTATATCACATATGTGTGTCTATCTGTCCTCTAAAAAACAATATATAATGTGTGGGTGCACTTTGTAAGAAAGTATATTACTGACGTGGAAGAATCACACGGCAAACATGTCAAAAGTGTGTCATTTACGAACAGAAACTAAAAACAAGTTAAATAATGTTCCACTCATTAAGGTGCCCATACACCTTACGACCATCGCAAGACTCTTGTCTTGCGATGGTCGTAAGCTTATTAAAAGCTCGTACGATCTGCCCATCTTGGACAGGCAGATCGTTCTTGCGATCATCAAGGGGTGGGCTTCCGATGACCGCAGTGAGGGGCGGGCTTCCGATCACTGCAAACGGGCAGTGTGCGCGTGAGCACACCGGCCCATTCGGCAGTTGTCGAACAAGTAGGCCACTAACCTGCCAAGAATCGTACGATTCTCTGTGGGTTTTCAAGCCTGCTTGTTCGACGGAAGATTTGCGACCGTACAGTAGAAACGGTTGCACGCCTTCCATACACTGTAGGTTTATCGTATTGCGGGGTTTCCCGCGATTCTCGTACGAGAATCGTACAGTGTATGGGCACCTTTTTAGACCTGCATGGAAGTATTTAGGCAGATTAAACATTTGCAATTTCAAAAAGATTTATTTATTTATTAGGGTAGAGATAATTGATCAACTTCTGAACAGACACACATTTTCATCAGTGCAGTCATCTATCAATATTTTGCTTGTCCTGAGAATGGGTCCTATGTAGTAGGAGATGCACGATGATTGCCTACCTCCAGTGCTCCAGCAAAGAGCTTGTTTGGCTTAAATACTTGAACTCCTCTTTTTTTGCTTGAGTACTTGAACTCCCATACTGGAAAAAGTGGCTGGAGCTTTACTATGTGTGAGAGAAATATTGTTGACCTTACAAAAAAGGTGGCAGTTTGGGCATTGCAGCTCATAGATTTCCCCACAATAATATTGAAGATAAATACAACATGCCTGGGATTTTACCACACTGTTATCTTCCCAATAGTAATTTTCTTTCTTGTCATATAAAACTTGATTACAATGTTGCAGAAAGAAAGTGTTTCAATCCTCTTATTCCCCAAAGTTTTTTTTTTTTTTTTTTTTTTAATAGCATACCTTTTAGAACCATAGCCTTCTATAACATGCTTCATTGCAATGAATGTGACAAGTGTCACCTTTAATTTTCTCCAGGTATGAGAAGATGATCAGTGGAATGTACCTGGGAGAGATTGTACGCCAAGTTCTAATTGAACTCACAAAGGATAGGATTTTATTCCGTGGCAAAATCTCAGAACAGTTAAATACCAGAGACCTCTTTCCTACAAAGTACTTATCTCAAATTGAAAGGTAAGAGACTTTTTTTTTTCTCTCCATTTTACTAAATTTAGTTGCATTAAACTGAGCTACTCTTGACTGTGTTGATCTGCAAACATATTTTTTTATTTATGGACTGGTGTTTTTTGGCAAGTTTGAGTATAAATGCAGAGCTCTCCCTATAATGAGGCAGTTGCATCAGGTGGCATTTCATTGGGTCACATGGGGAACACCTGCCTTCACCTTTCCGGGCCAGAGCGTACCAGGCTGCTAGGAGTTACGCAACCTGTAGCACTCTGGCCGGCACCCTGCCCTGCTCGTGATAACCAGTGACGTCAGTCAGCAGGGCTTGGTTCTGGACATGGCCATGCTATTCCCCTCCATAACTTGCACCACTAGCAACCATTTAGGTGGCACAGTCCTATATCCAAAGTTGTGTGTGTTGTTAATAAAGGGCTATTAATCTGCTCTGATATTAAAATGTGTTTTCCATGTTGCTCAAAACAATTCCTCAGGTATTCTGGCATCAATGTTAGCATACATGTACACAAGAGATGAAGAGATGAGGCCTTTGGTTATAATTTGTCTGGTTATAATTTCTCTTATTAGGCTGTGTACCAGCGGTTCTGAATGCACACTTGGCCACGGGGTAAAATAAAATGATTTGCATAGCTCGGCTTTCTTTTTCTCAAACGAGGATCAAACTCCTCCCTTTTTTTGTATTTGCAGATACCTTTTATGTTTTAAGAATGCTCTTTTGTCATTTTATAGTGGAGGACTTTTTTGGTTCATTTATGCTCCCCTTGTCATAACCTTTTCTGGTCCTTTTCCTAAGAGCTTTCCCTCTGTGACGCATTTTGTGAATATTCAAATACTGAGCTGGGTGAGTGGACAGGACCTGAAAAAGGAAGGAAGTGACTGGACAGTACGTGACGATTGGTCACACATTCCCACAGCTAAGGCCACTTCAGACTTGCAAACTTGACTAAACCTCTAAGCTGTGAAGTTAGGGAAATCAAATTCATGCTGATATTGCACTGTATTTCCAGAGATTATACACCAATTATACACTGTATCTTCTTCCAGTGATAGTCTGGGGCTCCTGCAGGTGCGATCCATTTTAACGAAGCTTGGTCTGAACAGCACATGCGATGATACGGTCATAGTGAAGGAGGTGTGCACTATAGTCTCCAAGAGAGCAGCTCAACTGTGTGCTGCTGGCATTGCCGCTGTTGTTGAAAAGATGAGAGGAAGTCGGGGCCTTGACCATTTGAAAATCACTGTAGGTGTAGATGGAACTTTGTACAAGCTGCACCCCCAGTAAGTAAACTTCATTTATAATTTGGCATTATTAATATGGATTTGAGGCTCTGTTTTGTGATGAATTAGTCCACACCTTTTAATCACGCAGAATACTGTGGGGAAAAAAAGGTGATCCTATAGCTAGACCCAATAATGGTCAACATAGCAATTATAGGGGGCCTCAGTTGTGGCTCTGGACATGTAATAGTTTAATTTTCATAAATTTGTGTTGTGTTTAACGTGCAGTAAAACCTGTGTACCGCTGTACCTCTATGGTGCCATTCTTTTTGAATGACACCCTATAACTCACTGTTACAGTAGCAGGTAACGCACCTGCACCATGCTGTGCACTATGGTGTGTTGCATTTAAAACAAAAGTAATGTATGATATATATTTTTTTTTTTTTAATTGTATTTATGGTAAGCTAAAATTCTGAAATGATATTGTGCTTGAGACAAAGGTCACCCAGAATGTTCAACATTTTTGGTGCTCCCTTTTTATCCTTTCTTTTTTCCTAATGGAGATGCTGGTTCTGAACTTAGGCGGCCTGATTCACTCCCTCACGCAGCTCTGCAGCAACAGATCAATTCTAATAGTACTCTGCTGCTGGCTGGCTCTACTATAGCTGGATCTAATGTTGCAAGGAGAGGCTGGACAGAGATGTTTAGTTCTCCTAGAGCCTCAACTCTTTCAGAAAGTGCTGTGACGTCCTTTCACTACTGTTGTAAACTCAGTGCGGAAGCATTGTTCTGAATGTGTTTACATTGCCTGCTGCCAGCCCTCCCATGGAGCGCTTGGGGAATAAAAGCCCAGGAGCTGACCCCGCCCTACCATTGCAGTCCAATGTGGCTTATAGACTGCATTGGTAAACTATCCTACCAAAGTTCCAAGCTGTACTTGCCCATCAGCTATAATGAAGCCAAACAAGAGGATCTCCTTTCACCTGGTGCATGTGTAGCGCAAGCAAGGCATCCTGTGAATAGAGTAGGACCACACAGAATAGCTGAGTTAGGATCTAGGGTGCATTGCAGTCTCACCACTGGAGATCCAAGAGATGAGATGGGTTACAGTCTTCGATGGACTTGGCTTGTAATTTATTTATTAGCTGATTCATCACAGGGAATTGTAGAAGATCCCTGTCTGTGTGCCGCTGTTTTGGCAGGGACAATTGCAGGGACAATTGTAGAAGATCCCTCTCTGTGTGCCGCTGTTTTGGCATCATGGAGTAAGGGGGAACAGGAGCCCTTACTGTGCACCAGGGTCCCTGCAACCATGCAGATTGGACTAGAGGAGGTTTATGCTGGACCAGAGATATAACATTATTATTATTATTAGCACCTTTTTTGTATATAATTTGTGAGCATGTCCTTTTCTTTTTTTCCACTTTGCACATCCCCCTCCAATATGACAATGTTGCTGTAACAATATATCTATTTTGCAGCTTTGCTGGTGTGCTTCAGAAGACAGTGAAAACATTGGCTCCCCAATGTGATGTTTCTTTCCACCTATCTGAAGATGGTTCTGGTAAAGGGGCGGGCCTAATTACTGCTGTTGCATGCCGTGTTGCTGATGCAGAGCCACGGGCAGCTTAAAAAACCCCCAGAACTTAAGACTGTTTAGGTATAGAGGGAGGGCTTTGTGCACTGCTGGTGCATGCTGTGTTGCTGATCCAGAGCACAGACTGCTTAAAGGAACTGCATTATATGAATGTTTATCATGCAGAACATTTACTATTTCTAATATTAGTAACATTATACATTTTCTATTTATATGGAATATTGTAAACAAAATAAATATTTTTGAAATAAAGCTTGTGTGGGTATAATATTTACAACTGAATAGTTATCATTACACCCATGGTTATAACTCATTTTAAGACTCAGAAGTAGGTATATTTGGGTTTGGGTGGAACATGAGTTCAAATTGAACCTAGCCTGTCACAAACTCGCCATATTCAGCCAGTTCATCCGCCCGAACCAATTTGTGGTGCTAGCACTACTGCCACAAAATGAAAGTTCCCTGCCTGGCAGGTACTTGTAATCTGAATGGCTAGAGGATCCTGGGTGATGTTATTGATCAAATATGGTCATGATTATATTTGGTCAGTGACATCAGCCAGCATCCACGTCCAGTTGGTTGACATGTAGGGACAGATGGGACATCATAACTGACTGGGGGCGGGGGGGACTAGAGGGCCCCGGCTTGCTCATTTGCAAACAGAAGCCGTAAATGACAAATCCCCAGCCATTATTTATAAACAATATAACATTCAGGGGACTACACCCGCTCTGCGCTAAATGCAATTTTAACAAATTTTTGCATTGGTACATATCCTCTGTCAGTGGCCATCTACCCCTGATATATTTATAATTTGCAAATTAGCCTTAAAACGGGCCAGAGAACATGGTTTGACAATTGTTTTTAGTGGTTTTTGTTTTCTCTTCTGGTTGCTCTTTTAATAGGTTTAATTTTAAAGAACAGTGAATGGGGGAAATATACCACATTATGGCCACTAGATGAAGCTGAGAACCATAGGAAATGCATACAAATAAATACATGTTAATAATGACATGGAATGAACATATAAAATGTAACCATGGATAGCAATAGTTACATTGATATGCTCATTGCTGCTAGTGTTCTCTTTAATTGTGATATTATATCCCAATACTAACATGTATTTATTTCCAATGATCCTCAGCTCTATCTAGTGGCCATATTACATTATTTTCTTTTCCTAATTCACTCTGTTCTTTAGTAGAATGTTCCTCAATAGATTTTATCCATGGAGGATAAACTACATGCAGATCATGTTTTGCCTGATTTCTGATTAACTGAGACTCAAATGTAACAGCAATTTTTCTATAGATAGATTTTAATAAATTGACTCCAATGTGTTATGGAAGCTCCAGAACACTGTTTCAGGGGTGTGACATGGAGAAACTTGCTTGTTAGCTGGCCCATACCCGACTTATCTGGGGCTGGACCAAGCTTTAACAATAGAATGAGCCCAGTTCTGGAAAGGTCTTTGTCTATGATCCTTCTCTTGCAAGTAGGCTGTATGTATGATTGGAGGCTTCTGGGCTGTAACCCAGGCCTAGAGGTCTGGTCCCTCTGGCAGGCTGTGTGCCTGTAGGTGCAAGTAAATCGGAAACTGAATTAGACTAGGACCTCCTTAAAGGAGAACTATAGGGTCAGTGTCTTTCCCCATAGTTCTCCTTGGGGTAACGGGAGGACACAAACTAGTGTTAATAATAAATGTTTCCTAACATAATGTAAAAAACCCTTTTTTTTTTCAAAATTTTCTGTAATTTTTCCTAATTATAATAAAAAATAAAACCCCCCAGTGGTGATTAAATACCACCAAAATAAAGCTCTATCTGTCCCCAAAAAATGGTATAAAATTCATTTCAGTACAGCGTTGCATGACGGAATAAACGTCAGTCAAAGTATCGCAGCGCTGAATACTGAAAAATGGCCTGGCCAGGAAGGGGGTCTAAACACCTGGTCTTGAAGTGGTTAAGTGCAAGCTGGGGGTGCCTGAATTTGAATCTGTCAGCAGAAGAAACTGTAAGAGCCTGCGGTTAGGATATTCCACCATTGCATTTCTAACTCCAGTTTTGCAATAAAGCATTTCAAACGATGCTGGGCCAACATTTATCCAATAATGTGAAAAAGCTGGTTGCCTCACTGTGTATTTAGCTATAGTACATTTGAGTCACAGACTAAAGAGATTTGCAATAAATGAGATTCAATTTCTTATCACTATACTGATTTAAATTCAGTGAATTAGGATTTTTGAAGCAAAGGTATCTGTAACTAGCAATGCCACAGGAAGTGCAGCAATGGCAGCCAGCATATTCCTCTTATTACAGTTCTTTGCTCAACATAGATCCTTCACTGGTAGACAAACCTCTGTAACCCTAAGCCTATGCAGGCAATGTTTACTCTCAGAGAATGAAAAATCTGAATGTTCAAAAATTGCTCTTTTTTATGTTACTACAATAAACTGCTGGGTGATCAGTGTTATGAGATTAATCTAATGGAGTATACTTGAGTAGGAGGTATTGCCATTTAGGATATAAAATATCCTAAATGAGACAGTTGAGCGAATAATTTAATGCTTCTCCCACTGCATTGTCACCTATGCTTTCAGTGGCAACTAAATGAAACCATGCCTATGCACAATGTGCAGACATGTTTTGTTACAAACCGCAAGCCTGCCCTGAGTAATGATGAAGCAACTCCTGCTAAAGTACATTAATTTAGACAGGGAGCAAGTGAAAAGAGGCTGGAGGAGATCAGCTGCACTGGCAATGTAGTTAAGAATGGGGAAAAAGGTGAAACTAGAATTACGATGTCTGTGCATGCTACTACATAGTTAAAGTGACACATTAAACTCAGGAGTCAAATCTTAAAAATATATTCAAGGACCCCAATTAACAAAAATGTATCTTATTTGTGTATCACTTAGCTGTAGATCCTTAATCATCTCTGAATACGTGCTGACACTGTCCTTCCTACTGGAGGGTGGCTACTTTTGTTCCCCATGGTCCCTGTGTGTGTTGTAAAGTAGTCACCGCTCCAAGCTCACTCCTGTGATGGACTACAATCTCCATACAAATTGTTAAACTAAACATGAGATTGTAGTCGATCACAGGAGTGGTGGCTACTTTACAACACACACAGCGGCCATGGGAACAAAGGTAGCCACCCTGCAGAAGCAAGGACAGTGTTCTGTCCTTCTGTCTGAAAGGACACATTTCAGAGGTGATTTGAAGATCTACAGCTGAGTGATCCACACTAAGTTACATTTTTGTTAATAGTTAAGGTACTTGAATCCATTTTTAAAATTTAACTCCCTAGTTTAGTGTCCCTTGAAACCTACTAATCCTTTTTGTTTATCTACTTTTTATATGGACTATCAGAGCTCTAATGTTCACCTATCTCAATCCCTGTGTTGTCTGTCAGGCTTCCTTGTCTATGGGAACACAAGATAAATGCAGAGGAAAATGTGGTTGGTTGTTATAAGCAGCTGAAGTATTGGACGTAGCCTGTACATGTTTATCAACCAGCTTCATCAGCAACTGTGCTTCATCTTAATAGATGAAAACCCAGAAATCTAATCCTAGAGAGTCAATATTTGTCTGCTACTGCAATCATGGATCATTTTCACTGTTGCATTTTTACACAGTCACATCCTGCATGACAATGAGTAAACACTAAATTTGAAGCAATAACCAGTTATACTCCTTGTAATCAAACCATACAGACTTATTAGCAATATATATAATTTATTTACATTCAAGTCACCTAAAAGTACTATACACCTTCAGCGGAATGAACATAATATATACATAAGGCCAAGTGTAAATACTTGAATGCACTTTAATACAGAATGTAGAAAAAAACACTGGTCATTACACATTTTATTGTTCAAATTATTATTATTTTTTTTCTTCTTGGTCTGAAAATAAAATAAAAAACAAAACACTTGTGCGCACACATACACAATCAGACACACTCATTCAGCCACTCCTGGAGCAGGGAGTGCTTCTGTTTTGCATATACAGCTGGTTTGAGGGATGAGAGGGCCAATGGGCTAGATTTGTTTGTATCACTCCTTTTTGTTCGGCTATAAACTGACCTGATGCTCCCTTCAATGTTCTTATGGCTATTAAATAGGAGGATGTCCATGTCTTTAATGGGGGGGGGGGGCAAAAATGAATATATTGCACCTTTTTCCACTTACCTGGGAATGGGTGTTGGTAACAAATGAACAACACAAACACTGGGTGTCACTGTCGCACCTGCACTGACAAGGTAGCAATAAAAGACACTTGGTTTAGAAAGAGAAGTAAAGTCTATGGTGATTGGTGGGTGAATTTCTCTGGGAGAGGTTTCTAGTGGTTTCACTCTCCAGTGCATCACATAGCAGGATGTGTTGGTGTTTATGAGATGGTCCACAAAATGAAACAACTTTGAACACAATGCCTCTTCTTTTTGTATTTGTCTGGAATGTGGCAACTTCTTGGTTAAGTCTTACCATATGATTGTTGTGTATTATATGAGAACAGCATTACCATGACGTGTGTTTAGCTGCAGATGAAAGTGGCATCTTGCTCCATCACTGAAAATCCTGCTCTGCATAAAGGAGCTAAAAGTCTCAAACTTTCACTGGCAGAGAAGTGCTAAAGCACAGAAAGTTGTGTTTTTAGCCTTCCATCCCCTCGTATGCCAGGGAGAGGGCATTTAAAAGAGTGACATCCACAGACCTGATATAGGGAGGTTGAGTCCTTTGGCCGATCCTGGACACAGGACTTGCTGGAAATTAGCAGGTAACTGGAACTTCTTCAGCACTCTGCTTCAGACATCATGTACATGAGAGAGTCTTGTTTGCCAATCTCTGCCACTGCAGCTGCCAGTCGTGCTAGGTTCCCATTGGGGAAGTTCTGAGCCTCCCATAAGTTTAAAAGGATAGCAGTAGGGCTTGACTTGGAGAGGAATAAACCTAAATGGCTGCAACAAACAAAGACAATGAGAACTTAATTAAGCTTATTAGCTGGATCAATCTTTCTAGACCTTTTTCTGTATATTATACTAACATCTGATATACAGAACCGATCAACAGCACTGGCTATGCAAAATACATTGGCAAAAAATGACCTAAATTATTAAAAAATCTACATGTCTACCTTTTCCACAGTCCACTTTTTTTACCATAGCTATAATTTTTAGAGATATGCTAGAGAAACAAAACATGAAACAAACAAGCGTAAAACAGACTGACTCCAATTTTAATAGAATGAGAAGAATCCGTTAATCCATATTGGGTATCAGGTGGTATTCCGACGTTGGGTTCCTGGTTCACGGAGATCATATTTTGAAACTTTGTTAGGGTTGGTTGATTTATACCATGCAAAATAATTATTAAAGTGAATCTATAGCCGAAACATTGTTTTTTGTTTTGGATAGAGCAGGGAAGGCTTAGAAATCCTTTCAACTTTTTACTGCTGCCTTGAGATCTGTTACAAAGATCTACTTTGTTAGGGTTGGTTGATTTATACCATGCAAAATAATTATTAAAGTGAATCTATAGCCGAAACATTGTTTTTTGTTTTGGATAGAGCAGGGAAGGCTTAGAAATCCTTTCAACTTTTACTGCTGCCTTGAGATCTGTTACAAAGATCTCCTCTTACTGATTGTCCCAAAGACAAGGTTTTTCACCAGAGGTAAGTGAAACTCCAACAGCAAACCAGACAGAAATGAAAGGCTAAAACATCGGTCAGCTTTTTTGCTTTGTTTTCCTGTTGCATATTTTTCCTCACTTCCTGTCTGGTAAAATGTCCCCAGGAAAGAAAGTCAGGGGAAATCCCTGGATATGTAGATAACATAGTCTTAAGCTGGCCATACACCTATAGATTTTCTGCAGAGTTTCTATAGTTGGAGGAATCTGTTGCACTTTTTCCATCTATCTACGCTAAACTGCGTGGAAGAAGGAATCTCCCGCTGGGCCAAGCTTTAGTATCTTGCTAGTCGATCCTGCTGGTTGTCAAAATACCTGAACAATCTGATTGGATGCAGGCATTGTTCAGGTGTTTTGAGAGCGAGCGGGGCTTACTAGCAAGATACCGAAGCTTGGCCCAGTGGGAAATTTCTCCATCCACACAGTTTAGTGTAGATGGAGGAATCTGTTGCACTTTTTACATCTGACCACAGATAATCTGCAGGAAATCTATAGGCGTATAGCCAGCTTCACCCACCCAAAACAAGCATGTAGCAAGTGGTTTTATCTATCATGAATGCTGCTGTCAGACTCATCCACCTTACCATCCATCAGTGTCCACTGCCCCCCTTTGCCAATCCCTCCACTGGCTCCCACTTGCCCAAATAATACATTGTACAATACTAACAACAACATAAAAAAGCCATCTACAACTCTTCCCACAGCTACATCACAAGCCTCATTTAAAATATCACCCAAACCATCCTCTCTGCTCTTCTCAAGATCTGCTGCTCTCCAGTCACCTTCTCCCATGCTCGCCTCCAAGACTTCTCCAGAGTGTCTCCCATCCACTGGAACTCCCTACCACCAATCTCTCCTATCTCCTACTCTGTCCACCAAGGTGATACTTGAAAACTCATCTCTTCAGGGCAGCCTATTCCACCTTGACATAACTGTCCTTTCACTTCTTCCATTAAATCATACCACACAATTATTACCTTTTGTGTCACTTGCCCTCCTACTAGATTGTAAGCTGTCACGAGCAGGGCCCTCCTAAAGGTGCCCATACACCTTACAATTATCGTTCAATAATCGTCCATGATCACGTTTTCATACGATATTCAGCCAGTTGATGGCACTATCGCAATTATTGTGCAACTGGCCAAATTTGGTGGAAAGGGCAGGTTAGAAAACTATAGTCGAAACGGACGAAAATCAATGGATTAGTGGAATTTCGTACAACAAAAATCGCAACATGAACACTGCTTGTGCGCAAACAAAAATCTGATGAAATTCGGCCAGTTAGTATTGCTGACGAACGATTATCGAAATCTACATTGGTGTGTGCATGATGGGCTATTTGAACGGAGATTGAATGAGGGTGCGATGTTGGGACCAAGAAAATTGAACGATTGCTGTAAGGTGTATGGCCACCTTAACACTCCTGTATTCAAATTGTAACTGTACTGTCCCCTCCATTTGGTAAAGTGCTGTGCAAACAGTATATAAATCCTGTATAATTATAATAAAAATAATGTTGAACGTTCCATCCATCTAGCTAATATCGCACATGGTACAGTGACTGGGTCGCTAAGAGTGCACTGACCTTGTCGCTCCCTCACTGACTGAACCAGCAGTCAGTTACTCTATCACTGCTCCCCTTTTGCAGTGTTACACTTAGCAAAGGTGCTCCGATATAGTGAATAAGAATTCCCTCCTTATCGATTCTGTTGCTGGGTAGCTGTAGCCAGCAACAGGAAAGCAGTATGTTACAAAAAATAGAACTGATAAATAACACTAGCAGAAAAATAGATTAATATTGTTTTAGTAATATTAATCTATTCAGAAATAATCTTTCAGGGTCCTTACTGCAGCAAACTAAATGTTAGCCTTATTTATCAGCATGTGCTAAATACAACAGTCTGTGTTTCCCAAAACCACCGGATTCTTCCACTGTCAAAGTGTGAGTGCTGTAGTGCTGACCACGACCTACCCTCTCCGTCTGGGATTACAGGAGAGTCAAAAATGTGAATCTGATTTCTGGTTTATGCACTATGACAGCTCTTATTTATTGTGCTTTGAAAAAGCCTGAATATTTTGTGAATATTCTTCATCCTATTCAGTTTCTACAGTAGAGCTTTCAGCATAATGCATGTATTCATATTATTGATATATGTACATCTATACAGAATTGTGTTAAAGATGCACAGCAATGACCTCCGCTGCCAGGAATAAAATGTGGCTGGACAAGGAATTGTTATACTCCAAGGAAAAGGTTTGATCCTCTCGAATTTATCCTCTGACTCAAAATACATTTCAATCATAAAAAATTTAATAACGGATTATATTTCTTCAATCATGGCTTGATTTGTACTGCTTTTAGGACCATTGGGTGTAAGAGAGTGAAACAAGTCATCCATATGAGGATGCAAACATTGATTTCTGGATTGAGGCATGTCTCAAATAGGCTTACATTCACATGAACGATCTTTCTTATATTCTTGCAAGCTCCCATTCACCCGCTTATCTAGCACAGCATGACTTCAGGTTCAGGTGAAGGCCATGTACCGTATGTGACTACAGACTTTGTGTAGTGTTCAGTAAATGGTTGCAGATTAGGACACTGCATAATCATTAGGGGGCAATGGAGTTTGGCAGCGTCAAACAGAACACTTCTGTGGTATCTTATTTCTTTTCATTCTCTGTGCTTGTTATTAAGGAAAATAAAAATGAATGTGAGGATTTCTGTAAACTGAAGATAACTACATGGCTATATAAAAACTAAATAGCAGGCAGATAATCTGCTACTAGCAAACTCTGCTTTGGAAATACCAGCTGTCCGGGTGTCATACTGATCCAATGACCTGACAGATATCCGAGGCACTTACCTGAAACAAGTATGCAAATTAGGAAATTTCACTTTACTCTCACTTTCTTATTTACATGCTAGCTCAAGATCAGTGCCTTGCAAGCCAGAGGAAGCCAAGTAAGTAGTATTTTTAGAAGGAGCCCATCAATGGCAACTCCACATTTCTCTCAATACAGTACAAGAGATGGCTGCA
>NW_017306355.1:402833-437767 GCF_000935625.1 Nanorana parkeri | reverse complement strand
TTTCCTGGTGTATTCTGTTGATTTTTTTAGTTCAGCATGGCTGTGGAGCAGATCACAGATCTGTGAATGGAAAGACTGCAAGTCTTACCTGCCACCACGGCAGAAGGACCTTGAGGTACACTGGGCTACCCAGATGTGACACATAAGTTCCCCCCTAACCTATAATAATAGGAGACAAACATACCAGCCCCATACCAACTAACAATATATGTGCATGTGTAATTCTCATTTTTACATTATAATGTAGTGTATAAACATGAATTATGTGAAAATGATGACAGATCACATCTGGCTGCAAGCATAAAATCCAGCACTTTCCAAGGATACATGCTTATCTCACTCCATATTGACATTTCACAGTATGCATTTAACTCTTTTAAGGATGTAAGCTATTTTTTAAACCATATACTGAGATTTGCCATTTCTTGAAACATTGCAGCAATCATCTAAATGCAAATTATATGAACAAAATGAATTGAATTTTTACATTAATTTATGTTTTGCATGTATGACTCTTCATGATTAATAAAACAAGGGCACTCTAGTGGTTTAAAGGTTTGTTCAATTATCTTGATTAATAAAAGCCTGAGCCATGACATTTTGACTGCTTGTGCTAGTAAAATGGTAAATAAGTGCACAGGCTTTACATTGAGATGGTAAGACAACAGAGAACCGGATGGTTTTTTTCCTTATCACTATCCTGCCATTTGCTTTGGTAAAGTCCTTTTGTGCAGTGTAGCACAGAAAGATCAATATGCTCTGTGTCAGTTCTGTGTAATGTAAAGACCTGTAAAGACATGATCAAATAGAGGTCTGCAACACACTTTGGAGTCCATTTATGAAGACTAGAGGCACTGAATGTATAGAGTAGTCCTATTCAACCTTTTTTAGCACATGTTCAACCTCTACATACCAGTAATGGCGAGCCATGCAGAGAATTAATAATAGCATCCAATGCCTATTTGTTAATAACTGAAATACTTAAATATAATTAAATGGATTAGATAACTAATCTAATTCCTTAGCTGCAGGTATCCATTCCATCATGATTGGTGTCTAAGGCTGGGCACACACCTTACAACCATCTCAAGACATTTGTCTTGCGATGGTTGTAAGGTAATTAAAAAAACATACGATCTGCCTATCTTGGACAGGCAGATCGTACTTGCGATGATCGCAAACCCGCCGCCCACACCTTACGATAATCGTCTGATCACGGGATTTCCCGCGAGTATCGTACGATTATCGTAAGGTGTGTGGTCACCTTAAGGGCTAAATGGTAGTATTCTAGGAATTGTGCTCTGCAAGGTGAGGCTCCATTCACACATGAGTGTTTGTATGGCCAAATACGCGCGGAATCGCACTAAACATAAAAAACAATGCATTGCAATGTGCATTGTTCAGACTACGAAACCGCATGTCCCAGAGAAGAGTCCAAGATTTTGTGAATGGAGCCTGAAAGTGAGAACATACTGCATGTGGTTGGCCTTAACAGAGGAAATTCTATGTTGGCTGAGCAAGTGCCATGTTCTGCAGGTTTGGATGCATGCTCCTGGTGCTAGCACTGGTAGTGTGGCCCACAGATAACTGGCAGCTTGTATAAGTAGATGGCAGAACCAAGAAGCTGAGTCACACAGTGCTAATAACAATTTCAAGGAACCCAGGAGGTCAGGTGCAACTTGCTTGTACATGATATCCTTCCATCATCTGCTAAAGAGGCTGCTAAGAATATTTGTAAATTGTCATATTGCTTCTGGGAAGTTTGTACCAGCTGCCAACTGGACTGTAAGCCATTGAAATTGCTGTTTAGCAAAAGCCTGTCAACACTTCAAGCTTGTGTCTTGGTTGTCTGTCACCATCTACTGTATAGACATCACATACTGCTATTTATCTGAAACACATTTTATGACAGCAACAAATATAAAAACAGCATTGGGCATTGCCCGTGTCTGCTTTAATTCTCTAGCTAGCATACATTTAAAAAAATGTCTCTAGGATTATGATCCTTGCTGAGAGTGAGGCTTACTTTTTTCCTTGGGGACACTGGAAGCCTCATTGTACAGAAATGCGCATGGGAGCTCCTGAATATTATTAAAACAACTGATGTCAAAGAGAGCAGTGTGATGTCATCACGCTATGTCAGTGTTGACCTTATTTGAATTCCATCCTGCTGGAATGAGACCCGGCATTTTATGTGTTTATTGTTACATAAAGATTGATTTTCAGAATGTTAACGTGGTAAATGACACTGGGAGAGCAAGGTCTGTCAGGAAAAGAGTGTCTGATAGTTCAGGGCAGGTTTCCCAATAGAAAAGTCTAATAAGGTAGGCAGGTTTTGCCCACAAAGGGAAGAACCTATACTCCTAGTGCTCCTAAGTAAGCCATACTTAAAGTGCTCCTAAGTAAGCCATTGCCGCTGAGAAGGACATGGTAGGAGATTGTATCCAGGCCTGTGTGTGGCAGAATGAACAGGCATCATATCAAACCCCTGCCTGAGCTTTGTGACTGTCAAGAGATAGTCTGAACAGGCTGTTTGAGCTAGAGGCCAGGCCTGAAGGGAGGCTGGGACTTAAGCAGATGGCTAAAGAAGGAGGCAGGGACATCTTGTTTTCTGTGTTGTGCTGAAAAAACCTTGCAAGGGTAAAGCTTTACTTTATCTTTCGTTGTTTTTTTTAAATCAGATAGTTTTTTTTTATTAAAGAGTTTTCAAGTTTACATAACAATAAACATAAGGCCCAGCAACAAACAAAGGAATGGAAATCATTCACCACAATAAATAAATATTTTAAGTCAAAGTACCGTTGTCATTGTGCCTAAACATCATAAGTAACATGTGCGTGACATATTCATAGCTCGCATCCCATCAAGATTTATCAGCAATCCACACACCTAGGCATGTAGTTCCCACTAGCAACATAGCCAGTCATGGTATACAGAGTGAGAGCATTAAGGGGTGTCAAAAAATTACAAAATGGCATAAAATTTGGATACATTGCCCCTGTGCTGATAAAGAGTTTTTCCAGTGTACATATATACATATACATATTGGACCGACCGCAGGGTGTACAGACAGGGCATGATGTAGCTGAAGATATTAATAGAATTGGGTCTTCTGCAGATTAAATTTAGATTGGAGCTGCTGAAAGGAGCAGAGAATACCAGCAATGTAGACGTGTGATAGTTGCTGAACCCCTGCCCTCCGCCAAAAAACAAAGCCCCTCAGTTTATGTACCTCCAGTGATTTATGATTGTTCCAGAGTGGGGTAATGGTGGTATACTCTGAGAGACCCAGCAAGGATCTAGCAGACACCCAGACTCTGGCAAGCATTTTTGCTGTAGGGAAAGTAGAGTGGGACAATAGTGTGGTGTCCAATAACGTTAACGGGGCCTGGATTCCAAGCATATGTGAGAATAGTCGCGCATTGACGGGGAGATCATCTGCGTGAGACCAACCCGTTAGATGCTGGAGTAACGAAGCTAGGAAAAATATCCATGGGTTTGGAAGGGACAATCCTCCCTGCTCCTTAGGATATTGTAGGGATTCTAACCTAACACGGGGTGGTCTACCCTTCCAAATAAGGTCCCTGAATAAGGAATTGATCTGTCTAAAGGTCTTTTGTGATGATTGTGGCATCCAAATCATCTTGATAAGATTGGTTCTAACAACCACAGAGAGAGGGAGTTTTTTCCAGACTTTGCATTGTAGAGCAAATCTACCTAATAAAGGGACAATATTATCATCAACATAATTAGTGGGATTAGCTGTGACATGCATGCCCAAATATGTGAAGTGTGCCACTATGGATAGGTGTGAGGCATTAGTTGGTAAAGGGGCCTGCAAAGAGTCGAGGGGGAGCAGAAAAGATTTGGACCAGTTGACATAAAGGCCAGAGAATTGCCCAAACATAGAGAGCAAGGACATGACTGCAGTGAGAGAAGCCTGTCTGCTAGAAACAACAGTGTGTCATCAGCGTACAGGGCAATTTTATCCTCAAGACCTCCGCTGATGAATCCCCGAACATCGGAGGAGGAGCGTACCAAGGAGGCCAGAGGTTCGATGGTTAAGGGAAAAAGCAGGGGCGAAAGGGGACACCCCTGCCTAGTGCCGCGCTGCAGCGGGAAGGAGGGGAAGAGGGTATTGTTCATCCATATCTGAGCTGAGGGAGCCCTGTGTAACATTTGCACCCAAGAAATGAAACATGGACCAAAACCAAATATAGACAAGGCGGCCCATAAATATGACCATTCAACGCTGTCAAACACTTTGGCAATGTCCAGAGTTAATAAAGCCCTGTTGCCCGGATTATCAACAGGGAACCTCATGTTGAGATAAGCCCTGCGGATGTTAATTGCTGTGGATTTATGGGGCATGAAACCTGACTGATCTGCATGTATGAGGGAAGAGATAACTTTATCTGTGATCCCCCTGAAGACGTCTTTTTATGACGAAACGCGTCAGGGCGGGGCAACACTTCTCGATACCACACACAACCAGGAAGTACAGAAGTTTTACTCACAAACGTGTGAGCGGCCGTTTTTATCGATTTTAATTGTAAGTGGCTACTTTTTTTGTTTAATAAAACATTTGATCGACTACACCATGAGGAGTTCTTGTCCCTTTTGTATTTTCTTGATAAAATACTGATCCATGCGATGAGGACGAGACGGCTGTAGGATTACCAACTGTCATCTCCTTCTGCTTATAAATATCTTGGTCTGGTGAGTGCGCATCCCAGAGGGGAGTTTGACGTGGACACTTCGGTGTGGGATTTGTTTTCATCATTAACACGTTGCTGACACTGGAAATTCTTAATTATTTTTGGATTCACAAATTATTTATTTCTGGACTCACATTCAATCAATTATTTAATTATTTCTGAACCCACTTTTATATACCTTTGGACTCACTTTGCTATGTATCACTTTGATTGATAAGCTTGAGATTTTTTATATATTTCTCATATTTTATATTTGATATTTTCATATATTTCATTCACTACTGATTATTACTTAGTATCTTATTTTTAGTTGCTATATTTAGTTTCTAATTCTATGCACTTTTGCACAATTTGAGACTTATGTTCACTGGCTATTATCGATGCTTATGATTATTAACACTCATTCAGCTAATTTTGTTAACACTGATTTAATTCACTTATTGGTGACCCCGAGCGCTGCACACCCAGTTACATACCAAGAGATAACTTTAGACAGCCGTGTAGCCGTGATCCTTCCCCTTTTTGCGGGAGGAGAACCACCACTGCCTTGTACATAGATGGTAAGCGTAAGCCAGTCTCTGAGGCATCCTTCAGGGTGTCTAAGAATGCAGGCAACAGAACCTTACCATACCGTTTATAACCTTCAAAGCCAAGCGCCTTGCCATTGGGGAAACTGGAGACCGCAGCCTCCAACTCCTCCAGCTCCAGCGAGGCCTCAAGAGCATCCAGTGCTTCTTGTGACAGCAGCGGTAAAGAAATATGACTGATATAGTCCAGGAATTCAGATTGTGTATATCCAGGAGCAGATGTGTATAGTCCTTGGTAAAAATCTGTGAAAATTGATAGGATACCTTCAGAATCAGAGTGAACTTGGCCCATTGGGTCCCTCAATGAGGCAACATAACAGGGCTCCATCTGCGAACGGGTATGTTGAGCTAAGAGCCTACCAGTAGACTCCCCCTCCTCCCAATGCATCTGGCTCATAGAGAATAATTTGTTTTTGGCTTTCTGAAGAAGCAAATCAGCTAGATGGGCTCGTTTTGCTTCCAGATCAGCTAGATGGGCAAGAGTTGGAGAGGTTACGTAGTTAGCTTCAGAGGTAGACACCTCAGTCTGAGCTTCCAGTTCTGCCTGCCTACAGCGAGATTTCACAGTACTTATCTGTTTTATGTGCAAACCTCTGATATAGGCTTTAAAACAGTCCCACACACAGCTCCCTGTACCAGTATTCGAGTCCAAAAACAAAGACAGCTCCTCCTCCAGTGATGCACCGTTGGGCACCAGCGTCAGCCAGTATGGGTTCAATTTCCAGCGCAAAGACAGGGGTTGCCAACCTGCCTTAAATGTTGTAAGAATAGGAGCATGATCCGAAAGGGATCTGGGTAGAATATCCACAGTAGGAAGTAGGGGAAGGAAGTCAGAGGAGCATAGGGCATAGTCAATACTGGAATTGGAGTGGTGAGTAGCAGAGAAACATGTGGGTACTATCGGGGTGAAGAAGACGCCACGCGTCAACCAGTCTTCTTTGGAGCAAAAGTTATGAAATCCAGAGAACCGAGGAGTGTGTAAATTAGTGGGACAGGGAGATAGGGACATAATGCTATTAAAATCTCCCACCACTAGGATGGGCAGAGGTATTTTATTTTTAATAAAGGACACCAGTCCCTAAGTGCATGACCGGAGTATGAAGGAGGTACATAGATATTAGCCAAAACACATTTGGACCCAAGTAGTGCACAGTGAATGAAGATATAGTATATCTACCATACGGGTCAACTTTAATTTGCAAACATGTGAATACAACACTATCATGTATTAAAATCGACACCTTCTAGCATGAGAAGAACAGCACAAGTAAAATACTGATGGAAAACATCTTTCTTTGTTAATGAATAAAAGTAGGCAGGAAACCCGAAAAGCAAGAGTCCTCAAAAGCTATCAAACAGAAGCAAACCTGCCACACCATTTAAACCTGAACACTGGCGAAAATGCAGATTACCACTTGGTGCCCCCCCAACAATACAAGGTTTGAATACTATCTTATATCTAGGGGAAAATTAAAAAGCGTTTTTTTCTTATCCCGTGCTCCCCCTGGCAGCAAGTGCTCTCCTCTTCTCTCCAAAGCTCCAGGTTGTGTTCAGGCCCTCTTCGTCCTCACTTACAATGCAAGACTGCTGATCCTGTATTGTACATGATCATATCAAAGTATCTGTGAGCGACGGAGCAACAAAGAGAAGCAACTTTGGGGATTGGTCGCACAGAAAGGAGGAAGCCTGCCGGAGCAAGGAATAAGGTAAGTAAAACTTCTTTTTAATGTTGCCCTACACACAAATGAACGTTTAACACTTGCAATGCGGTAGAAGCCCAACTGCAAAGATAACTTTGATTTTTCCCAATGTTCAGCTTTAAAATAATCCAGTTTGAACATGTAGCAGGAAGAAAGGTATCTGGATTGTGCTTTGGTTTATATGTATAAAACAATAATAGCCCACTGATAGTGTTTATCTGCACTATGTAAAAAGCATGTTTCAAAAGGCTCTGAAGCTCATTTAAATAGACTACTGAAAAGAAAGGTTTTTTTCTTTTTCTTTTTCAAAGGCCTTTGTGAATGTGCAGGCAACTCCATTTAACACACTTAGCACAATTAGGATTGGTATAATGGAACCACCATTGAGATATCTATAATTCCTGCCTTAACAGCCCATTAGCTGTGTGACCCAGGTCATATTGTGTAGAGCCATCTGTATTGATTAAAAGGGATGGCCCTGGTTTCCCTGTACTCGGTTGGAGCAAATGTTCCAGCCGAGTAAATCCAAGTAACAGGCTTGATTTTCTTCAGCTGCAGAACATTTCACACCTTTTTCCATAGAGAACACAACTAATCAATGTAAAGATGGTACTTCCCCTGAACCTTTTCAGAGCTCCTTGCAGTTTGATGGTCTGTGCTTATCCTTATACAAACCAGCAGTTTCTACCAGACATTCACCATATAATCACAGCTATTTTCTTGCATTAGACTCTGGATGCAAAATTTGGGAAACTTCTGGTAAGCTGCCAAGGAAACAAACGCATTTGGAGGCATCTCTAATAACTGTGACATTTTCATTTACAGTTTTTGTGTTGCGGGAATGTAAAGGGACAAGGAAATGAGTGGTTGCTATGGTTTTAAAGATGGTGCTTTTATACGAAGACTGTAAAAGTTGATAAAGGTGAGAAGGAGAAGCATTTTACAGCTAAAAGAAAACATGTCACATAAAGAAGAACTCTGGTCTATGAAAAAAAGTCCTATAGTTTCTAATAACTGAGCAGTTTAGATCTCTAAATATAGACAGTTAACACTTTCTCAAAATTTTGGCTGTAACCCCTTCACGACCTTTGACTGGATAATTCTGTCACGAGTCCTTAAGGGGTTAAACAGAAAGCCGCCAGTACTCTGTTTATATTTGTAGAGCCGGCGGATGGCTTTACAGTAGATGTGATTCTGGTGGTTCAGCTGCCGCCAGATCGCTTCCACGATCTGGTAAAGTGGTCGCCCCCCCCGCCAGACACTCCCGCCCTGTTTCCCATGCTCTGCTGCCCCTCCTACGGGCCCGGGCCAGGCATCTCGGATGTCGGTGGGAAGCTGGGGAAGAGAGCAATGAACGTCCGTTCACCGATCTCCTCCCTATTCTATGGGACCAGGAGCGACGCGTATTGCATTACTTCTGGTTCCTGCGCTGTCATTGCTGGAATAGCTTATTTAGAATGTAAAGGTGATACTAGGGGTCTTTTTGACCCCCAGTATCACCTTAAAGAGGACCTGTCACCACCAATATTATATCAAATCCTGACAAAGTCCTATGACGAAATGCGTAGACGAGCAGGTGTACATTGGGATCACTAAACCCCAGTCTTTACATAGAAGGAGCACATTGGTGCGGTGTTTATATGCGATTTGTTTCTTGACTCTTGTGAGTAATTTTAACCTTTTAATTAATTTTTTATTGGACATACTGCACTATGAATGTCCCCATTTATTCCCTTTGACCTATTTTTGGTCGCTTTCTGGACCTCCTTTATGAGGAGACCTGAAGTGGAGACGTTGCGGGGCTTTTATATTTGTAAAGACCCGGAGGAGGTGCTGCGGCTGCATGTCTCCCACAGGGATTGTTGAGAGGCAGACCAACAATACCCCAAGCGAGTTTACAAAGGCTATCTGGTGAGTGCGGACCTTTTCTGTTAATACACGTGGAGCACTGAGAAGCACGGAGCATTACAACTTCACATATGGACATATTGATTTTTTGAATATCACTATTTATTTCATTTTTAAAGGACATTTATTATGAAACTTTACACTTCATAGTTTGTTGTTTTATATGATTAATTTTGTTATAAGACATTCATTTATATACACATGCAACTTGTTTACATCACGGGTTTGTACCTTTGCTGAGATTGTATTTTCTTGTAGATATTTATCACTTTATTATATCCCACATTTTGAATGTTGTGGTTTCTGAGAAAACTGCATCAAAGACAAAACTTTTTAGATTTGTATCACATTTTATATAGATCACTCACTTGAGCACAGTGTAATTTGGATTTCATTGAGCTAATTTGTGTGTATCCCATACAAATTGAACACAGCAGCTGGGTGTACCGCTATCACCATAGCACAGGTCCATTTGAACATATATAAGTGCTTGTTTTGCTTAGGAGACTCAAATAAAGCTGTTTTACTTACCTGATGCTGGTTTCCACGGTGGTCAGCACTCACTTCCCCCCTCCGCTCTGGGTGAAATGTCGCTCGGCGTATTTACATCTAATGCAGGTCAATGGACCGGCATAAGACGTGGTGATGTCAGTGGTCCTTAGCCCGCCAGAGCTCAGGGAAGAAGAGGCTGCAGGGGCTGATCTGGCAGCCTGGAGGGATCCAGTAGGACCAAAGATCAGGTAAGTAAAACAGCTTTATTTGAGCCCCCTAGCAAAACAGCACTTAATCCTTGCAGTGCAGGGGTAAGTAGTATACACATTAATTTTCTTCTTTACAACAAACAATGCTTTCTTCTGGTGATATTGCTTTGAAAAATAATTTTATTTTGTATGCAATCCATAGACAAAAAAGTTAACAAACTAGTATTGTTTTAAATTAAAAAAATAGTGTTTCTATAATTTGTCCTGTTTAACATGACACTAAAACTATAATTCTGGTACAAAGACTTGCAAATGTATTTAAAATGTATTGCTAGTTTCATTATTAATGGCTATCAAAATAAAAACAAACCAAAAATCAGCATGAAAATAATAGTTTGGGGAGAAGAGGAAGATGGAGATAAATAGGGTTGATTACGGTAAACTAAGGTTAAATAGGAACAAATCCTATACTTATAGTAAAAGAAGACTAGAGAACGTAAAATGGAGTTTCAGTTTTCCCCCTTAGTTCCAGCCTGATAAAGAGATTGCATCTTCCAAACACTATTATAAAAGGTTCAATAGTTTAGGAGATAGAAATGATAAATAGTGGGGTTTTATTTTAAATAAAATGCTTACCTTGAAAATAAAAGAAAGAAATAATACATTTGTATGTTGGACTTCTAGAAATCTACTGGTGCATTGGAGAGATGGAAGGTAATTAAGGTGGTGGGTGTCTCAGTGTTTACATTTCCCTTTCCTCTCAGTCCAGAAATATGCACCTTCTCCCCCTTCCTTGGAAAACACACACAATCTTAACAGAGCCCTAGACCCAGGAGGACTGACTGGCATCTGCAGATTGCACCAGCAAGGAAGTGATGTCCCCAGATGAAGGAGAAAGTGGGCAAAGAGATCAGAAATTTCAGGCTTCACCTCTCCTTCTCTCTGCATGTCCTTGCAAAGGTGACAAGGGGGAGCAGTGGTGGAATATGCAATTGCAGAGTTACCAACTGGCAGAAAGTTTCAGTGTCTGGGATGTTGGGGTTCAGTGTCAGGGGTGCTGGGAGGCAGGGAGATTCAGATACAGCGGTGTAGGCGGTGCAATTTCATAGGCTCTAGGAGGCAGGAAGGTTTAGGGATGGGGATACAGAAGGGCTCAGAGCCAGGGTGCAAAGTGCCAGGTATACTGGGTTCTTCAGAGATCCAAATACAAAAGCTGTCTACTTGTAAGCCTGCAAGGAGAGTTCTCTGACTAAGTGCCACCCAATATGGTGCAGGATCCTGGATTTGAAGGTATAGTTAGCCTTTACACATCCTTTAGACCCATGCTTTGTGGCAATGTCCATTTTACTGGGATGATAAAACAAAGCACCCCAATAAACGAATACAGTAGGTGCCAACAAATTCACACTGCAGCGCACCACAACACACATGCTTTGCATTGTGGTGTGCTGCATTAAAATCAAAGGTGCAGGTCTGTTTTTTATATTGACATGCATTGGAAGCCTATTCTTGATAAGCTGCCTTAATCCAACATACGTTAACTTGTATACAGTAGTGCACTACAATGGAATGGCCATTAGGATTCCTAATGGCTGGCAGTATGTGCATTCATGTTCTAGAAATCTTCCAGGTCAGTGGTGTCACAAGGGGTGTGCGGCCCGCACCCGGGTGACACCATTGGAGGGGTGACACCATTGGAGGGGTGACACCAAAATGACTTACAGTCATTTTGGTGTCACCCCCCTCTGAAAAGTCGGGCGCTCGGTCATGGACCGAACGCCCGACAGTATCAGGAGAGAGGAGGTGACCCGGCGGCATACCTTATCCCGCCGGGTTACTGCCCCCTCCTCTCTCTGCCGGCGTCCATCACCAAGATGGCCGCCGGCAGGTATCAGAACACTGCCGCGCGTGCTCGATGACGTCATCGCGCACTCGGTTACCGCCCCGGGTGTCACCCAGCCTCGGGACGCCCCTGTTCCAGCTGATTAAATATCATCTGCTATATTATATGTTTGAGAGTTTAATAAGTTGAATGCTTTGACTGGTAAAGGAAGTGTCATGCAATATATTGAAACACACAGATATAATAGCCTTATGATTGATTTAACCTAACAGATAAGGATATAATTGCCTTACAAATTAGTGAATGATTTAACCTAAAAGATAAGGAAACTTTCAAACAGCATTTTCTGAAGGTTCATGAGCCCAGTTACTGACAGTGAGGATAAGAGGATCCAAGCCCAGTAAATGACAATAAGGATAAGAGGTTCTAAACTCGGTAACTAACAGAAAGGATAAGAGGCTATGAGACCAGTATCTGAGAGTAGGTATATGAGGTTCTGACCCCAGTACCTCACAGTAGGGAACAGATGATCCAAGTCCAGTGACTGACAGTAAGGATAGGAGAATCCAAGCCCAGTAAATGACAATAAGGATACGAGGTTCTGAACTCGGTAACTAACAGAAAGGATAAGAGGTTATGAGCCCAGTAACTGAGTGTAGGGATATGAGGTTCTGAGCCCAGTAACTGAGTGTAGGCATATGAGGTTCTGAGCCCAGTAACTGACAGTAGGGAATAGATGATCCAAGCCCAGTGACTGACAGTAAAGATAGGAGAATCCAAGCCCAGTAAATGACAGTAAGGATAAGAGGATCCGAGCCCAGTAAGTGACAGCAAGGCCAGCAGGCTCTGAGCCAAGAAACTGTGTGTGTCAGGTGTGGAGATTTGGGTAAATAGTGCAAAAAGAGACACTAATGACTGAAGTATATAACATAGTCCCTGCGGTATTTTAAGAGAGTTGTCATACTTTGCTCACAAAGAACTTTTAACCACATATACTTTATGTAAGCCTTTTCAAAAGTGAACAAAATTGATGCATCATGCTGCTTGTGTAGTTTATCCAAAGTGTTATGAGATCAAAGCATTTTTATGTATTTTGACACTGTAACTTATTTTTAATAACACCTGTTTAAATGCAGACTATTACAAAGAAACATGGGGAGTGGGAGCGGCAATAAAAGACAAACTGGAGCAGACAAAATCTGGAGCAGCTGTACATGGCAACCAATCTCTCTTTCATTTTCAAATCTTAACTGAAAAAAACTGAAGAATGAAGCTGATTGGTTGCCATGCAGAGCTGCTCCAGATTTTTTCTGCTCCAGTTTTGATAAATTCCCCCCACTGTTTGGAGAAAGGAGAGACATAGGAAGAACTATAAAAAAAGAGAAATTTCAAAAATTCTTTTTGAAAATGCTTGCCGTTTGTCTGTGTCTGGCTTTAATACTTCTGAGTTACAGACCTGGAACAAGCATGCAGGAAATTAAACTTGGAACCCCTTATCACTCTTTATGGTCTAGGTCACAGCCAGAACACCACATTACAGCTAGAAAGCTGGCATTTCCACAAAAAGGATATCACCGGTAGATAGGTATTTTTCTCAGTACATAATCCTTAAAATAAAATATATGACAAAAGGTTAGAGGCTGGCCACCGGTAACTTCTCATATAGAAAATACTAGTTACCCATATGGGACACTGTGTTGGTTCAATACTCGAATTACTGACCTGGGATAATAAAGACTTCTGCATTTTCTAAACTGCATAGTCCTTTCAGGTTTGTGACTTGAAGTACTCAAGAAAGCGGATCAGGATAACAGTCAGGCAACTAACATTTTCAGAAGGAAGTCAGTAGCATTAGCACATTGTATTTGGGATGGTTATTCAGTGTGAAAATGATCACTTCTGCAAATGAACATCATACATGTCATATCATGTACAATGGTTGAAGCCAACACATGGGGCTGGTTGCAATGTCTCGTTGGAGGCAGGAAGTCTACTATAGATAAGAAATTATCTCATTTACAATCTGATCTGAAATACATCACATTTTGGTAAGCTTCTGCAATCTTCAAATGATATAAGTTATCAGGCAATTAACATTTTCAGAAGGAAGTCAGTAGCATTAGCACCTGTATTTGGCATAGTTATTTCCACTTATAAAGTCATCTGTAGTGATATCCATTTGCATACAGACTGTTATAATGTGACTTAGTAATGTCCTACCTGTCCAAATTCAGTTTCTGTGCTAGCACCCTCCAGTCGGCTCCATGGGAAGATGGCTCATCTAAACTGGTGATTATCTTCTGTCTCATTAAAAATGGAATCTTAAAGGCGCTGGGACCCACCAAAGCTGCTGCTTCCTTTCCTCCTTCATCAAGCAGTATCTCTGGCGGGCGGTTTTCCTGGACCAAAAGCATTATAAGTTAGGACCTCTAAGTGACAAGGTGCATATTAATTTGAATGTAAAATACACGAGGGCAAAGAGTAATGCCCTAAGACCAGTAACCCATGCTCACCCATCAGAATCAGCAAAATTTAGCTGGTTGCTATGGGCTACTAAACTTTAACTATCATTACTGCTTTACAGCATAAGCAAATTCTGGCTGGATAATTTGGGTTACTGAACGTTGACTATCAGGGCCATGTCGCGTGAACAACCCTGAAGGGATCCAATTGAAACAAAAGAGCAATCATCTTCTTATATGACATCGCTCCCTCAGTCCAATTGATCACAATGTCTGCAGTGTTTAATCCAGTGAGGGAGTGATGACATAGGAGCAAGTGAGGATCGAAAATGTAACTTGGCCCTTCCAGAAGCTTGCATGGTTTATCACTATTTGTGCCAGCACACATTCTTTCTTACCCCACTCTACTTCAGCCAAATTGATTCCTCCCTTGTCTCTTTGCAAGCCTGCTAAACTTGTAACCAAAAGCTGCACAACAATTTTCAATATTGAGTCATTTGACATGCTAGCACTGGCCAATGTCTCACCTTATTTAGATTAATGTTGATATTGAAACTCTGACCATCCCCTTCTACTTGCCATACCCAGACCCTGCAAGAGAGCTCACTGGTGCTTAGACTAAAGCGCTCGAGGGTGAATGTACAGTGAAGGTTCTCATGTACTCCATTCCAAATGTGATAAAATGGGATCTCCTGCAGGAAGAAAAACCAATCAGCTATTCATTCTGATATGTTACCATAAAAGTCAATGTTTTCTATAATGAAATCTTGTTCAGGATCTATATCAAACACAGGGTTTATATTTCACCGCTCAGGACATTAGAGGGGGAGCTGAACTCCCCTGACAAGGGTGGCTATGCAAGTCAACAGTGAGAGACTTACTGACAAAAAGGGTTCTTAGATGCTTGATTTTATTGGGTATGGGGAGGGTTGTTTGATTTACATGGGATTTACCTCTTTGTGTTTGATTAAATAAATAAACATTGGTGATACACTCTGGATATACTTTATCACACGTTAGTGTGGTGAGGTGCTGTTCTTTGTTACTGGAACCCCAACACAGTATTACAGTAAGAGGACCCACGCTATAGCATAGTGAATGGGCAGCCTAACACACACAATAACACATTGTGTAGTCACCCTGCCTTGTCTTGCCTTGAAGTGTCTTGTCGAATTTACTGTTGCCTGGTTGTATCCAGCTAACTCACAATTGATAGATTGTGCTGGTTTCACTTAGTTTCCCATAACCCTAAAGACTGAATGCTCCTGCCTGCTACCAGAGAGTGTCTTGGGTAATAGAGACGGGAGGAACAATATGGCCAGGTTATGAATATTTCTGTCATTCTCTGTCCTACCACTAGGCATTTTGTTGCCAGTTGTGCATGCTGGGGAAAGGTAATATGGGAAATATCTGAGGCTAACCTTGACAGAGGTCTTTTGTCATCCCCATGCCCTGTGCCTGGGAAGGGACTGTGCTAATTCCACTGTTCTGCTAGGCCTAAGTGGGGCCTACTTGTGTCCAGAAAGGACCTGAATTTGAGTTTGAAGCTTTCCCTGAGTACAAGGGGAGCTTTATTCAAATAAGAGTGCCAGGGGGAGAAGTTCTGCTGTTCTTGCACAGGTGTGTAATCCTAAAGCTTTGCAGGAAACCAGGTAACTCACTTGGGAGAATAGATATAGCTGTCTCCTTGCCAGATAAGGTACTGCTAAAATACAGAAATGCTGGTCATTGCTTAAAGGCCCTTATTCTGTAAAGCTGGGAGTGGAGTCTGTGTGGGACTGTCCTTAGTATCTGGTGAACTTAACCTTCCCTCCTTACTCTTACAATGCTGTCAATAAATTCAGTATTCAAGTATCTGGTGCCCATCAATTAGATCCCTCATTAGCAGCCAAGGACTCATCCTTGGGGTGAAATGAATGCCCCTGGATCCCTGGGGACACCTTTAATCTCCCAGGGGGTTAGAGGGGGGACACTACAATTTCATTAACACACATGGGCACATGGGGGCATCAAGAAAACCTGTACTGATAATTAAAAGAGGCTGCCATTGCTCACATTCCTTGTGAAAACACTAGTTTCCTGGCTGCCATGTTGATCCAATAATTTTAGTATTTTATCAGTTACTGAAGTATGCAAATAAGGAGTGCTGATCTCGCTCTAAATTCCATGTTTTTTTAAGGTCAGTAAGTTAAATATTTTTTTATGACAGAAACAGCCTGGAAACTAGCATTGGTGGTAATGATGAACTTCCTATTTCTCCCAGTACAACATGTTTGCAGGTGGCATACATCTAAATAGAGCATGCAGACTGAAGTGTGTTTTAGCTTTCAGCAGAGTGTTAGTGAGTAACAATAACTGCATTCTGTTTAGTCAAGGACAAATGTAAGGCTGGCGTGCATTGGTGAATATTGCACAAATATTGCACAGCCCTTTGCATGGCTATACTATAACTCTATCAATTGTACTTTGAGTTATGCATACCTGGTAGCTAGCTAAGAGCTTACTCTTCCACATGGTGCTATGCATATCATGCACAGAAAGGCGTAGATTGTGATAGCTGTCCTTGAAATGTAAGAGGCGTGGTTCATCTAACAGCTTTCCTCCATGTTGTTTCTCCAGCTGTACCACCTCCTGTGGGACACAGTAACAGTAATAAAAGGATAAAGCATAATGGACCTGATGCATTTTTGGAAATGGTCACATAACAGTTAAAGGCTTAACTTATTTGGCAGCATGAACTGCAATGGATATGAGCACAAGTGCAATTACCCAAAACAACCAATCATAATTAATTTTACTCAAATAAGAATGGAGGAACATGATTATTGATTTGTTGTTATGGGCAGCTTCATAAAAGACCACATGAAGTCACACTAATATATCATAGACTTTGTACTGACAACCTTTTTTTTCATGTGCAGACCAATAGGCACCAGAGTAAGACCTACTGCTCTCAGTTATGTAACAGACCCGGTCAGACACACCCCTCTCTGCAATACAAGTCTGATTGAGGAGGTGTTTGTTGGGGTGTGGTGGTTACTGAGCTCTGTCAGCACAGGGCCGGCATGTGAGGTTTGAAAGCATTTCACTGAGAAAAAAAGGCATTTTGTAGCAAAAAAAAGTCACAAATCATGCTGTAGTGCATGACTATAACGAGATTAAAAAAAGTGTTAAGACTTAAATTGTGCTTTAAATAAGCCCATTGACTGTATTATTCCTCTGTATGTCAAGCTTACATATCTTGCAGACAGTCAGTGACAATTTGCATATAAAACGAATGCAAATGCAACTGTATATTCATGTATGTTTGCTTGTCACGTGCGTGTGAGTCACTGACCTTACAGCTGCATCTGCCTACGATTCATCTAGAGGACAAATGCCCACCTGGGCACAGCTGGCATCCTTACACAGATGCTGAACTTTTGCTTCTCATCATTTCAAGATTGTTCAAGTGAGAGCTTTCCACAAAGGCCAACAGCCGACACCATGAAAGACAGATGTAACCGATTCTCAGTGATAAATGCCATGTTGCTATATTCAAACACAAAGAAAGGCAGCACAAAGTACACTGGAGTTGTAAGGATTCATCTCAGTGCATTCTTCTGTGGAGATTAAATTATGATGCCTTTTCACAATTATGGAGCACAGTTTGCTTTGCCTTTTTCCTTCCATTATCTGACAATGTATTGTAGAAACTGGCGTTTGTCTGGTATTTGCCAAAATCCGCTCAGTGTCATTTTTATCACATCCGTCGCAGGTGCTTCTTTAAAATGTTCTTCCTGTGCTCTCCAAACATCTAGAATCCTCTCATTATTCTTTGAAGTACACCTACGCAACTGATCTCTATCAGTGGGCCCAGCAATGAATTATTGTATTACATCATGTTTTATGTGCCCCATAATCAACCGTCTCCCATCATTACAGTCAGTGAACCACATCCAGGCTTTAATAGCTGTGTTTTATGTGTGGCTTTATCCTCTTACTCACCTTCATGGCATCTTGTGTGTCGGTGATGCAGTACACTCGCAGGCTGTACTCTAGAGATGTGCAAGAGGTGGGGGCAAAGAGCAGGAGCTTGAGGCGTTTGGTGGCTGACATGCTGAGGGACTCTCCCACCAGAGCAAAGCGCCCCAGCTGCTCTGTGAATAGGTAACAGCTACGGGACTCCAGGTGGCAGTAATAGAGGGGAGAGGCACTTCCCCCATCAACTTGCAAGACATCCTGTTAACAACAAGTCATATAAAGAGGGTCAGTAAAAAGAACGTCTCAAAAGCAACAAAGTAAATAGGTAATAAAAATAGTGTTTTTTGAATACTTGACAGTCTCATGCAGTCAGAATTGTAGATGTAATTAATCTTATGTGAATTATGAATTTATTCATTTATAGTAGTTACCACTAACAGGGGAAGGGAATTTTTGCTGCTCTGACTGTAATTAACCCCTTTCACAAATTTCACTTAAACCTCCTTTCCTTTAACCTTAAATTGTGCCTATGTGTCCTCTTCAGGGATTTACGAATAATTCCTTAAAGTACCCATCTGTAGATTAATTTGTAGATAGACAATCATGTCTCCTCTTAGGGGCCTTCTCTCCAAGGTGAAAAAAATGTTTTAATTATAAATTGTTCTTCATGAGGTTGAAATAATGTTTTGTACAGGGGTAAGAGTATCAAATTGCTCCTTCAAATAAATACAATTTTAATGCATGAGAATATTCTGTTTGCTTTGCTAGTGTCCACCTGGCATTGCATGCTAGTGCTATATGCTATGTCTGTGGTCCACTATGACCCCCAAATCTTTCTTCTATCACTGACCTCTCCTAGTAATTATCTTGCCTGCAAGTTTTTAGCACTCAAATGCATTGCATTTTTAAGTGTTGAACCCCAGCTTCCTGTAATGTTGCTACATCTATAATTTCCTTGCATAATTTTGTATCATCTGCAAATACAAAAACTGAACCCTTAATTACAACTTCAATGTCGTTAAAAAAAACAAGTTGTGTGGCCCCAAGACAAAAGCCTGAGGCAAACCATTCCATACCATAGCCCACTCAGCGTCATTAATCACTACCCTCTGAACCCATTTCTAAGACAGTTGTCTACCCATGTACATATACATTACTTGCCTTCACCACAATAGGCACAGTGCCAAATACCTTTGCAAGATCTAGATAAATTACACATACTGCCCTGCTTCTATCTAGGTTACTGCTTACTTTCTCATACACGTTAACAGCTTGGTCTGACAGGAGTGGTCCTTCCTAATTCCATGTTGATTGTTACCTTTTTCCCTAACAAAATCTTCAGTAAAGTCTCTTAGTATTCCATCGAACACCATGCAAACTATTGATGTTAGGATAACTGGTCTGTAGTTCCCTGGTACAGGCAGTCCCCGGGTTATGAACAAGATAGGGACTGTAGGTTTTTTCTTAAGTTGAATTTATATGTAAGTTGGAACAGGTACATTTTTTAGGTGTAACTCCAGCCAAAGAAACATTGTTTTAGTTTAGGATAGCATAGGGAAGGGCTACGTTTGTTTTGCTGTCTGTGTCCCTGTTCAGAACCAGCTCTCGTATCAGATTTGTTTTTCGGCATTGTTACAGGCAAACAAGTAGACAAGGAAGACAAATAAAAGTGTTCAGCACGCTGTACAGTACATACAGGGTTATGACAGGGGTAATGACAGTCAGAGCCAACTTCCTATTCAGTACCAGACCCGGAAGAAGAAGCGGGGCACTCACTAACAACTTCTTGCAGGAGGTACATTACTGTACGGTGCAGTACTACAATCCAGACCCACTACTCGACTGCGATTGTTGGCATGAGCACCATTACTATTGGAATGCTGCGTGGTGGAACGCTGCATGGTACAGTGGCTGCAGTCTCGGACCTCGGTCCGTAAGTACAGGTTGTACGTAAGCCGGGCGTTCCTAAGTCGGGGACTGCCTGTATACATCTAGACCCTTTTTTGAATATTGGGACGACATTTGATTTACTCCAATCAGCCAATACCATTCCATCGTTAGAGAGTCTTTAAAAATCAGGAAGAGTCGCTTGGCTAACACTGAGCTGAGCTCCTTGAGGACTTGCAGGTGTAAGCTGCCAGGACCTGGTGATTTGTTCATATTTAGCTTATCTAGCCTGTATCAAATCCTGTTTTCTAACAACATACAGTGTGCATCTCTTACGTTGGTGTTAGCATTATCATTCTTTCTAATAAATCATTCCTTTTTTGTTTATATACTGATGAAAAAAACACATTAGCCTTATTCATTGTCATTTGTGACTAAAGTCCCATAAGTTCCATGTTCACGGGGCCTACTTGTACTGACCTTACCTTTTCACTATTGATATATTTATATGTTATTCTTGCTTTTTGAAGCAATGTGCTTACTGTAGCAGTGTGATTTTGCTTTAGCATTTCCTACTTTTAAACACCAGCATTGAGCCACATAGGGTTAATTGTTGGATGGATCCTGTCTGCGTCCGAGCCAGGAAACATGCACCCGTACGGACCTGCACTTGGGGTGAGCGTAGGGCGGCGTACGGCCGTGTACTCCCATAGAGAAGGATGGGGGCTGCGTACTAATCACACGCAGCACCTGTCCTTCCCGGGAGCTGCCCGATACAGCCGTGCACACAGCACGGAGCTGTACATGCCGGCCTTTTCTAGTGTGAATGAGGGCTTAGTATCACCTAGTATAGCACAGAGATTGTTAAAGCTGGCTTTAAAAAACAAAAGTTTATAGTGGTACCCCCATGTTTTTCTCTTTCCTTATCTTATGTCAAAAGTAATAACAGCACAGATTGCCAGCACAGATTTGCTTTTTGCTGGTGCTTGAAAATTAGTATTACATTTGCGTTCATTTTTCTGTCCTACTTCAAAAATACATATTGAAGTTCTGTCGGTTTCGTTTTTTTAAAGTTGTAATCAGTTAGTTGCGAGCAAATAAGAAAAGCAGGGTCTGTTTTCATTTGGGTATTAATCCAGATTTCCTAGTTTTGTTTAGTGATCAGTGATCCAGCTAAAAAACGGAATGGCTGAATGAAATGGCCATCAGTTTCAGGGATAAAAGAAATTGAACAAAAGTACTGTTTTTAGTTTCAGTCCTTATAATTTCTTTTTTATGACTGTATTTAAACATATGCATATGCGCATACCTTTGTATGATTATTTATACCATATTAACACCTCATCTGATGCATTGTGTGTAAAATCCAGTCTGAGGCTGCCATTACTTACTGACTACAGCTGTGAAGTCATTTTGCGTAGAGCTTTTCAAACAGCAATTTTAAACAGCTCTAATTAGTAAATAGCACCCACTGTGCAGGCAGATCCTGGCAGCACGAAAGCACCAGTGTGTGTGTCTGCTTGGAATTTCAATCCAAAAGTATGATCAGGGTAGCAATATGATATGCACCGTCGGAAACTACCGAGGGTACTATACTAAGACTAATAGAAAACAAACACCGTACATAAAAGTAACACACAAGAAGGGGAACAGAACACAAGTGATTAGGAGTGAAAACATTGCTGCCGCCCAGCCCTGACGTCTTGACAGTTACAGTGGTTTAATGTAACCTATGGGCACTAAATGACAGCTTGTAACTACAAAAATATAAGTTGTTATAAATAGCCAGCAGCCCATGTCAGCCATCATCATACTCTATGTTAGACCTGCTGTCTAGACATCATTATCCAAAAGCAAGAGGTTGCCATTATGAATGTACATTTGCGGCATCTCTCAAATCTAGCATTCTTGTCATTCATATTCGGCTCAATCAGACTGTTCAATAAACACAATCAGCTGGGGAGCCATCCTATTCACTAAGAACATCTCTATCAACAAGAATCAGCCTCAAGGTACCCACTGTTATTACCATAATATGAGCCCGTAAGGTAGACATCATTAACTTGGCGTGATTTAAACGTCCCACATTATTAACCTGGAATGGAAGCTCCGAAGAGACACAGAGCACACAGGTTTTCCACTTTGAAACAAACAAGATCAACAAAAGGCCCCCTGTTTATCAATAAAGGCAAGACATGGATTAGTGGGTTTCCAACCTACAGTAAGTAATGAGAAAATCCCACAATGTGGCAGTGAGGCTGAACAGGGGAAACCTATTAATTTAAATGGGTTCTTCAAAGCTGCATTGTGGAAAAGCATGGACAATCTCAAAGTTACAAGTCCATCTCCAGAGATCTTAATGTTCCTGTGTCCACTGTGCGCAACATTGTCAATAAGTTTAGAGCAGTCCCTACAGTCAAACATGGTGGAGGTCCACTGATGGTTTGGGGTTGCTTTGCTGCTACAGGCACTGGGTGTCTTGACTGTGTGCATGGCATTATGAAATCTAAAGACTACCAAAGATTTCTTGTCAGAAAGTTGGGTCCCTGTCAGAGGTCATGGGTCATACAACAGGACAATGACCCAAAGCACACATCAAAAAGCACCCAGAAATGGTTTCAGACAAACATTTGTAATTGCAACAATTTTCTGCGTGAAGTGGTACATTATCTGACAGAAATGCAGGGGTGCCAATATATTTGGCCATGACTGTATATACATGTATATAATGAAAGGTTGATTTAAGGCATACATCAAGAAGAATTGTTATGTTAGTAAAACAAGCAGTACAATATGGCTTTGCAGAAAAAACCTTTACATACCATGGGTTGTAAGTGGGTGAACAGTTTTTCAGCTGATAGGAGACCCAAAATTAGAGTACGGCATATAAAGAGCAAAACTGTTTTTATTAATAAAATGCTGCTAAATGATTTGGAAATTAATGGATGCATTTAAGATATTTTCTGCTTTGAACTTTTAAACTCTTAAACTCTTACACATAGAAAAGACTATTTTTGCTGACCGATCTTGAAGCCCCATTACAGGCAAAATGTATTTTAGCTTTGTATGGAAGATTTAGAACTTGAAGAAACTTTTTATTGTTGTCCACTTGGGGAGATTTATTCCATGTCTTGTCTATCTGATGGGTGATAGATAATACAGGAACTGTTACAATACACCTGTAGGCAATAAACCCCCAATTGCTGTCTAATTGACGGGTGTCAGACAAGGCAACAAGTGTTGTGTCTTAACATTTGACAGAAACTATCTTCAGTCGGGACATAAACAGCATTTAGAATATGGCAGAAGGGTCATCACTTCCCTGCTCTATCCAAAATGAAAAAACACAGTTTTTCTTTGAATTTGAGCATGAATGTACCTGCATGCTGGAAATCTACTTTGAATTCTGTCAAAGCAGAAATGGTATGTGCCATATTTTGCCATTTTGTGACAACTTGGAAATGTCATTATTATGGTTTTATGAAGAATCCACCAGTGGAAGTATTATATAACATAACAGAATTTTGTACTGGCTGCAGCAATGGGGGCAAGCTGAAAACTCTAACTGGACAATTTTGTCACTCAAAAGATCCAAAACAAATAAGAAACAAGCATGAGTCACCAACCACTATTCAAAACAGAAATATCGTTTTAGGTGTGACTTGGTCCTTGATGTCTATGATCTTATTTACACCAAGACCTGAATATAATTTAATATTGTACTGTAATACGAGCAACAGCCCTCAAGTCAGGCAATCACCTACCCATTCTGCTATTTTTTTAATGACATAATTTAATAAAGCATTCTACGGAGTAACTGAGCAATACATCATTGACCAAAAGGCCAGTAGTTAAATGACATGATCACTGCTTGTGGCCCATCTTTTCATACAGATTATTATTATTATGCCTTTGACAGATATATTATGGAGAAAACAATGAAATGGTGATGCTATTATCATATAAAAGAGGGTATGTGATCCACAGCGCTGCCTGGGTGCCATATGCATTATATTCTGGGTGGTAAAGGCCAAATAAAGTACTCTGGAAAAACAGTGTAAAAATATCATATACAGTTCAGATAATAAGGCTGATTGTCCAAGGATCATCTGGTCAAACAAATCTGCATTTTTAAGCCCTACTGCTTTTATCATCTAAACAAAAGATGTTTCATTTCCGTTGTTGGATTGTTCTCAGTAGTTGTGGTTGGAGTTCATGATAATGAATAAATAATGTTGTCCATTTGTTAGGGAGACATGGAATATTATTACAAGCAGAATGTTAGAGAAGATATTTTTACATTCTTTTGGTAAACGAAATAAAGGAAACATCAGTTCATGTATATATTCTAAACTGAGAATCTAACAAATAATAATTTTACTTTTACTGGCAACAAGATATTCTGATCACTTCATTTCTCCGAGGCAGCGGATTGCATTGCTGGCTCGGCATTACCCTTTCATTCACATCAGTTCTTGCCCTTAAGGAGCTTACAAACTAAAGTCCCCATCTCACATGCACTAGGGCTGATTTAGACAGAAGCCAATTAACCTATCAGCATGACTTTTGGGAGCCAGAGGAAACAAGCACAGGGAGAGCATGCAAATTCCATACAGATAGTGTTCTGACTGGTATTTGAATCGAGGACCCCCAGTGCTGCAAGGCAGAAGTGCTAACCACTAAGCCACTGTGCTGCAGTGACTAATACCTATACAGAACAGTACTTTTACTACACATTTACCTGTCTTAATGGTATGGCCATGAATGTGGACCTTTCAGTAACTTTACAAAACGGCATAAATATATTCCTGGCAGCTCGCATAGACAACAACAGTATAATATCTAAGAAACTGTATTTTTATCATGGAAAAACAGTCTTTAAGCTCTAGGCATGTGAATTTTCCTAGGCTCAAATGTCATCTGTTGCATCATGATCATGCTGTAGGCAGGTGGGAAACATTGTCACAGTCTCCTCCCCCCACTAATCAGCCTGTAGCCTTGTAACTTTGTAGCAAGTCACAAGGTGCAGAAGGCTGATCTGTGTCAGAGATTTGTGAACACAGCCAAGAACTACATAGGCACCAGGATTTCCTTGATTTTATCATCTCTAATTCAGCATCTCAGTCCAGAAAGTAGATGCTGACCCTAGATGATGCCTAAATAAAGATAGCTCTGGCCTTCCAGAGAGAAAAGCAGATTAAGGTATTGTCAGGGGATCGATAATATAATCTCTGTGAGATGTAGTAAATTCCTGTAAGTGTTACATTTAAACTGGCCATACACTGGTAGATTTTTGTATGAGCGTTTATACAAAATATTCCTTAACAAGCATTTATCCTGTTCAATATTATTACTAAACTGATTTGTGCAATGCATCTCTCTCTTCTACTAGTATTGTTCCTTCCAGATTTACCTCATGCAGGCTTAGATTATGTGCCAGACATTTCTCTTTATTTGAGAAACATTGTCCCTATGAACTTCTTAATGAACTGGCCTGAGGTTATGATCAATCCGTTATTTCTAAAAAATGCCAAAACAATAAACATGAAATAATGTCGCTGGAGCTGAGAGTACCTACCCTAAAATACATGGCTTGTTGACAGTTATAATATTAATTTAGCGTTAGCTGTGGGCACCAAATACCACCTTGCCACCTGTGATGTACAACATCACAAGTAGCCGGCGGGCCATGTCAGCCCTCATCAACCTTTATGTGGCACCTGCTGTCTAGACATCATTATCCAACAGCAAGAACATGGCATTATGAATGTACTGAGTGCTTGGTACATTTTCACCATCCTTCAAATCCAACATTTTTGTGTTTTATAGTTGGATCAGTTAACCTACACGTGGTTCAATAGCAGCAATCAGCCAGGGAGCCATGTAATACGCTAGGAACATCTATATCATGCTACAGCCTCAAGTCACCTAGTGTTATTATTATAATGTCACCCTAAGCAGGCATCGTCCAGGAGAAATATGGAACATACTCCTACCCACATTACAGCCACCTAAAAGTCTAAAAAGCGTGTAAGTTTAATAGGAAAGAATTTCTTATATTCAATTATATTTCCTTTTACTATATAGTATAACTATATGAATAAAGAATGATATATGTATTTGTATTTATAAGGCAACCTTTCTCAACCGGGGTGCCTTCTGGCTTTGTCAGGGGTGCCTTCAAATTTTCACTAGCAAAAAGCACCATGGAAACATGACGCTGATCCAGGAAAGCTGCATCCACCTTCCCACCCTCTGCCAGACTTCCACAGCTGCAATGTGGGGAAAAATTCATGTAAAGGGGGGACTGAGGACTGATGTGAAGGGGGGCTTTTTATTTGAAGGGGGGACGCTGGGAAGGGTAGAGAATGTCACCAGATGTAAGTAGATGGAGGAACCCTCCGCACACCTCACAGCAGTCCCGGTTAATAGGCAAAATGGTGTTTGCAGTGATGTTTTACCACAGAATGGCGCCGTGCAGACACAGGAAAGGAAGCAAATCACCAGCACTCGATAAGAAAGATAAATATGTCCCTTTTATTGGACAAAAGCGCCACAAACATCCAAATAAGCCGACGTTTTAGAGCCGCGCAGGGTCCCTTCCTCAAGGCAGAAAGACGTGACCAAAAAGGGGGGACTGAGGACTGATGTGAAGGGGGGCTTTTTATTTGAAGGGGGGACGCTGGGAAGGGTAGAGAAGAATGTCCCCAGCACACCAAAATCCTTTTAGGATAATCAATTGTTCATTTTATTGAACAGACTGTCAGTTGAAAAACACGCGCTTTCGGGACCTCACAGGGTTCCTTTATCGACGATGTTGAGCCTGATGAAGGGACCCTGCAAGGTCCCGAAATCGTTTGTTTTTCAACTGACAATCTGTTAAATAAAATGAACAACTGATTATCCTAAAAGGATTTTTGTGTGCTGGTGACATTCTTCTCTACCAAACGTATGTGATAGCGTCGCCATCCGCATCCATACCTATCATTGGGATTTCTGGTAAGGAGTGCAACAAGTTCTTCTCTACAATCTGATGGGAAGGGGGCACCTGATGTGAATGGAGGGAATCTGATGGGAAGGGGACTCTTGATTTGAAGGGGGGATAATCTGATGAGGACCCCCTTAAAATCCATACCAGACCCTTATCTGGGATAAGGGTCTGGTATGGATTTGGGGGTGAACCACATGTCATTTTTTACACTTATGGGTTTTTTTTCCTTTTAGACTAGGGTGCCTCTATATTTTGCATACTTTTAAAGAGTAACGGGACTGAAAAAAGTTGAGAAACGATGGACTAATGAATGGTGAGTCAACTTGAATCTGATATGTCATCTATGCTTACTGGCTGAATCATACATTGTTTTCTTACATTGCAAAGGGTCTCCTGTGAATCTTGCTGCCAGATTTTTGTCACACATTTCCATCTCATTCCTCTTGGAAAAGCAGATGGAATTTTATAGAATTCTGCATAATGTGAATTAAAGTCAATCTGACAAAGATGTACGCTTCAAGCTGAAATATATACAATGAAAATATGTATAGGGAATATGAAAACCCAATGAAAAAGCAATCAGCAGAACCAGAGATATAGGCAGCTGACATTGTATGTAAGGCTCAAAATTTCCTGTAGAGGTTTAACAAGGCCCCTTCTCCTTCTGCCTCCCAAACCTCCCTAGCGTTAGAACCATTCCTATGCTTTTAGTACTTTCTGTTTCTCCATTTATAGATTTACTATCAATTCCTGCCCAGGTGGCCAGAAGGGGACAGAGACAGCAAGGGCTTCAAAACCTTTCTCCTTCTGTTAAAAAAGTTTTTTGTGTGAGCTGGGAGTGAGCTGGAGAGATTCAGCTAACTCTTCCCCACTCCTACTTCATCCTTTTCTTTCCCCACTTTAAGGCAATGAGGACATCTCTTATTTTAGGCAAAAACAACAGGTAGATCAGTTACATTCAGCACAAAAATGTAGGTGCATGTTTGGCAATAATACTAGGCTCACTGTATGTGAGTATGTCTTTATGTTACGGTGTGATTTGTTTAGGTGAATTAAAATTTCAGAAAAAAATATGCTATATTAGCTTATTTTTTGCTGTAATTATTGTAGGTTATAATGGCTGCCCTTGAAATGTAATGGTTGCATTAGAGTTAGAGTTTAGTTTGAGATAAAGTGTGTACATGTAGCTGTATAACTTACGTTAAGGGTTACATTAATGAGGGAAGTTGAGGTTAAAGTAACTCCCCATTTATACTTACTAGGCTTCAATGCCCTCCCATATCCTTTCTTATAAGTCACACGCTTATCTGTCCCTACTGTGGAGTATTTGCTGTTTTAAGTCTTTGTCTCTGCCTGCTTGCCACTGCACAGCCTGTTGTTCAAAATCTTTACCGTCGGGTCATGCTCCTTCTACGCAGGTGTACCAGAATCTTCATTCATTCTGATGAAGAGCTCATACTCTTTGCATTCTGGCAGAGTACACACTTCCCATGAGAATGAATGGAGATTGCAGCACATGGGAGGAGCATGTCCTGACAGTGAGCCTTTTATTATTATTATTAATATTATAGGATTTATATCGATCCAACAGTTTGTGCTTTAAAACATGAGGAAGACATTAAAGATACAATACAATTCAAGACAAGATGGTTAGTAAAGGATTTGCACTTTAGAAAACAGGTTGAGGTTAGGGGAAGTAAATGATATAGTATTAGTTTTTAAGGTGTGGTAAAGGAGTCCCACAATACCTGAATTGATATAACCATCAGTGGCAAATATGTATGGGCAACAAAAATTCACAAAATGTACCAAAACATCCACGTCAGGTTTTAGAAGCTCAAAAACAATGTCATAATATAAGGTGTCTAATAACGGTATGTTTCAAGATGAGACATATTGCATTGGTCCTTTAAGAAGCCAGCTGCATTTTATAGGTCTGGAAATTATGAGTGTCATGTCCTTGTACTTTGGCCCAAGTTAATTCAATAAAATACTAAAGACGGAAGGTCAATATATCATTACTGGCACACTATTTGTAGTGGAGGTGATATTGTGTTCTGGAAGAATACCTTCATTGCCAACCTGCAATGTTATTGTTCCTTCTCTTACAATACACTAATTCCCCAGTGTACAAGTTATATGCGTTTTAGGTATCCCATATAGAGCTCCGTTAATCCCTTAAAAATATATTGGCAATTGGCCTTCATTGGGAGAATGAATCTTTTCAGTGATTGAAAGTTTGTCGTCTTCTAAGATGTTTCCAAGCAAGGTGAAGGGCAAGTTCAACCTTTGTTGCCTTACTTAATCGATAAATCCCAGCAGAAACACGGGCATATCATTGTTGTCTGAGGTACTGTGACGGTAATCAACACAACACTGCTCATCTCCCATCACAAAATGTGCAGCAATTCTGGGGGGTAATTCAATCAGTTCACTGTTTTCTGATCCTTGTCCACTGCTGTAATTCAGCATTTTATTTCTACTTGTATTAGACACTTGTCAATAGAAAGCCAGCAACGCTGTCACATGGCCTTTAATCAAAACTGCACAAAGCCGAAGGTAATAGAATTAGAAATAAATAAATATTTTCTTAACATTCCCCTCAATAAAAAAATGCTTTACAAAATTAAAACACAGTAATGGATGTTGTAATAGCTCCTGTATTTAGAGGAAATACATTTATATTGACTTGAATTTTTGCTGTCTTGCACAGATGGATCAGGGTTTCCAGAGTGTGCCATTTTTTAAAAATCAGATTCAGTTTATTGCAGGAAAATGCACAATATTGCCATTCTCCCCAAAATAAACAAACTTCAAAGTAACACAACAGAAAAAAAATTAATGAATAAGAAAATGTACAGTAACTAAATAAGAATAAGTACATAAAACAAGTGTAGTATATGTGACAATGGGATGTAGTCAGTATACAAAATATAAGGTTTTGTAGTAGAGTACAAATTTAAAAAGAATGTAGTATAGCCACTGCGACAGGCCATTAGGCATTGGAGGTAACATTCTATCATGCCTACAGCTCTATATCATCAGGTTTTACATGCTGAGCTTGGACAATTACACCTTAAAGCACAGCATTAGAGCGATTTATAACAGTCACTGTCAGTGTATATCAGGTCCTTTGCAGAAGGTATATTTTCAGCATTGTGATCTCTGATAAACTTAAATAAAGAATGTAATATCAGATTCTCCTACAAGGCTTTTACTTTTGTAGGTATTTATATAGCACAGACAATTTACATATCATACATACACATCAGTCCCTGCCCTCAAGGAACTTACAATCTAAGTTCCCTATCTCTAATGCATACATACTGTACAAGGGCTAGTTAACGTACCGCTATGTCTTTAAAGTGTAGGAGAAAACCAGAGTACCTGGAAAACATACAAACTCCACACAGGTAGTGTGCTGTTTGGGTTTTGAACCAAGGACAATAGTGCTGCATGGCAAGAGTGCTTGCCACTGGTCCACTGTGCTGTGTTTTCTGAAGTTAGGAGACTCAAGCGGGATAGATTTTTGGGAAGGGTAGGGGGTCCGGGAGTATATAACCATCTCCAGAAAAAGGGAGAGAGGTAGTATAAGAGAAGTTGAGTTATGTAGTACCACATGCTATCAGAGAGTTAGAGGGACAAATGTTTGCTAACAGAGGAATCAATCAGATACAAACAGTTCATTAAAAATTAACTGCGTTGAAAGTTATCGAGGCAAGATCAGGAATACCTAACCAAGGTTACCACAGTTTTTTACATCTCTTGATATTTCCCCTATGTTGGTGGACTGACTTTTCTGCAGTGCAAATCTTTGAAGCGAACTTGTAAAAAACCTAAGCGTGGGATGAAAAATGAATAAGCACTGGCTACTTTTAGTGAAAACCGCAAATAAAAAAAAATAACCCCCCCCACACACGCACACCTTCCAAGCTTCTCCTTATTCATTAATCCTTTAATTCAGTAGATGGCAACCTCTGTGCTGCAAGATATGTATGCATCATGTCAAGACAGGAGATGTGTCAGATAAGGCAGCAGCTCCACTTAGGTAGAGTCCCTTTACCATGAACAGTGTATCTATTTGAAATTCGCCCTGCTGGTGGCCCCCTGCTTAACTGACCTAAATGATCAGATCGCAGCCACATATGCAGCATTGGAAACATCTCAGAAGAGTGGGAATCTTTTAAAAAGATTTTTAATCAGCCAAGGATGGAATGCGACAGGTGCCCCAAGCAAGGGCAGGTTGTGCATATTTGACAGAACACTTCAGCTCTAGGGGTATGTGTTCAGATTTGATACCCCCCTTTGTTGGGGATTTTAATTTTTATTATTTTTGTACTGTTTTGAAAAACTTTACTTTGTAAAAGATTGACACCTTACACAGACAGCAAAGAAGATCATGAAACCTAAATCCAATTTGGGAGCAAAGTCTCAGAAAATAGTGTCTGGAGTCCTCAAGTTGCAACAAGTGCTTATAATGCTATAGGTGACACACATTTTAAATTTCATTGTGGTGTACGGTGAGAACCACTGCTTTAATGTAATGGGCAGCCTATATGACCAACAAGGAGGCTCAGGAAACAAGAGGGGTTGGACCATGCTTATATTTTTATATTTATACAAATCTAGCTCTTTTATGACTATGCAGCTCTGTGCATCTACTCATCATCTTGGCTAGCAGTTTTTATTAGGTGTTAGCTCAGCTCATGCATTTTTTTGATATTGAACTGCCCAGATTTGTGACAGATTCATGTATGTATGTATGGCCAATCCTTCCAATGACTCGATCTATTCATGTGTTCCAAAGGAACTTTACCAACCAATTTAATGTCTCCCAAAACAGTTGCTTAAATGCATGCCAATTGTCAAGGTTGTCAGTGTGTTTATTTCAGCTCTCAACCAAACTTTCAATCTGGTGAGATAGCTGATCACATGTGCAGCACCATGGCAACTGCAATCCAAGATGGCACCTTCCTTGGCTGTAAGGGAAAGAAGGTTGTAGTTCCACTTTAAATGACTTTTTGCTCTCAACAAAAAGTAGGGAGCCCTTTGTGGAGGTGATATACTAGTATCAGTGTCCTTGTACACATGTGCATCACCATGACTAATGCAATTCAAGATGGCACCTTCCTTGGCTGTAAAGGATAGAAGGTTGTAGTTCCTCTTTAAAGGACTTTTTGCTCTCAACAAGAAGTAGGGAGTCCTTTGTGGAGGTGATGTACTAGTATCAGTGTGTATCAGTGTGGAGGTGATGTACTAGTATCAGTATACGAATGGAGTGGACAACCCCCGGCGATCAGCTTTTAACAGGCTGCGTTATAACGGAATAGAGTATCTTTCCAAGTTGTAAAGATTTTGGACTTAAATTAAACTTAAATTCTTAAAAGTGAAATTCCCCTTCAAGAAATTTCTGGGGAAGCCAGTTTATAAAAATCACTTATCAGTAATTTTTATAAATGTAAGCAAAACAAAAAAGCAAATATATGACTGAAATAATAATAAATGAATCTCTGTGAAAATGGTTATAATAAATACATAAATGTACAGTAAAAAAAGCTTTATAAATAACTTCACATTATTAGCAATGTGTCATCTGCATTCTACAAATAAATACAAGTAAAATACACAATTTGAATATGCTTAGCATATAGACGTAGTAGCATGTTATTGGCATTCGTTACATTTATCTACAGCTTTACAAATGAAACACATGTCAGTAACATAATTTTAGCTTTGCTGGTCTCTCTTTTTCTGTACTAAAAATGATTATATGATTAAACAGAGAACTATTTCAGCTGCATGATTTGTCAGTTCTTACCCGGAAAAATGTATTGTTTGATGACATTATTAGTACTCCTTGTTTTTATCAATGTTTGAGACTGTTGTGAGCACAGTGCCCTCTGCCTGTAAAATAACAGTTAGCAGCCCACAATCTGCCAGCCAGCGATAACACGTGCATGTAGGCAGCAGATGGCATGTTTTGCTTATGTGAAGTAATCTCTAGCTGTAGAATGCAGCATATAAAGCTGTATGCATGTGTGGCTTGCTGTCTACCCATCATCTACAGAATGCTCACATCCAGCTCCCCTTATAAGACTGTCAGTGGTGAGATTATGCTGCCTTCTTTGTAGCTTACCTCCCAGCTGCCTTCACAGGACTGCTTCTTTAAACGTACAGTCCAGTTCTCAGGGCTGGGCTCCAGGCAGTGGTCCATTGAAATGATGGCAGGTTGGGTAAGCACTACTCCAGGGGGCCCACAGCTGACGATAGGACCCAGAAGTGTTTGGCAGCCAGCTAGGGGTAACCTCAAGATTAGAAAGGAAAGGTAGAATATGTGAGATACATGTACATAGAGATGCATAAACTAGTAAAATCTATCATGCACTTCAGGGATAATAATGAACAATATAATATCTTCACGCAGTGGTGTTACTAGCACGGGTACAGTGGATGATACAATTCTTGGGTTTATGAGAGAAGATGGAGCAATCCACAGAACACTGTCATGGACACAGCATTTTGACATCATCACACTACATTCACAATTATGACATTTTACATTCAGGTCACACAGATCTATGTTTTCATCTGGCAAGGGCAAAGCTTAAGCCAAAGCAGTCCATACAACAGCTATGGGGTGTAAAAGACTAAGAACAAGGAACCCAGTATTATCTGCATGATTCATTTATCTGAACAGTAAATGCATTTGGTAAATAGGTTTGTATAAATTAATCTATCTAAAGTTCAGATACCTATTGCACGGAAGTGCTTGGCATACTGCAGGGTGAGCTGAAAGACCAAGGCTGGTGTCAGCAGCACAACTGTCTTTTAGATGGAGTTTGGAAAGCCATTTTACTATGAGGCCCTGTCATATGCACACCTGCACTCTTTTCCTCATATATATATACAGTATATCCCTAACGCTAGCAATAAATCAATATTCATGTAGACTAATTCTGTTACCCTCAGACATTAAAACAAATTAATATGGATTAGCTTATTTTAGGTGTGATACATTCTTAGTCTATAATAAAAGGTTGTCAGTCATCTCCACCCAGCACCTTAAAAAAAAACAACTCCACTTACCACTACTTACTTTTAAAATTGCCATGTAATAATGCATTTTAGGCTTTTAACCTGTTCTGTAGAAAACACCTACCATACATGTGGTCCCCTGACTTCAGTCATGTATGAATGGCAAAAGCTAATCCAAGGATGCAATAAATGCTTGTGCGCTATATGAAATACTATGACATTGGCACTTGTTTGACCTGCACTGAGGTCATGCTTTCAGGTCAGTAAATCTTTCTAATTAATTATATATCCTCCGTACAATAATAGGGTTAACACTATGGGGTTGGCTAGGAAGCAGGGCAGATTAGAGTTGCTGCACTAGAAGACCTGACCTCTGCTAGCACTTGGGATTCTGTATTTCATGCAACACCTGCTCTGTGCTCTAACCTGACCCTAAGCTGTGTGGGGTGCGTTGAATGGAAATATTATCAAATTTGTGGGGATGTTGTTGGCATCATGATTGCTTTTACAGTAAAACAATACATAATTGTCAAAAATTTCTATTTGCACAATTTTACTATATCCTTATAAGTAACCTGTCAAGCAAAAACAATATCTGACTAATACATGTTTTCCGTTCTGAGCAAATCTAAGTTGGTGCATTCTAGGAGCTCAAACCCCTGGGTGTACTTGGCAAGCAGCACTCAACCGAAGTTCAAAGCTGAATCTCCAGAACTCCCCCCTACTTCCAGTTTATGCCCTCTGAGATACCCACATTCATAGGCGTGGGGGTGTACTGGGCGTGTCTGGGCACACCCTAATCACCCCGAGCACCACCGAAACCGCAACAGCGGGCGCCGTGTTTTTAGTCATTGAACCGTTAGAGAGATCACAAAAAATCTCCCTGTCACCCGCTCAGCGATACAGAGCGCAGCAGCACGTTCCACTTACATTCCTCACATAACAGCCGCAGTCCTCGGTGCCTGGGAAGCTGTGAGGGAGCGTGGCTGCAGCTGCCCATCCAATCAGGAATCTGGGCTAGTGGTCACATGACCACCTGCCAGGCTCCCTACTTCATTACTGCACCCCTGCTGGAAGAGGTATGGGACAGTTTAAGAGATGGGAATCTGGTAAGCCTCCGGTATATATATCTATCTATA
>NW_017306355.1:369662-401243 GCF_000935625.1 Nanorana parkeri | reverse complement strand
TATATATATATATAGACGTGTGTGTGTTTGTACTTTTATAGCACACACACCTATGCCCGCATTACATTTTGGGTTGATAGAGAGTAGGTATCCCAGAGCTGAAGTTGAGGTTTGCCTGGTAAGTTTTATGGGCTCCTGAGCAGGGCTTTCTTTACCACGATGACACGATGGCCCTAATGGACCAGTGTCAAGGACAGCAGGGGCAGCAGCAAGCTCTCTATTCCCTTGTTTGGTGCTGAGTGCAACTCAAAAGTAACTCTGTATATGAAACAGACTGCAGTCTGTCTCAAAAAGTACATACTAGCATTCCATTTTACTACAACAATTACATGACACAAGGAGCAGTGCCTATTTAAAAGGATGCCATCTTTCAGACATGCTTAGTGACAGGGAAGTATTATCTGTCTAGAGTATTTATCATATTACCTATGCCATTTGTCTATTCCATCTATGAGTTTAAGCTCTTTTTATTGGGGAATAGTTTATTTCAAAATACTGCCATGTCTGTAAAGTGTTTAAAGAGCTTGTGAACTAAGCGACCATCAGCTTATAGTAGAACTGTAAATGCCAGGTCCGTATGGCATACTGACCTGGCCAGCTGGAAGCACTTTTGTAGGTCCGTATGCCATACGTCCTTGGCAGCGAAAGGGTTAAGCTGGCCATACACCAGCAGAATTTAGTTGAAACAAAATGTGTTTTTGGAACGCTGGTTTGATTTTCTAATAGTTAATGGGGTCAGATTGATGGTTGTTTTCTACCACAGTGACAAACAAAATCAAAGGATCAGACGAACAAAATTCTAACAGTGAATGTGGTTTTTGTTTTAGAAACTCCACTAGTTCCAATCGACTGTTAAAATCAAACTAAATTTTGAATGACATTCATCAAGTCTCTGATGACTTTGTCTGATGTTGTGAGGACATTTTTTTGTATTAAGAAAATTCGTACAAAAATCCACCGTTGAATGGCCAGCTTTATTCTGCTGGTAAACAAGATAATTATTCCTGGAGTGGTTAAATTAGTTTTTTTGTTAAAGATGCCATCTGCTTTAATGTATGCTTATTTAAGCTCATATGAGAAGTTTCCATCATGTAACATAAATTATTTAATAACCAGTGATGTTTTTTTCTGTATTAAAAATGTGTAAAAACTGTCATTGTGCAACAATAAAACATGTAAGGGCTTTCATGATTGTCTGCATCACTTTCAGTCATGTGACATAAATAAAATGCTGACCTTTTCGATCAGTTTTGGCTTGTTTAATGTTGACCTTTATTTCCCAGTCTAATCTCTCCTTAATGCAAGGGCAGCATGATATCTGAAAACAGCTCTGCTCCTGTGTTACATCAATGATTTACGGACAACTAAATGTAAAGTAAAGTTGTGCTTTTTGCCCTTAAAGCATATCTAAACATAAAACAAAAACATCACATATTGCACTGCACCAATCATAAAGCTGACCATACACTGAGTGAAATTTGGACAGTTCTTAGTGAATTGACCAACAATTGCTCAGTGGGTGGTCCAGTGGGCAACTTTCCGCTCGACATCCCTTTGATCAGAAAATCTAAGGAGCAGGGTGGAAAAATCTTAGCTGAACAGTGGCCATTCATGCTGTTTAGCATTTAAGGAGGAAACTGTTAGATATTTTTGTTCAGCCTATGTTCTTTATTGAAAAAATAAAATCTAACAGTCTATAGCCAACTTTACATATGGAAGTTGCATTACAATTCTTTATTTTTTCAGGGATTCTGGCCTTTATTTTCACCTTGTAACCTGCAAATAACACATTTCCTGTCCCTGGGTGACTACGGTCAATCCTTCACTGTATCTATGCAGGGAATCATGGTTGTTACTTAGACTGGACTTCAAACTTGTCTGAATTTGTTAATCTCCATTATATGGGGGATTGGGAAAATTAACAGTTTATAGAAGAAAGATATAATTGTTTTTTCAATTCAGGTTGTAACAAGGATGCTGCATTTCTGGCAGGATTAACATGTATTTACCCTTAGGAGAACTATGGGGAAAAGCCCTGAGTTTATTTGTGTATCACTCAGCTGTAGATCCTCATATCATCTCTGAATTGGTGCTGACACTGTCCTTCCTTCTGGAGGGTGGCTACTTTTGTTCCCCCTGGTCCGTGTGTGTGAGTTGTAAATAGCAAGCTTGCTTGTGTGATGGACTACAATCTCATATTTAGTTTAATTTAGTTTACTCATGGGAGTGAACTTGGAGTGGTGGCTACTTTACAACACACACAGGGACATTGGGGAACACAATTAGCCACTTCCAAAAGACAATGTTAGCACACATTCAAAGATGATTTCAGGATCTACATCTCAGTCATGCACAAATAAGGTACAGTTTTGTTAATAGTTAAGGTGCTTGAATGCATTTTAAGGTTTATCTCTTTAATATTGGGTTTATTCAAAATGCAAGGGACAATGTGTAAAGTGCAGTGATGCAGTAATGCAGTAATGCAGTAATGCATAGCCACCAGTCAGCAACCACCTTTCACTAAACTGACTTGAGTAAAGCAATAGATAATTGCTTTCTCTGGGCTAATGTACATTTCACATCATAACTGCTCTTTGCACTGTTTTATTGAATAAACCCATTAGTGCAAAAAGCAGTGGTGTGGAGAAACTATGACAACCAGTCAAATCAGCTTGCAGCATATTAGTGATGGCTGTTTTCTGACTGGCTATATGCATTGCTGCAGACAATATCTATTTGAAGTATGTTAATAAATAATTTACTTGTTTGAAGTTAGTGATAGTAATTGTCATTAAATGTCACATTGAATTCCTTGTTTCTCATCTTTACTTATTCCAGTCTAAACAAAAAGTTTGTTTCTAGCGGCTTAGATCTCTTAATACCATCTATTAACAATTTGTCCCAGTTTCTGAAGCTGAGAGAACTGCCAACGTACAAATTAGCAACACCCAGAATAATTTGTTTCCTGTGCCCACCCTTGTGAGTCAGTGTTGTGTGAGAGGAGTGCTATGTTTGTGCCCCCTCCCCCCCCATTGTCAGCTATGGTCATGCTTAAGAGAAGTGGCTATACAGTTCTTCACAATTCTTATTCTTTCAATTCTTCCATATGTGTCATGCAACTGTGAGAGGTACAGGATGCCATCATTCAGTAAGTTTTTAAGTTCTTTTGACTCCACAAAGACAATATGTCTCTATAGTTCTAAACACATTCTGTGTCTCACCACTAATTGGTGGATGAGCAAAATGTCAGACCCTGACATTCATAAAGAGTGGCACACAGACACTCGTGTTTCAAGTCCACAAGGCAAATGTTGGATCATATGATAGAATTATGTACCTATAAGAAACATGTACGTGAATTTGTCTCAAAGTTGCACCAGAATCGCTTGAGTGGTACAATCTTCTAGAAAGTGTTGGAAAGTAGGAGGCCCTTTTAAGCTGCCATGCCAGCACTGCAGAAATTAAGTGGCTGGCACATAATCTAGGAGGATCACACAGATCTCTCCAATCATGTACACAGCCCAGCACAGGAGAGTCACAAATCTCTCCCCGACCTCCCCTTTAGGACCATTTACACAGCAGTGATCTGCTTTTTTTTCGCATTGGATCAATGCAGGTCACTGCTAGCACACATTGAAAACCATTGTTTCTTAATGCCCCGTTCACACCACAATGCTGGTCTTATGTGTGGTGCAGAAAAATGGAGACATGCTGTTTTTTTTTATAGTCACTGGATGACACTAGAGGTCACTTCACTGGCCCTGCTGTGTGAAGACGTTGAATGAAGTGTACTGTACACTATGTACACTGCCAATAAAATTCTAAAAAAAAAAGCTAAGCAGTGCCTTGCATTGCAACAATGCAAGGCACCACAGCTTAATGCAGCTATCTAGCAGACAGTATGGTAAAACAATGCATTTTAACAGCTAGTGTGAATGAGCAATTATACACAGCATGCCAGGCAGACGCAGCTGCGAGCTGCCACCAGTTGGACAGTCTGATCAGGGGCCCCCACTCCACACATAGAGATGGCAAGATTTAGGGAGTTTGTCCAGCTGATCGATGGCTGCTCTACCTGGGACTCAATCTGGACTCTGCATGGCCGGACCAACAAAGTGACAAGATCAACCACAAGACAGTACGTACCTGATCGGCAGCACCAGGTTTAGTTGAGGAGGGATCTGCCATGTGTGAGTTGTAAATATGTTTTGCAAGTGTGTGTGGAGGTAAAAACTTTAGGCTATGGTACTGTTCCTCCTATTCTGTCATGTCATTATGATCAAACATGTCTGGTGTTTTCCATTTGACTTCCTGATTCTGCTTCACTTGACAAAATCAGCCTATATGTGTGAGAACGGCCTCTCCCCCACTGTATAGACAAGGCAGCCCCACTCTGAGCACTCTGGTTTGGCCGGTTCAGGAAAGCAGTCTCTGTAAAGCCAACATTGATGTGGTCTTCCTCATTTCTGAAATGGCAGTCATTTCTTAATGAATTTGTCACACTTGTTAGAAGTGTTGCATTTATGAACTAGCTAAATATGTTGCATGTGTCAGAAGGAGCTATGAAACTGTCTTCTATAAATTTGGCGCAAGACTTCCATATACAGCGATAATGCCAAAAAATGTGTTACACTGTCTATATTGAATCGTCCCTACAGTCTCTTTAAGTACATATAGAGCCTATGAGCAGTGCCCTCTACAAAATGAAGCCTGAACTAAAGGTATTAGTGTTATACTAAGTCACAGTGCACCCATGGACAACTGTAGAGTTGTAAGAATCACTGTAAAATGCAAGTGTTGCATTTTTAGACTGCTTGGATGCAGTTTCACTTTTTAAATAAAGCATTAATAGCATTCAATTATCTGCATAGAAGAAATAGAAAAGCTGGATTTTCTCTGCTTCCTAGGGAAATATAGAAGGAATTCAGAAAGCTGCCTGGGGCAATGTAAGAGGTATGTTTGATAGAAGAGATTATATTTGGATACAGTAACATAGCTGATCCTAGTTTTGATTCGATAAAAAAAAAAAAAACTTAAGCCAAAGAATGTTAAAAATAATGTGCTGAGAAACATTTTCTTCCTGTAGCAGATACATTCCAAAACATCTTTAGGGACCTACCTCATATCCTCCTGTTTGTGAAGTGTCAGGTAGATTTCATAGATTTTTCCGCGAGGAATGGCATCTGGAGGTATAAGCAGGCTAAGGCCTGAGGTAAAATAGACAGACTAGCTCTAATGCACGGCCATATGCACAGTTTTGCACATATGCTGTATTTGACAATGAACACACATAATGAAAAATGATGCACTTAGAACTCTTTAAAGCACATGTGTATTAATAAATTAAAAGATAACTTAATTGAAAATGAAACTCTGTGATGCTGTTTAAATATTTACATGTATTTTGTAGCACATGATAAAATACTTAACGCTTATTGAAGTGTATTTTTAAAAAAAACTTTTGGATACAGTTTTAATGTCTGTGTCCCACTGTCACAAGAACAGGAGGTGAGGGTACATTTTCGAATGGGGATACTTGTAATGCTATAAGGATGGAGGTAAAAGGTGAAGGAGGCAGGTACAGGTTACCTCTCCCGCCAGATGCTTCCTCCATTGACAGGTGTTAAGCAGTGCTGTACTGCTGGATGATTGCTATGCCTTTCATAGATCTATTTATAAGTAAAATGTCTGGAGTCTGCACTTACTTTAAACCCAAGATCTAGTTCATAGCATAGTGTAATTGCTCAAAGTCAGAGTTTTCTTTGTGTGCAAAGCTTATTTTCTGCCCTGGGGACCAGGCACTTTTACCCGCTCTTTATCTGTTTGAGCCTCGAGGACTGGTCCCAAAACCGCCCCCAGGTAGTTCTTCTGCCTTTAAAGTCATGTGAGACCAATAGGAAGTACCCACATCCGGCAGGCAGTGAATTGGACACCTGAAGAAGGACCCCGCTGTATGTAGGCTGCAGTAGGCTTTGGACCCAAACACCACGTGACAGCTTTAAGCAAGTAATATGGGAATTTTGTTTTATGGGGGTTGTTTTTGCCAGCGATCAATCAGCGAGGTATGAGAGGGATTTTGTTTTGCCTAGATTTGGTGTTTAAGTTAGGGCAGATCAGTGAAAGGCAGGCCAGTCAGTACACACAGCACTCATATATGCTAGAAAAAAAGACAAAGTAGTCATAAGTGTCCAGTATCTCTTTGCACATACCAGTAACTTCAGGTATACCTGTCATTTGTGCCTACTGCAATTTTCAGTTTATTAACACTAATCACAAAGTTTTTCCTCCCTTTGTGTCTGCACATTGTGAGTACACTAGCTTGGTGTATTTTTAGATTATTACGCTGGCAACAGACTTAAATGCATAAAAGGGTGCTATGTGAAGAAATTTAATACGCGTCAAGGCTATCTCCAACCAATTGTTTTCTTGATTTGGTAAAATAAATATAATAAATCTAGATTTAATCCCAAACAAATACAAAGCTAGGACAACTTCAGAATAAAACTTTGTGAGATATGTACAAAAGTACTATTAAATAATTATCTTTTTTACAAATGCAAAACTGATTGCATATATGTATAATATATATGAGATGTGATCGAAAAATACTGTGAATGCTGCTGCCGAGTGCTATCCAATAATCAGGCAGGGATCTTCAATATGATAAGCGGTGCATCAAACCTTAGTAACAGTGTGTGAGAAGTTTCAACTTGTTCAGTCGGTTGTGAGCTATGGTTGAAAATAGGTGTGCTTTAAAGTGTGACAACGCTCCATGTCACACATCGCTTCTGGTATGGCAATTTCTGTCAAATAAAAACATTACGGTGTGTCCTCATCCACCTTATTCACCAGGTCTGGCACCGTGTGACTTCTGGCTCTTCAAAGTCAAAATGACCATGAAAGGCAAACGTTTTGAATTGATTCAGGACAACGAGGCAGTCAAAACAGCACAACTAAAGACACTCACAAAAGAGAACTTAAAGAATTGCTTTAGAAAGTGGTAAAAAGGATGGGATAAGTGCGTTTGAAGCGAGGGGGAGTATTTTGAGGGGGATTAATGGCAATGTGTACTTTACTGTAATTACATTTTTTTAAATTTAAACTTTCCTTGTATTTTTTGATCACACCTCGTATCTATATGTATGTATATATATATAGTTTTAAAAATGAATATAATGAATACAATACAGACTCAATACTGGTATCAAGCTCAGATAATTTTTTGAGGCAGTGTTCAATTGCCGAGTCCTTTCTACTCAGTGTAGCAGTCTGAAGTCTAGTAAAAATGTTTTCTCTGTGTCTGGTCTGCAGCTATTACAGCAGTGGAGAAGACAGCAAGTCTAGTACATACCTGTATTTGGGATCTTAAGACGTCCTCCTAGAAAGTTGAACGTTCCATATGCCATATTGTTGGATCCACGAGGCAGGGTGCGGAAGTAGGTCTGTGTGGAAAGACGTGGCAAAGTGTGGCTATGTTCCCTTGGTATACCTGGTCCCATAGGTGGCAGAAGATGTCCATTGGTTAGCTGAAATTTATTTCCACCATCTTGACGTAGGCATAAGGATCCTTGGTAGGTCATCGTGGCTGTGCTAAGATCTGGCTGAATGGTCAGCAGGTGTGCCTGACCTAGTTCAAATAAGAAAAGGCTGCATCTAGTTTTTCATTTTTATTTGTATACAGTTGTTTAAAAAATATAATGATTACTAAATTTAACTTTCTCTCTTTAGAACATGCAGGAATATTTGTGTATGTTGTTTAGGGGAATAGGTCTATTTAATTAGTATACACAATAACCATACCCAGAGGTGTACCTTTATATTCCTAGGTCCTGGTGCACGTTTATGCCTCCTCCAAACACAAGGTGGCATATTCCCTAAACACTCAATAACCACCTGCTACATTTAATACTCCCAACCCTTGTAACCCCTCAGTGGTGGATACCTGTTCCTGTTGCATATGTACAAGGACCTGCGCCCATGGGCTTTTCTTCACTTCAAATGAGTCTTGCACTCTTATTCGAGTCTATAGGAATGCAAAACCCTATTGAAGAAGGTCAAATGCAGGTCAAAAAGAGGTCAACTGCGTGTCAAATGCACCCATCTGTGAATTCTAAATGATCGCAGAAGCACCCTAAACTGATGTCAAAGTGATACCATCAACAAAAGCTCAATGCCCATCAACAAAGCATCTAGGGCTACCTCAGTAAGGTCTGCTTTCTGTAAGAAAGTGTCCTTTGGCATTCTTTACATATCACGTGATTCAGGCCACAGGGAAAGTTGCTTAGCATTTCCTTTCTGTGTACAGCATTCATTTTGGAGGCAAGTAAGTTTCAATAGTGGAGCCTTCTCTATCTATAAATACCACTAAGATTGTAGAGCATAAATAAAGATGTTTTATATAAGAAAAACAGAAGGGAAAATAAGTGTATTGCCCATAACATCCAATAAAATATTTTCCATCATTCTCTGACCTGCCCTAGCAAAATTACAAAGTAACAGAGTTCTGATTCTGCAATGATTTAAATAAAAATGGCAGCATTTTCTACTAAGGTAATGAATTCTGCCTTTACCCAGAAAAGGTTGAAATTGGGTTCCTACTATACCATTACAAGTGTGATGGAGAACAGTCTATAGCAGACAATGTGGCATGTGGTGATTTCTGGAGTGGATCGCTGTCTTCCACCATTGAGTGATAGGGTGAAACACTTACTATTTATAGGTTCACTGAAATGATGCAAAATTCATGAGAATTCATTAACTGAGAAAAAGATGCTGACATTTGTAATTAACACAAGTTGTAACACTGAATCCCCCATAATATAATACTTTGTGTTGCAAAGTATCTGTCGTATATATTATATGTTTATAATATATTTTAATAAGACAATTAGTCCCATTAATTTGAACACCGGAGGGAATTAGTGTGACTCCACCCTAAATAAGTCAAAATAATATATTTTAATAAGACAATTAGTCCCATTAATTTGAACACCGGAGGAAATTAGTGTGACTCCCCCTAAATAAGTCAAAATGACTTTTTAAAGGCATTAATTCGTGTCTAAGCTAACATTAGGCAGCCAGCCAATGAGCACTTACAATTTTTGCCTGTCTTTCCCTAATGTTATCTTGCTCTGGTATTATAATCACAGAGTGTGTGCTACTAGTACACACATACTGCTTTTGCTAAACATAACAAATGTCTCTAATAACAACAGAATACATTTTGTAGATGCTGTGTTATCCCGAGGGGCCTCACCTGCTTTGCCGGGCTTGAGGCTGACAGGCTGAAATGCAGCTGTTAGAATGGAGGAATCAGCCACATCGGCATCCAGACCTTCTTTCCTACGCCAGCACACCAATATAACGGCTAGCAGCAGCACTAGGAATACTGCCACTGCCACCACTCCCACGTATAGGGCGACGTCCTCGGGAGCGCCCACAGCTGCAGCACCCAAAGGAATGGAAATAAGACAAAATTAATTATTTTGCAGAAGACATAGTTACCTGAAAGTGAAACCAGCCTTTAATTTTTATACCGTAATGTTGTAACTGAGTTTTAGAACACATGCAGATATACTTTTTATCTAATGCCCAAACTTAATTCATTTTGGAAAAAGTAGAGAATGGTTACAACCCCTATCGAATGTTTGTGTTCCCTTTGAGAGATTTCCCTTTATTTACTGTTCTGTAGAATAGTAATGTGTGTGGGCTTGGTGGGAACCCAGTTTGTCCGAGTTCATCCAAGCCCACGCAATTCTGTTAGTGACAGTGACGCCCCTCCTCTCAGCCCAATCAGTTGTGGCTGGGGCATTCCCAATTTCCAGCATTCCGCTCTACCTTTAGATACACTTTAATCACTTCACTACTGCTGTGTTTGATTGGCAAAGTGGTGGATGTTTATTTCTGCAATGCAGACATCACTACAGGAAAAAGGCATGGGCAGCCAGTGTACTCATTAATGGTGTGTATGACCTAGCCTCCCTCTGTGTATGACCTTTACATTAATGATGCACTGTAACTAGGGTGCACCATTATCCAACCTTCATGTTTTAATGATTTCAATATCACCATGTTTCCTCATTTCCAAAACAACTGTGCCAAAAATTAGACCACATTGGGGGGTCTATTTTCTATAAAGGGGTAATGTTAATGGTTTTCTTACTGTCTTATGTTTGATATGATATGTATATGTTTTATAAAGGTTTTTTTTCCAAAATATTATGTATAATGTTTATATATGAAATGTTAATGTTATATAGAAAAAAACATTAAAGTTTATTAAACAGCACCAAATTAAAGCTCTATCTGTCTAAAAAAATGATATAATACTCATTTGGGGACAGTGTTCCATGACCGAGTAAATGTCACTCAATCTATCACAGTGAGGAAAACTGAAAATGGCCTGCTTTTAAAGGGATATATACAGACTGGTACTCGAGTGATGAAAGTACCATTTCAGGTAACAAATTAAATGCAAGAAGGAGTACTACAGAAATGATGAATGGTACACTTTTGGGATTTCAAGATTACCAGCAAAAGGGAATGGTACAGACTGGTGCACAATTGTGACTTGGATAAAAAACAGAGGAACAGAGCGGTAGGGTGTACTCCTTGTACGTAACTCACAGTAAATAGTTATATCAGCAACACCACTGCTTCACATAATCTTTTATATATGTATGGCATGCAGAGCCTCCAAATCACATTTCTCACACTAGAACAAATGATATGCTCTGTGGTTCTATCACATGGGGTGGCTGAAGCACCAATACATTCCTATGTGACTGGACCATACTGTGGTCCACCCTGCTAGTAAACCATGGCATTACACACTGAGCACAATGCATTCATCTAACATCAGCCTAGCACAAAACAAGCTTTCAAAGTGTCGTTTATACTTTACATTGTGAACATTACAGCTGAAAGCCCTGTAAGCACTGCCTGTAATTTAGGATCAGATCTGACAGGTAGCTAAGCAAATATGCATTCCTCTTCCTGATCTGGAATGTCAGTACTTTGTTCAAGAATTTACCTGTATCAGAGAGATGGACACTGCTGTATACACTATATTACATTTTCTTTGCACTGCACTGGTGTCCAAATCTGAGTAATTAGCACCAATCACTGCCTTACATTGCCTCTAATGACCATTGTCTTGAAAACTACTGTATTCTAAACACTTTGGGGGTCTATTTAGAAAGCATTGAATGTGATTTTCAACAAACATTCACTAGTGGTGAATCATTCACTGTCATTTAAAATCCATGCATCTGGAAGATTCACCTGCAGTGAATGTTTTGTGAATGTCAGATTAACTGCATTAATAAATATGTCGCATGTGGTTTATAGATAACGATAATGCTCAGAATATGATTTTTTTCTATTTTAATGTCACATGAATTTATTTATATTTTTGGTGGAAAACAACAATTCTGGGCTTAAGCAACACTTTTTGGCATATAAATGCTAACTGTTCGCATATCTGGGGACATGGCAGGGGCGTGTCTATTGCATAAATACATTGTGCCAAAAGGTTTCCTTTTTTTATCATCTCAGAAAGTGGGGAGGTATGCAAAATTGTTTAAGTACAGGATACACCATTGCAAAAAAAGATTGGTTAAATCCATAAGTGCTTATTTTCTCCGGTTTTCCAAGAAAATAATAGACCAACCCCCCCACCAAAAAACCAAGTAGAATCATTTAGAGGTTGGATAGAAGATTTAGTGTAGTCTAATACTTTTGGTGGTTTAATTGTGCATTTTTTATACACATCTATATGTCAGACCAAACAGTGAGACAACTGAGAAGTAAAGGGGAGTTTCAAATGAGAGATAGTTGGAGATTGGCCTGAGAATCATTATTGTATCCTCATAGTGCTGCTCCTGCACTTAAATATCACAGAGAGGGGGAAAAGGTGCATTAGGTCCAAAGGTATAGCTACATCAGGGATCTCTTACTTCCATTTATAAATAATAGGAGACCATGGATTTGCAGCAGCCAACCCACAACCAGCCTGAAATGGTACCTGCAATTTGCTTTGATAACGTTTGTCTCAATTTCCAGACTGCTATTCCTGATCTTCAAGTAACTTAGCAATGTAAGGAACACACCTACATTACCAGCGCTCAAAGTCATGGTTAGGGCTGCATGAAAATGAATTAGCTAGTAGAAAAATCAACAATCCAGTCCCTGGGGGGACCTTAATCAGCATTAAGTTTTAAGGGGGGAATTAATTAATTTGTAAAAGTCGTTTAACTCTTCCACTACAGCAGACATTAGGCAATGATTTATCCTTGTTGAATCTGGCTTGTTTTCTGCTTAGATAGATCATAAATTATCACTGATTAAACTAAGCAAATATTTTAAGAGGGGTTACAAAGACAGATACCATCTGAACAGGCAAATGTAAAGCTGGCTGGCTACAAATGAACTACCCAGGTAAATGAAACATCTTTTTTTACAATAGCAAGCTTAAGGCGACCCAAGAGACAAAAAAATAGTGGTCTTAAATGAGATCTAAACCCAAGAACAAAATTATAAAATATTGCAGCTTACTAATCCTCAGATGGAGTGGTTGCAATAGTTCTCTTTCTTTTTTTATTTTCACATAGTAATTCTTTAAGTTGCACACTTCCTGTCCTAGAGTAGCAACACACACTCACCATGCTATGGAGGAGGAGCATTGTCTCCCTAAGACAGGACTACAGAACACTTTCCCTTTATTTTTCTCCATAACACGTTTGTAGTCTATAAACACAGCTAGAAACAATGTTACTGATAGGCGTGCAGAACAGGTAGAGAGCACAGGAAGTTATCAGCTGACAAGATTTCTGGCAGGGACAATAGGTAATCTTTTCACCTATTGAACAGATATAATAAAATTCTTTCAAATGTTATATTTAGCAGACCGAACGGGAACAAATAAGAGCAGCTTATTGTAATTTATATTAATAATTTATATTTTTAATTAAACATTACTAGAAAAAAAAATATTAATATGTAAATGTAGATGTTTTGCATTGAATTGAAAGAGCAAAAAGGAAATACTTTATTTCTTTTTCATTATTATTTCATATTTACCATATTCAGACAGAAGATGGCGATCTAAGAAACAACAGGATTTCTCTGAATTCTCAGATAGGGATTATTGCTTAAAATAAGACCTGAATGAGTCAAAAAAGGACACCTCACTTTCTATCTGCTAGGAGAGAATGTGATGTCTTAATTAGTCAATTAACACAATCTGGTAGAAAGAAAACATGCAGTACTGATTTTTTTTAATTAGTGTCATGAGGGTCTTGCATGAACCCTGCTTTTAAATGTTTGTTAAAAATTAAAAATATTTCAAACAGTTTATAAACATGTAAACTTTAAAAATTTCTAAAAATTAATTGGCCAAAATACAATATAGATTTCCTATGAAGCAGAATTCCAGGATTTACCGTGGAGTATTGTTAGCCCTAGAGAGTGTGTAAATGACAGGTTGGGTTAATGGGAAATGAGCAGAAAGACATGACTGTTGTTCTGACCAAAGAGGACTGGCAGATCTGGACTGAGGAGGAGGCTATGGACAGTGCTGGAATGCGGAGAGGTTGAGTGGAAATTGGAGCACAAGTCTTTGTGGTTTGTTCAAAAGCATCTCTTGACTAAATGCCATGGTGTATAATAGGTCAAGGTGTTCTAAGACTGCTGTACAGTGTGTTGCATATTATGAATAAGCTTCCCAGCTCTTTGAACACACCACATGAACTTTTGATTCAAGAATTGCATACTGGCGCTAAAGCAAGGCTGTGATGTCAGCGGTGTTGTAAGAAGTGGATGCAGATAGAATCCCCTGGTAGAATTACTCTTATTGGGGAAGCAGATTGCCAGGACTGTAACGGGGAACACACATCTTTCACCCCCATTCACGATCCAGTTAAATACTCAGTAGGGAAAATGCAGTCACATGCATCTGTTCAGTTTGTATGCATTCTATGCATGTGTATAGCCATATCTGCAGAAGAATTTGTTAACAGAAGTGAGGCCTAAAGCAAAGCAATCAAATACATAAAATGGCGGCTTTTTCTGGCAAGAATTGAGATAGAAATAACACTGATTAAATGTGACAAAAATTGTAGACCACTCTACAAGATTGTTGTAGTTTTTTTTTCCATTTTGATTCAATTTCAATTTGATTATACATTTTATTCTTTATTGAAGCTGTCAATTTATTGCTACGTTTTGGCCTAACGCTTGACCAAATTCTGGGGGTCAATCAAACTCTTAAGTTCTTGTGATTGCTTTCAATCATATTTGCAATCCCCAGTGGTTAAAATTGATGGAAATTGTTATATGTGTAGCTAGCTTAAGTCAAGTTGGCCTTAACTTTACCATGGCTGAATTAATTAATCATGATTCTTTATGGCTATATGCTCCTTGTTTGTCCATAAGGATGATTCACAGATAGCTACATCTAAGAAAATATTGGCAGTAAAAATGTATGGAAACCCCGACAATAAACTTCCTTCATTTGCTCCCTTTTGGTCTGTTAAATATACCATTAAAACATTTTGTTATATCGGTTTGATAAGTAAAAAAATACCTATTGACTCTAGAAATCTTGTGAGCTGATAACAGTAAGGTAGAGTGCACAGGAAGTTATCAGTAGGCATTGTTCACAGTTCTCTTTATGGACTACAGAACAAACTATTTTGTAGAGGATAGTAGAGGAGAGGTGTTCTGTAGTCCAAAAACACCTGCTGGCCTAGGGTGACAATGCTCACTCACTGTACTAAAACTATTGAGGAGCAGTGTTATCACCCTAGGACAGGAAGTGTGTTACTGGCAGGATCACTGGGTGAAACTAAAGAAAAAAGCCTGAAAAAAAAGAAAACAAAAGCATCTAAGGATTGGCAAGCTGCAATACAGCCACAGCCATGAGTTTATTAGTATTTTTGTAAGCAGGATCGGGACTGTTAGGTAACAGTGATCTACCTGTAGGTGGCTGAAGATTAATAACCCCTATTACTTTTATAGCACTTGCGGTGTACCATCCTCCCCCCCCTACCCTCTGGGAGCCAGGGACCACAAGAAAGGTTGTCAGGATGGTGAGCAGAAATATTAAGGAATATCCATTCCCCAAACCAGTCCTCTGCAGAATGTGAACTAGTAAGCGCTCAGCTTTGAGAATTTCTGGGTTCAGGCTGTCAAAATCAGTGGGTAAACAGTAGACTAAGTCTGTGCTTGATTACCTGAAGCAGAGGGCAGGAGGGACATTAGGGGACCCTTGATGCCTCCATAAAAAGCATGTCACCTGCTCAATGCTTGGTAGCCCCCTTGCGATAGCAATAAAGTTAAAAGCTTTCAGAAAACATATAATGTTTTGGGGGTTTTAAGTAGTTTCATATTGCAGAGTTTAATATGTGTGTAAGAAAAAAAGATTGCTCTGGTAGCAAAAGAGTTAATTTCACTTTCCAAATTGATGGTGAATTTCAAACCAATGTAACGGTTGTTTGCTGGGACGCAACTTTGATTAATAGCCCACTAGTACCGAATACTGCACCCATCACTTCACCTTTCTTTACAATATCATCAGTGATGTTCTTTAGTGTACAGTCTTCCATATTTATTTCTCCTTTCTGAATGCATATCCAATGCTCTTAAGTGATATGTTTGCAATCTTTGATGACTTCAATAACAACAAAATTGATGCCTAAATGAAATACCCAGTACCTCAAGAAACCGCAGCCTGGAGTTAGCGATCTTTAAGTTATGAGGAATGCCTCTAGCAAAACTGTGGTTTGATCCAGAAACATGAAACATCACCCTTTTTTTCGCAGCTGAAATTACGTCTCTGGAGAGCAGATTCCATGGAGGGAACAAAGTTAATAAGTATAGAATATTTGCAGATTCAATTCCCTTTGAAGTCAGGATAAAATACTGTACATCATGAGTGAACTGACCGAACAAGGGACAGAAATCAATGCGTTACCGGCAGCAGATGGACAAATTCATTTAGAACTTCTGTGGCGAATGAGACTATATTTAATAACTTGTTCTATTAGTGGCAAATATATTTCAATAAATGGACTAATCTTCATCTCTTCATGGAAGCAGTAGCCATGTTTCTTGGGGGAGGATTTGTGTTTTATGTTGGGTTTTTTTCAAAAAGTTTCATGCAGAAAAAGACATAAAAAGCTGTAAATTAGCACTGTATGCCAATCAATATCTGTTGTACTGAGGCCAGGTGTTGTAATCACTGGGTCTGTATGCTGCCAGGGTTTAGTGAGCTCCTGCAAAAATCCCAGCTTTCTGCATAGGATCTTTTTTTAAAGAATTTTATGAACGAACACATCCCCAGCATTCTTTTAGATATGCTTGATTGTCCCTGCTGGCCACTGGGCTCTGCTGACTTTAGCTGTGCAGCCAGCTGATTAGTTGACTGGTTGCAGGCACGGTTAAAGTGATGCCGGGAAAGTGTTCTTCCCCATGATGGGGATGATTAGAAACAAACGAATGATGGCAGAGAAACATAAAAGCTTTGAGAGGGAACCAAGACGGTATGGATCAGGGGAGCAGTGATGGAAGGATGATGGAGGATGTCCAGGGAGGAAAGGAAGGTGGGCTCAAGATAGCTACTACATCTTCAAATGGTTATATTGTGAAGATGCAGGTTCATGGGGAATTGATTGTATTCAGTTTCAACACAGGAGAGGACTTACTACAAGTGTGGTTAAAAATGTAAGGCTGGACTTTAGCATTAAATTATGTCTGTATTCCTGTTTAGGATATGTTTCTGTTAGATTTTAAATACTGATGGAGGTTCTAACCCATTCTAATGCTACTATAACATAAGTTTTTATTGTTTTCTGTGCCCCCTTTTGGAAAGATTTTCTATTACTTCTTCTTCTGACAGCTCTCACCTGGACAGTACATCGGAACACAGATAGCAATACATTTATGACGTAATATCTAAATCTTACCTACTCTACTATATACTCACTATGTACTATATACTTACTCGCTCTGCTACTATACTCTGCTATATAATGTGGTTTGTTTGTTTTTTGCTGCCTGGGTCCTCTCTGGAGACATTTCCCCTAACTTTCTATTCTGTCAGACACCCTGTTATGTCTGAATATCTGAATGTCTGTCAAATGGATAGAATGTAAGAAGTCTCCCAAATGGGAACAAATGCAGCAATAAAAAATTGGCAGAGGTTCTAAACCTTCCAAATACTGTCCAAAAAGGTTTTGGCTATGGGGGTAAAAATGCTGATCAGTATTTGTTTCTGAAATCTCTGCAGATAGACATAGCCAGACAGAACTCTAATGATCAGGGATGGAAAATGAAAGACATAGGAGAGATGTCACCAGCACACCAGATGCCTTCAACGATAATCAATGTTTATTTGACATGAGTGTTTCAATAAATTCACAAATGATTACCCTTGAAAGAATCTGGTGTGCTGGTGACATCTCTCCTATACCATATGCAATTTGCTGCACCATCCATCCATTCCAAGCACCCTTCCCCGAATACGGGGCTTTCCAGTGAGGAGTGCAACAAACTTTCTTTATCGGAAAATGAAAGACTCCGCCCTCATTCCAATTGCCAGAAATAAAGTCAACCTGAATTTTTGTATCCGATTTTGTCAATTGTTAAATTCTAGGGCGAGTACAGTAAAGAATCCCGATGTTTCCAACATGTGATAACCTGCACTCAAGAAGGTCACATAAGCCTGTCTTTACTTCTGTGGCCTCTCACTTACACTGTGTAATTATTGAAAGTGATACTTAATTTGTATCTTAGACAAATCAAGCTAAATAGTGAAGGACCTCAAATCTGGCATGCTTTTGACAGCACTAGGTGACACTTACTATGGATACAAGTGTGGTGACACTTACTGTGCATGCAGAGTTCACTGGTGCAGTTTCGAGTCTCTGTGTCAAGTCCTGGGCATTCCTGCCCTCCATTGCGTGGAGCAGGTTGAGTACAACCTCTACTTCTCCGGTAGGTGCAGTCTGATGTACAAGAAGACCAGTAGCTCCACTCAGTCCATCCTCCGCTCACTACCAACCAGCAAAACAAAATCAAATACACACTGAAAACATGTAGTGCACCCTAAAATAGTTTCTCCCTCTTATTCAAGTACTAAGACCCACATATACTGCATATCACTTTTAACTTTTCCAGGGGCTTTCTTCCTATATATATTCGAGCCAACCCACCTTACAACCTGCACTGCTATTTCTCTCTTGCTTGTCTCTCTGCAGAATAAACTAATCTCTCACACTGCCATTAAGGTGTCTCATTTCCCATCCATTACAACAAGATGCATAGTTATCTCCACTGAGTTACTCATTGTTAAGAAGTATAGGAATGCTTTATTCTGGTTCTTTATTATTACACACCTGCACTTTTCTCATCATGTGCTCCATTATCACACTGTATCAAGCTCAGCATTTTATGTCTGAGCAGCAATTTATCCATCATGCTCTCTCCCTGTGCCATGTCCATACATCCTGAGACAGAGCAAAATTGAATGTGCAGCCTGTCATAAATATGATTATTTTATAATCATTTTGTGTCAGGCTACAAGTTAGTTTCTGCTGATTTCTGATTGGTAATCCTTGAATCCAGCTTTCCACAGTTTAGAGTGTCCAGACAAATGAAAGCCTAACTCCAGCCCAACGTCTTATAGTTTTGGGAAGATTAGGGAAGACTTAGAAATTCTATCAGGTTTTTGTAATATCTAGCTGTGACCTCACCTGGGAAATGTTCCCACACTTCCTGCCCCTATGAAAAAATGGAAGGTGATATTGACACATGGACAGGAAGGCACAGACAACAATAGAACACTGTCAAAGATCTATTCTTTAGTCTTGATAATATAATATGTTTTTCTTTTTATGTGTGCCCCATTGGAGTGATTTACCTTCACTTCCTGTCCTGACCAGTTGTGATGGGAAATCTCTCCAAAAGGGGCACAGAAGACAATAAAAATTTGATAGAGGCCCTAACCCTTCCCAATTATATTTAAAACAAAAGAAAAGGTTTTGGCTAGAGTTAAACTTGAAGGCCATTGTGCGATAAGTTGGATGTTGCTTCGCACAGCTATTAAATAAGTCTAAAATGTGGAAACGGCAGCCAATCTTACCAGGGCATAGGGTTGTGCAGGCTGTTTTCTGGATATTCTGACCCTCACAAAATGATCCTCCATTCAAAGGTGTGGGGTTGGTACAGGTTCGGCTTCTTTTCTGCCACCCTCTTCCACAGGTTGTACTGCACGGAGACCATTCTGTCCATGATGACCAACCTCCATTAACTTGGAAAAAGCACATGCACATATATGACCGAGATCATATTTTACAGACGAAAGGGTGCCTGGTCAAATCTGAACACTAATTAATAACTTAAATAGTAAAACTGACAAAAGAACCAGCTCTCTTTTTGTAGGCTAAATAGCCATATGGCTCTATGACTCCAGTGGAGGATCAGAGATGGATATTATGAATAAGGCATAATGCATCCAAGTATTATTAAAGATGGCCCTGGTTGTGTAAAGCAGAAGATCCAATCAGCAAAAATCATGCAACTGGAGTGATACAATAAAGAGACGAAGGCTTACTATAGGGTATTATTATTCCCATTCTGATGGAATGCAAGCAACAGATGAACAAAGGTCCAGCTTTTACATGCAATTGTTTCTAACTACATGGAGGAGTATTGAGTAGGGGCAAATTTACAATCCAAAGTGGAGAATGCCTTTAAAATTATTTTTCATTTTTACCCTACTTGAAATATCTTGGTGCAGCAGCTTGATAGGTACCCCCTCTCTTACAATCTCTAGACTAAAAAAGCAAAAACACATTTTTCCTTGAATAAATAGCTTGTCAAACCCATTAACAGAGCTTATGTGAGCCTATTAAAACCTTTAAATTTTACTATCCCACCTCTTCTCTCACATATGGAATCATGAGGCAGGAAACTCACCAAACACAGTAATGGCCGCTGAGTTGCTCCTCCGTCTGGCAACTACATTCTTTGCAACACAAGTGTAGTTCCCTGTGTCAGCTAGACGAGCCTGTCTTATAATTAAACTGTGGTCTGTCCCAATGAACAGGTTGGAGTCCAATTCAGGATCCAATACATCTTCATTCTTAAGCCACTCCACCTTAAAATACAGAAAAAGGGAGGAAAGGTACAGTATGGGAGTAGATTAGACATGGAAAAAAAAGAAGAAAAAAGTATACAGATGGAATAAAATTATACATTAAGCAGTACTCATTACTCATAGCTGCAATATACCAGATAACTCATTTAATTGTAAATTGTAAGGCTGGTGAGTCCAAACCTGTTATGTGTTTATCGGCTACTGGAATATGAAGATCAGAAGGAGAGATCAGAATGACAGTTAGGGTCCTATTTATTAAAGATCAAAGTAATATTTCTGCACAGCTTCCTTTCACGATAAAGCTCTTCACTGTTATTCACCTATTTAAAAATGCATGCTGGAGTGTGCTTTTGCAAACATCTACCAGGCTTATCTAAGCTTTTTTGTTTTTGCCAAAATACCACATCAAAGTCAATCACTCAGAAATACTTAGCCCATTTGGATCTACTTATATTGCATTCATAGGACCAATTTGTCTACCAAGGAATGTAATTAATTAAAATGCTGCTCTGAGTAACAAAATGATAATGCAATGAATACCAGAACTGACTGAATTGAAGTCAATGAAGACGTTTTAATGATAGCAAAGGGAAAATCAATTTAGATGTTTAGATAGTTCTTTATCATTTTGAAATGTAAAGCACTGTATTGCTTAATAGTTTCTAGTCTGTTCTCACTTTTACTGTTTTGTTGTCACTTGCAAGGATTATGCAATGACACCTGATTTTACGCCACCAAGACTTGTAAAAACTGTTTACCCTGCTCTAAAGCCAGTCTGGTAGTATATTAAGAATGTATGTTGCATGGTAGTGCTGGGATTAGGTAAAAATATGACCGATTAATGAAAATTAATTCTAGCAAAGTGGAGGTGATTCTTACAGCAACCAATCACATTCCAGGTATAATGTTTGTAATGCAGATAAGAAAGGAAAAGCAACTAAGCATAGGTTTGAAAATCAAATGCCACCATTGGCTATGCAAAAAAATAAAATAATAATAATGACCTATAACTGGTTTTAGTATTGCTAGTGAATACTGCGCATGCACCATAAGAACAAGCTGTCATCTGATGTCATTATTACATGACCAAGGACTGCGAGTGCACTACGGGTTAGCTAAAGAGGCAGCACAGCAGTAGCTCCCTGCCTTAAGGCTAACTCTCTCTGACTGAAAGCTCAGACCTTATAAGGGTTAAGTCACAGCTCTGACTCATACACTTGTGTTTTAGTTTGAGCTTATCACAACAGTCAGTTAGAAGAAACAGGAAACCAAGTCAAAAGAAGCCTAGTCTTCACCTTCTACCTATGTCATAACTGTAAAATCCTTTTCTTGGAGTACATTACAGCACACAGGCTCCAGTTATTCTTAGACCATTGGGTAATGCAGCTACCTTTAGGTGATTAGACACCGGCACAACAAAACTGCAAGGACAGCCCCGGTACTGGGCTGAAGAGGAAGCCTGCACAGTAACACTATAGACCAATTACAAAATGAAGAGGAAGCCTGCACAGTAACACTATAGACCAATTACAAAATGAAGAGGAAGCCTGCACAGTAACACTATAGACCAATTACAAAATGTAGTGCAGCCAATCTGCTCCTGCTGCCAGCTGTGACCAAAAGTGATGCAGCCAGCACTCCATTAGTTAACCTCTTGAGAACTTGAGCTCAGAACTGTGGGGTCCACACAGGGCACAGCTGTCCCATAAAGATCTTCACCCTCAAAGGGGTGTTTAGGGTCAGGGCCGCTAGACAGGAAGTGCCACAGCCCTGAACCTTTATAGTACCCTACAGATAACTCATCATGTTGCACCATGAATGCCTTTAGTGGGATGATGTAGTGGGTGAAGCAGCATTACAGACCGACCTTCATCTGGCGGGATCCAGGTACAATACCCCAAAACTGTCCCGAGAAGTCAACTAATCTGGAAGCTGCAAAAAGGCTCAATGGCTATGTAGCAGCCAGAAGACTCGATAGTAGAATTATCTTGAGAAAATCCCAAGGCAGATATCTCCTCTCAGAGCAGAGAGAATATGTTTGTAACACTTGAGGACACTAGGAAAAAACGGACGCTGGTTGGGAGGGGTAGAATAATATGGGACCTTACAGCTTTGTTTTACCAGTGTCCAATCACCTGAAGGCAGCTGCATTACCCAATGCTTTGTGGTTTTTTTTTAGCACTGAACAAATAAAAGAAAATATGTAAAAAAACACATTTTCATTTGAGCACAAGTCATTTTAACATGTGTCTTTAATCTGAGTGAATATATTTCTATTAAAAAATAATGTTTCTTTTATGTGTTTATAGCTCCCTTTATTTTATTCCACATTAGAGTATTTTTCCCGAAGCAGGAAATATCTTTTTTCTCAATGAAACTGAAATGGGCTTTCCTGAGTTCTGTGGATGCCTTTCAAAGATGAGCACACTGAAGCCAGAAAAAAATACTGCTTCAGAAAAAAATATGGCTTTATCTTATATGACAATGGTATGAATATCTTTCTTTCAGTTCATTCTTAAAAGTAATTGCATTAGTGAACAGTTTAAATCTTTAAGCTCTCTAAATTATATTTGCTGTGCATTATGGGCATTTTATTTGCTGTAAAAGACATAATGTCTGCACATTTAGAGATGAAAAAAGTAACTCGAAATGTGTTTTACATGTTTCCCACAATGGATTCTAAGGTTTGCATAAAGAAAGTCAAGGTCTACATATACAGTATATGTGCTGTAAATCAACGAGTCCATTGTTAAGCTCCGGTAATATAAAATAATGGCTAGCTAAAGCTGTATGTGAATTCTTCCTTTGGATTCAGCTTGGTTAAGGTTTTTTTGGGCATTCTTTACAGTGAAAATCTTTATCATGTAATTCTATTAATTATGTTGTGCATCTTTATCAATTGTGTTGTTCAGTTTTCCTTGCGTTACCTTATTTCTTAAGTGTGCTATGTGTAACTACAATAAGTACAGAAGGTTCAGCGGTGATGCTGCTGAAGTGTGGTGGCCTGAGAATAACTTATTTTTCTTTTATTTACCAGATGTATACTCACAATATATGCTGTGATGTATAAAGTAGCATTCCATTTCAATCACATGCTTTTCTATTGTATTATTTCTGTTTTGCTGTTTGAGCCTCTAGTGGGCTTATTAGAGAAACGTCCTTTCCTTTGATAGCATATAAAATGAAATTCATTTTTGGATCTTTCCATTTTATGGATATGCACACAGCTTATTTTGAGAGTTTCAGGATTAAGCAGCAAGTAATGCTCTGCGAATGAAGGTAACAAGGCACAAAGCCAATCTGCAAGTCATTTGCAGCTATTAATCTGCACAATTTGCTAGAGCGACTGTCGTCTGTGCTTGAATTTGAAGAGTAAGCCAGCTCACACTTGCCATCAGTTAAGCCTTATGGTGAACCTTCCTTTGTACTGGAATAATGTTATTGGTAAGCATAGATATTTACTAAATTGCAATTTTCTCTAACCAGTAAATCAAGGTACAAGACAAGGGAGGACTGGTACAAATAATGTATGTTGGGCTGGTGGCCCTAAGTGGAGATGCTCCCCAATCAAGACCTCAGTCAAAGTTGGATCTGCAATCAGTGACAGCTGCTGGGTGTGATATAGCTATATGTTCCAAGCTAAGACTTGCAATATTCCATCATCTATTTTTCTTTAAGCCTCTAAGGCTTCATGCACACCTAAATAGTAGGTGCGTTTTGTTATTCCTGCAGCAGGAATCCCAAATATGCTGTTTAGAAGTGGCAGCTATCACTTGTTCAAGTTATTGATCATGTGACAGCGGCTGCATTGGAAAGTGGCAGTCTGCTGGTACTCCGCATATAATTGTATGTAATATGATTACAGGAGCTTAGGAATAGATCACTGTACCTGGATGCATGATCATTACCTAAAATGGGTGACAGCAATCTCTTTTAAATTGCAATCCGGGATTCCTGCCACAGGATTCATAGGTTCCTGCCGCAGGAATCTCAAAATGCAAAACTGTAAATGTGTTATAAATTAAAGAATGCTGAATGATATTGATTATTTGTGATGCCATGATATTTTATTTAGTGTTTTTTTTAAATGAGTTCATATGACTTTTACTGAACAGTAGACATCTTCCTCAGCACATATAGCATTTCCTTGTTTACAATTCATTTCCTGCAATCCACTTTTTCTGGCATATACTGTATATGTGAAAAGGTGTGTTACAATAAACCATGTTCTCTAAAACCCACCTTTCATCATGGCCACAAATCACTGCAGTACCACAGCCACTCTGTGTGCTGTCTTTCTTTAGCCCAAAGGAGACGGTCCCTTCCATGAAAGGGCCAATTGGTTGTGTTTGCCTTCCAGATGTTTGCCTTCCAGACCTCCCCTTTACACAGTGGCTTATTAAAGGAAACACTCTCACATGTACTTAAAAAAAAAAAAAAGTGCCTAGCAATGAAGAAGAATCATTAAAACACCAGCCATGTTTAATAGAAGATGGTTAGGTCCTTTACCAATTTTTGCTTCTGGGTAGAGATCTAGTAAGAGGGGAACTAATGTGGCCTATAGACATGAGATGAAGGTCAGAAGATAATAATTGATCTGTAGAATGATCGTGTCATAAAAATGAATGTGCTTATCATCAAACCATATGCTTTATGCAAGCCTTACCGGGGGCTGGAATTATTGTGGGGGACCAGAAGCCAACAACAAAGAACATCCATCAAGAAAATCAAGTTGCCCCCCATAATTGAGCAAACCGGGCTATAATAATGACATTTATTTGTGCAGCTTTGCTTAGCCAATAACCAACAAAAAACATAAAAAAGGGATGATTCAGTAATGTTATAAAAACCTAAACTAACTATGCACAGCATTGCCCTTAAATAGTGGCATCCTTTAATAAGCTCACAATTTGGGCTTATCTGATCTGTGATAACACAGAGTGTTTACATAATTACAAAAATAATCTATATTATCCTGTCTGTTGGAAGAGCAGATAAAGTCACTTGCAAATTTGTGAAGTGATAGATGGCAGGAAACAAGACAACTAATTGTCACGCACTCCCCCTGACATCCTGTTATGTGAAAGGGATGAGCGCAGGGGAGTAATGCTTAGTGACACGTTTGTAGAGCTCACCTCTGCAGGAGGAATCCCCTCAGGTGGCTGACATAACAAAGTCACCTCCTGGTCCAGTGACACTTCCCTCGACACAGGCTCCTTCTCGAAATTCTTCCTGAGGTCTTAACAAAGAAACAAACAAAGCAAGTGAAAGATAAAGCGAGGAGTTAACAGTGCAAATCTAGACTAGATATGCGCACACATAATAACAGGTAGCACTGCAGTAGTATGACATTGGGAGCGCTTCCGGAGAGGAATAAAACCAGCCTGTGCCTTTTGGCTTTCCGCTGCTACTCCTGCCAGCTCTGTATAACCACACATTACAGCGTGACAGTGATAGAGAGTGACAGAGAAGGATGTATACACAGTGCCTTCCCCTCCCCTTGGGGTACGCAGGTTTAAAATAAACTGAATTCCACATTCATTTAGCCTGTTCATCTACATTTCTCTTTCTCCTTTCTGCATTCCGGCTTACAGCACAAACAACTAGATTGCAAGTGACAGAAATTGATGTGAGGATGCACAGTCCCCCATAGCACTGCTCTACTGGCACCCTGTAGCAAAATGCACCAGCTCAGTAATAACATGGGCCACCTCGTTGCTTACCTGTCTTCTCTTGTTTGCATTTAGTGGTCTAAAAGGAGCCTGACAACCATGTTCTGAGCAAAGGAAATACAGGCTTTTATTTACCGCTGGGAGAGTGCAGACACCAGGTATTGCCATTGCAGACAGTCCACTGCACAGAAAGCATAGTGGGCTGCGTGGGGCGATTTCTGGAGTTCATTGTCCCCTTTGTAAGCTATATGTAAAGCCCAATTATTTTTACTTTAAATCAGCTAAATACATTCCATGTGCATTATAACAAAAGGCGTTAAATGTCGTACAGATCGTTTTCTTTCTTAGTTTCTTTTTTTTCTAAAGCAGGTACAACATGAATAAATAAGCCTGTCCTCTGCCAGCAGCTGCAGAAGGGGACCCTTGCTCTCTGTAGGAAAACAGAAACAGTGCTCTCCCTGCGGAGCTCAGACATGTCCCTTATTAAATCTGACCTATAGCTCTGAAATCAGCATAGCTCATACTGCCTGCTGATTGGAGAGCTCTGGCTTTGACTCGGCAGGGGGCATGCCGTACCTCTGCAAAGAGATCACTGCTTCCACCGAGAGCAAGGTTCCTTTTCTACAGCATGCTTACAGGAGCAGGCTTTTTTATTCAGGCTATGTCTGCTTTCCACAGAAAACAAACAGTAAAACTTTGAACACATTTTGCTTTGATGAACCTGGTATATATTTAGCTGATTGAAACTGAAAGTTCAGTTGGGCTTTAAAGCAAACCTTTGAGACAATCACACCATTAGTGACCTAGCAGATACATATTAGGCAATATCCACAGCCACAGAGTACCTTTAGTGTGCCTGCCATTCTAATCTGCTGTGGCAGCCACCTAAAAAACAGGCAGGTATGGGGCACATGTATATGCTCCCTCCTCCTTCCCTCAATGCAGAGCGCAGTGCATGTGTGAACTATGACACTGCCTGAGCATAGTCGAATGAGGGAGGTGGGTGTTTAAGTGTGCCTAGCAATATAGAATTTCCAACTTTCAGAAGTCGATATTTGTACATCGTTTTTGGGGGGCTGCCGTGACAGATTAGGGTGGAACAATATTAATGGTACTAATGGTAACGCAGTTTTGTGTGACCGGTGACAGGTGCATTTAACATAATTAAAGGACTGGGAAATAAAGAAAAGACAATCTACAAAGTAGAAAAATCAATAGCACCTGTCAGCAATCATCTTTCATAAAAAATAAAAAATAAACTCTTCAAGGACTCTTGCACATAGGCACCAGCCACATATGTGGCTTTACATAGTACAGCCATTTACTTTAATATAAAGCTTTACGCTGCACCTGGGGCTCTCTGCTATCAGGAACACGCCAGCATTTACAGTGTACGGGGGCTGGTGCCTAATTGCAAAAGCCCCAAAACAATAAACATAAAATATAATTATTGCTATGGGTTACTGCTCTTGGTAAACTTTCAAATGAAATTGTGTTGACATTTGTAGGAAGTTACTTCATGTGACTGACTAAAATGGATTACTAACAGTATTCAGGCCTGCAAACAAAGATTCACTTTCATGTACTTTGATGTTTATTTATTTATTACAGGTACTATATTATAGGTTTATAAAGCACCAACAATATACACAGCGCTTCACATCGGTCCCTGCTCTCAAGGAGCCTACAATCTAAGGTCCCAATCTCACATGCAAACGTGTGAAAGGAAACGCACACAAGCACAGGGAGAACATGCAAACGTCTTGCAGATAGTGTCCTGACCGGAATTTGAACCAGGGACCCTAGTGCTGCAAGGCAGAAGTGCTAACCACTAAAATTATTTAATTGGTAGCAATTTGTCTGCTGTGTTGGAAAATACTCCCAATAAACCTTTTTTGTTAATGTATATTTAAACCCAACATCAAAAATCTTAGATAGGCTTTACTATGTTGATGTTATTTCAGAAGTACTTTTCAGTATTTTTAAATTCACAGCTTTTATTGGAACAAGGGAGTCTGCCATGAAGGTACCTGTTCAACTACCTTCTTTTATAAGGTGACAACGTTTTGTCCTTGTATACCAAATGTGCTTCTGTGCTGCTACTCTGCCACACCAACTCCTGATGGAGACTACAAGAGGCTGTTTCAACTGACATTATGAAGGTATGGTCCACTCCAGTCACCATTTGCAAACTCAATCTGAGAAATTCCATGACATCATTAATGGAGTACATATGCATGTACATCCCAACTTTCTGATCTTTGCATTTTGAATAAACCCAATATTAAAGAGATAAACCTTAAAATGCATTCAAGTACCTTAACTATTAACAAAACTGTTTCTGCATGACTGTAGATCCTCAAATCATCTTTGAATTTGTGCTGACATTGTCCTTTCTTTTGGAAGTGGCTAATATTGGTACCCATGGTAGCAAGCAGTAGATATATGCAAAAAGTAAAAAAACTAAAAAAACCGCTTTAAGCGGTTTAAACTTAATTGTGTCTTCGCCGTGCGCTACTGTCCGAAAATTCTCGGGCAGACACAAAGCATATTGGGGCGAGCGTATGTGCAGTTCGGATTTTTGGCCGGGAGACGAGGAGAGACACAAGATAAGTCTATGGACAGCGTGCAGACACCGTGGGACAGGAAGTGCCAGCAAGGACAGAGGAGTCAGCGCTGGATCAGAGACCCGCAGCAGCGCTGGAGAGAAGGCTGAAAAGGACAGGAAAGAAGAGGAAGATCGGATTAGGAGACATCATTTAAGGTAAGTGCTTTAATTAACATTGGGGGAGGTAAAAAAATGTTAGCCTTTAATGTCACTTTAAGGTACTTGAATGCATTTTTAAGATTTGACTCCTGAGTTTAGTGTCACTTTAAATTCTACTTTAAGTTAAAGTGAACCTGTTGCCTTACCCTGCATGGATAAAGCGCAGGATCACTGTCAGCATCGCAATTCTTCCTCCCCAAAGAAAAATAGAGAAAAATAGAGCAATCCTCTCACTACACATGCATTGGCAAAACGTAGAAAGGTGTTCAGGTACATAATAACTGTTTCATGGATGGGCAATTTTAAAAGCGCAACAGATCGTTCTATAGATGAGAAACCTAAAAACCTGATAAGCAGGACGTGTAACAGGAAACCATTTTTAAATGAATGTATAATGTCACCCCTTTGTTTCCATCTCTTAATGCCTACAAAGGGCTGCCCTGTGTAGTAGGTATGAGAACAGTGGAGTAAGTTACCTTAAACCCAAGCTTTACAGGGCAGGTCCTGTGCAGAAGATGCTAGTTATCTGTCTGTTGATCAGTAATGCTACTGACTGGATAAGGGTTAATCTCTTTGCTTAAAATGCTGATGTGCAGTGATTAACTTCTTCCATGTAAGAGCCCCCCGGAACATTGCTAGTGACAGATGCTATTTTTAAATGCATTCAACAAGCACAAACATTATAAAATCATTTTAAGGTCTCCATAGAAACCAGATATCTTGAGCATGTCTACTAAAATGTATCATGCCTGACAATGTTACCTAGAAAGCACTGCATACAGTGCATAGCTATCCCATGTTTGTCTCACATACCAGGCATATTCATCTCATATTCACCATCAACAAGAAGCTAAATGACTTCTGTCATAAAGTGAGCCATCTGTGCCAAATTCTAACCAAATCAAGCAGACATCAATCAAAAGATGGATTATACAACAAATGTTATGGGTTATGTGTAGCGGTTAGTAATCTAATGCTGACTTTGTATATAAGGGTAATCAGAGAATGCTGTAGCTGAACATAGCATAGCACATAGTGATACAGTTTAGCCTATTGACTCAGACCCCATTCACACTGAGCTACATCAAAATCAAGTCGCCTAGGTGTGCACCGATCGCACTGTGGGTGGCATTATTTTCCAATGGCACCCCAGTCGCACCGGGCAGATCCTGCTGTTTCCCGCCGCGATTCCGTCCGTCCTTTCGAACACAACCGCTAGGTGCATCGGCCCTGAGCTGTGAGATGTGAATAGCTCCTTTAAAATGCATTGGACAAGTTAAATTGAGTGATTTTTTTAGTGGAAATCGTGCTACAAATCGCCCAGTGTGAATGGGGTCTAACAGTGTTTGGGCCTGATTTAAAGTAGTATTAATCTCTCAAACCTTTTTCAATAATGATACCGGATCATAAAAACATATTGCCCACCAAATTATTTCTTTAAATATTTTCCCAAGCATTTACAAACATCATGTTCCCAAACAGCTGGCTCCATGTCTCTCAGCTTCACTTTCCTGGACTTCCTGTCCAGTGCAAGTTCACAAGGCATAGTGCAGTCTCCAGCAGCTCTCCATCTACTAGCATGGAGAAGGGAAGAGGAAGAAATGTAGATCAGGGAGCAGGAGAGTGCTTTGCCTTGCTGTGCCTGTGTGTTTGTGAAGATATACAGACAGTTTACTAGCACACACAAGGGTGGTTCCATAGGACCATGCAAAGTAAAGGAGCCACCCTAAAACAGGATATTAGTGCCAATGCTCAGCAGACCAGCTGATTCTGCAACACCAAGGAATGGCGTTTATAGTAAATTATTTAATCTGCATTTGAAATAGCTTGAAAACCTTTTGATTTTAATATCACTTTAAAGTGCATCTGTCATGACAGATACAGTACACATAGAGGTGGTGAATCTGCAGAAAAGGGACACAAACAGCAATAAAAACCCAACAGCTGTTCTAATCCTTCTCCATTCTATCCATAACTAAAGAAATGTTTTGGCTTCAGTTGCACTTTAAACTTCACTTGGTGGACCTGAAGGGAAGAATGAACTTTACTTCAAGGATTTAATACTACTTTAAGTTTAAAGCAAGCTAGAGTGCAGTGAACCTGTGTTCGCTTCAGATACCCAACCTCTGTTAAGAAAAGCTCTGTTTCTTCAAATGTCCCTGCACAATTGTTTGCTTATATTCAGTCCACTTCATCTCACTTCATTTGAAAATCTGGCCCTTTGAGCTCAGTAGTAAAGCTTAGTGCCCATGTATATGGCATTCATGCGTCAGTGAGTCCTATGAACAGGGTCTGCCCGGGGTGTGCTAAGTAGAGCTTGTAGCTGATGGGGCCCAGCACTTCCAGGTGTAGATAGCCGCAAGCCCTCTTTTGCATGGATCTACATTTTCCAGTTCCTGTTCTGTTCCTTTTTTTTCTTTAGAAAGGCTACAGTAAGATAAAAGTAGCAGAGAAAGCAACTTTAACTGGGCCTATGATTTAAAGGAGAAGTATTGGGAGAATAAAGTATACTCTTTCCAATACATAGAGCTTCCTCTCTCTGTTCCTGAAGCGCTCATTGAAGGGACAGACAGGGAGGCGGGCACAGATTACTCTGGCTGTAGAGAGGCAGCTGTCAATCAGGCAGCAGGATAGATCAGGATGGATCCCGACAATATTGTTGGAATCCTTACCAGCTGCAGGGGGCATTAGTCTGCTATATGCTGACTTTGAGTCACAGGAGTACATTAGTAAATATCCTCCTGTGATCCAAAGGAGATGTAAAGCCAAAAGAGAGCGTTATTTCTATTTAAAAAAAAAAAAAAGTATAGTTTACCTTCAGTAAGTACATATTTAAATATCCTCCTGTGATCCAAATGAGATGTAAAGCCAAAAGAGAGCGTTATTTCTATTTAAAAAAAAAAAAGTATAGTGTACCTTCAGTAAGTACATATTTAAAAATATTTGTAATTGTTTACTTAGTATTTTTAAAAAGATTTTTTATA
>NW_017306355.1:293558-369543 GCF_000935625.1 Nanorana parkeri | reverse complement strand
CATGTGTCTCCTTTGTTAATACTGCTGGATTACTGCAGGTCTACCCACTCCTTATAGCTCTGCTGTATTTATAAACAGGTATAATTGCTCACTTTGCATCTCATCCCCATTGCAAGTACACAGATGAGAAGTGCCATCTAAGCAATTTTTTGTGTGTGGAACGTTATTTGTAAAGCACCAAAAAACACTATATGAAGTGATTCATGGCTGCCTCATTGCTGCTTGCATATCAAGAAAGCTGTCACTGCTTCACACCAGAGAAATGTGTGGCATGCAATTTTCTTATCTGACAGGTTCACAGCAGTTATAAAATACAAACAAATTATTTAATAAAGCCAAGCATTACATTCATATGAGAGCAGGTGTACAACCATTCTGTCTTTGATCGCTAGCTAGGTGGGAGGCGGGGCTTACCTTTAAGGGTTAAAGCTCACCACGTGTGTTACAATCTGACTGTACAATGTTCTTTAGATCTACCAATGGGTATGTAGTGCAAGGGCCTGCCTGATCTGATACAGACTGATTGGATGGTTCAAGTAAGTCCTCATATCACATAGGGGTCTATTCACGAAGCAGCCGAAGGATCTAGCCGTAGCTTCGGCTGATCCTTCGCTTAGCTTCGGCCCCAGTACCCCTTCGGTTCAGTAGGGCTCTGGCCACTTGCAGAGAGATCAGCTTCCCTGGTTACCAGGTAACCAGGGACTCTGATCTCCAGACAGCCTAACTCTCCCGGGCGCTCCGGGAGTCTCCCGCTCCCGGCCGCCCGGGAGAGAAACGCTGCTTTTCTTTTTTATTCGGAGACGGCCGCTGGCTGGCGTCAGAATAAAAAAAAATTTCACCATAGGAATGCCTAGCTAGATTCCTATTGGCTATTTCAATTTGCAATAGCTAATAGCAAACTAGCTATTGCACCCGTCCACTGCTGCAGTTGCATCAGGTCCCCACTAGTGATTGAGAGCAGCAGAGGGCGGGTACAATAGCTAGCTCAGCGGCATTCGGCTATTCACTCACTGCTGTTTGGCATCTATAAGAATAGACCGAACAGCAGCGAGTAGCCTGCCGGAGGTTCGGCTTAGCCGATCCAGATGTTGGATCGGCTGAGTCGTACTCCTTCTGCACTTCGGATCGGCCGAACATGCCCAGCTGATGTACGGCTGATTTCAGGTTGGTCATTTCGCTTCAGGTCGGTCATTCACTCGGCTGCCTACGACAGCTAAGTGAATAGACCCCATAGTTTTGGTAACTCTAACGTTGATTGTACAGAGATGGTACGGTCAGTACGGGTACTCCTAGAATGAGATCCTAATAGGTTGGACTTGATGGACTAATGTCTTTATTCAACCTCAAATACTATGTAACTATGTAACTATGTAACATATATGGTTAATCTATGCAACAGCACTTTTCAGCCTGTCATTTATTCCTGTCAGCCGTTTTATTAATGGAAGGCACTATAGCTATAAGGTTGATTGCATTAAAGTAGAAATTCCTCATAGCTCATTTTAGCCATGGATCTTGTGGGGAAGGACTAGAACGTTTGTTGGGTTTTAATTGCTGCCATTGTCCCCTTCAGGACAATTCCTTCTTACTTGCTCTACCTGAAACACAAAAGGGAGTGAGTGGCAATCCCCCTAAAGTGAACATGAAGTCCAACTTTTTAAATTTGTCACTGAGCAAGTGCCCCCACTGGAAGATATCCAAACTCCAGTGACAACCATACAATTTGGATTTCAACTCATTTTCTTTACTAATGACAATGGTCACTAGAACCAATAGTGAGATTAGATCTCCCCAACAAGGATACTGGCAACCATGACAATCTGACAGAGGGTCTAACCCTTCTCTACTCACTTTTCTACTACACAAATGTAGAAAAAACGGTCTTGACTGAAGTTCCAGTTTAACTTGGCCTCAGAATTTAGGTTTATAATTAAATGTTACAATGAACTATACGTAAAATCAGATCTGCCCTGCCTGCTGTAGCTGCCATTGTTGCTGGCTGCAGACTTTGGGCGCTAGATGTAGAAAATTATGTCAGAGCTGTCACATGATATAAACAAAAGTCACGTGACAATGCCTTATACTGCTATGTATTGTCTAGACAAGATGAATGAAAAAACTGTCACAAAAATGTAATCTGTTCCATAGTGCTCCGATCAGCGTGGGTTCTGTGCAATGATCTCCTGCTGATTGGAGTGAACAGGCACCTATGTGAAAGGAGCCTTAGGGTTCAACAGGGTTAGAGTGAAGGTAAACGGGAGGGTTAATGTGAAGATTAGGGTTTCAGGAAGAGTTAGTGCTAAGGTTAGGATTTAAAGGAGGGTTAGTGTGGGGTTGTATGGAGGGATAATGTGAAGGTTAGGGTTTCAGGAAGAATTAGTGTGAGAGTTAGGGCTACAACGAGGTTAGTGTGAGGGTTACAGGGAGGGTTAATGTGAGGTTAGGGTTAAAGTGGGGGTTAGTGTGGGAGGGGTCCTAGGATACAGGATTGCTTTCTGCACCACAAGCTCTTTCATTTCCCTTATGGATTACCAAACAGAAAATGTGCAGCCACTGTAATCATAATACTAGTAAATAATTCTTATTTGTAGGCAATATTTAGAATTTTGAAGGTGCAACTCTATAGATGACACAATATTGACATTCCTCACTTGTACAGATATGCCACATATTCTTTTGCACACAAACATTTACTTACATAGAGTAAAGCCCATTACTCATACATCTTCCTTTCAATATGAAAACTCCATGTGACTGTGTTGACATTTTATGTGCATGAAAAGTTCTGAGATGCTTATCGCTGAATGATTATCTCTCTGATTAGGCAACCTAATCCTGTTAGCAGAATGTCATAACCCTGACTAGACTTATAAGTAGTGTTACTTCATTGTGAGTCCTACTACTAGGCCCTGCCTTCCAATATTTTACTAGTAAAGGAAGGTGAATGAGATTGTTGGCCTGGATTACTAGTGAGAAGAGATGAATTAGAGTCAAAGTGAAAGTAAACCCTAACAATGAATGTCTCTTATTTGCTCCCATTTGGTCTATTAAATATACCAATGAAAGTATTTCGTTATATTTGTTTAAAAAGTGGAAATCGATCCTGAAAAAATCTTGTGAGCTGATAATATCCTGTGCGCTCTGCCTCTGCTGATGAGGAGAGTTGGAGGTGTTCTGTAGCCCTGTTTTTTAGTAAATCATGCCCTTTGCATCTACAACATGTCATATGGACATATGGAGAATTTCTTTACCAAAGATAAAGATTGTGCCTTAGTAAATCTGCCCCAAAATGTGGGTGAGTGTGTCTACAACCTGCACATTGATTTCAGAGACGTATATTGGAATATAGTCAGTCCAGAGTTCACATCAACATCTAATTTATATACAATGAGAACATTTTAACATTTTTATAAATAATTTTTTTTCAAGGGCACCTATCGTAGTAATTGTACGTTACAATCAGGCTTTCACTAAGGCTGTATTTTCCATGTCATACTTTCGAATCTGCATGGAAAGAACACTTATCCGGATGTCTTATTCAGAAATACTTGATTTAATTATAACAGCTCCTCAGAAGAGTAATGCAACTCAGTGACTCAGGCCACATAGGCTATAGCCATATTAAAGACTTGATAAATATTCCCACTGACTGAAAAGCTCCTTATTCTGGGGAAATAAAGTCACTACTTCAGTGTGCTGACACTTTATTTGCCTGGCATCCAAGTAGATTGTGAATATGCTGGAACATTTCTATAACCAATTTTATTGACTTGTGTCACTTCAGCATTGTTATTGTCTCTTGATTAGAAAACAATATATTACTTGTTGAATATAACCTTAGCTCATATCACACAGTATGCACTGCAAAACATTGGCATAAACAAAAAAAAAGTGTTGCCAGGTGAAATCTGATTTTTGTTCCTCTTCCATCTTGGCTCCATAACACATGGAAGGTATCTGAGTAGCCCATAAACCCTAAATAGTTTGTTGTATAACCTAACTGGTCTTTCATTGATTCGGTATAGAAAAGGTAATGTTGAACCATACTTTTTACAAACTGCATGTAAGGTTTCTTGTTATGCTTTATCTTTAATCATTTAAAAATGCTGTTTTTAAATAGATGCAATAATAATTCTTAATGATTAGATAGCACATTGTTCACATGGATGTAAAATGTCTTGTACCTAATCGAACTGCAGTGTGTTTAGAGTGCTTATGACTTTTGAGGCTCTTGGAATTAAATAAGAGCCAGCATAGTCCTTTTAAACTTCATACAAGAAGTCCCTACAATTAGAAAAGCAAAAAAGAAAACCCACAAAAAACACCTAGTCCTCCCCCCCTTCCTTTTTATTCTGCATTCCATCCTTCTTGCAGTCCTCCCTCCCTTCCTTCCTGTAGCACACTTTAAATTATTCTTTGCCCTTATTGCATTTTCAACCTGAAAAAATGGATCACAGAGTCTATTGATGTTTAGTTTTCTATATGAACGTAGCCATTAAAGTATCACATTCATTTCACTTTTTTTTATCTCACCTGTTCAAAATAAAACACTGTTACTAACCTATTGGGTATCATAGTAGGAAGCCTCTTTTGATATAAAACAGCACAAAGTCTAAGAAATTACTGTAGAATAAAATCAAACTGTGGCATTGACTGTGGCCAATGGCATATAATGTGTTACATATACATAGGCTTAACTACTGCACACAACAATCATTCACACGAACAGCTACAACAAAAAGCCATAAAGATAACATTAAACAACAGCTTATGTTTGAAATGACTTTTATCAACCTGCCAATTTTGCATATATTTCATTTGGGCATTTTATTAAGTTATCCAAGCACACAAAGCTTGGATTATGTCAGAAACAGCCTTTTCTAAGATATTATTCAGTTCTTAAACCACTAAAGGAAACATTCTCAAATGTTACAAAATGACTATGAACCTGCCAAGTTCCATACATAACCTTCTTTTTCTTTTATGCACTAATCTTTTCTTCACAGTTAAGTAGCAAACAGGGTTTAATACAGGAGGCGCAGCCAATGGATAAAGCATAATAAACAAAAATAATAAGCACATACAACATCCAGTGACAACTAACCTGTAAGCAAAGACAAATAAAACACAGCATTAAATAAAATAAAACTGTGCTGGGACTGAGACTTAATAAAATGTGACAAATGTCTATTTGTGCTCAAAGCGTAATAAAATATAGCAATCTTAACATAAAGAAATTCTCAAAATAGTCACAACATGAATAATGCATGCTGCATAGAAGTACTATAGGTATTACAGTATTTAAAGTAATGTATTTATTTTTTCTCCGGGTGACCTTCAGATATACTCTATATACAAGGAGGTACTTCTCAGAATTTATTGATGCATAAACTGTCAAGCACTCGCTTAGATGGTATTGTGAACTTACAGATAAAGAGCCAGCCGGAAGGTGTTGTTGTGTGTCACAGCTACATTGCTTATTCTTCCCAGAGGTCATCAAGGCTTTGCTTATACATGTACAAGTATATAATATTACAAGGGTACTTTGCATCACTGGTTCAAGCAAATAAATAGTTTATATTGAAAAATGGTAAGCTATTATTGAGGAACTCTTTACAAATGTAAGTGAGATGAACAATGGAATGAGACAATGACAGATCGTAGACTGAAAACATTGTCCGTTTTGAGAGAACACCTTTTAATATATCTCATGATAAACGCTAGATGTTTACAGGGAAAGTATAGTGGTTATCCACACACATATACACAGACACTTTAACAGCTAAAGATATTAAGGTCCTTGCTTGGGCAATTGATGTTATGGGGTGACAATGCTTTGCCCTCTTCTTCCAGAATCTGCCTGTAAGTTGCCCTGTCACTTGCTCTCTCTCCCAAATCAGAAATATACATATATTATACTGTTAACATCATTTGAAAAAAGGCATGTTTAAAAATACAGTTGCAGCCATCAACAATTAGGAATTATGGTCTGTTATTACTGTAGTGCATGTGGGCAGGGACAGGCTGGGAAAAAATCTATTGTATTCAGCAACAAATTAGGAAATATACCCTGTCAAAAAATGCATGCAGCCTGCTATAAATGTAGTGTATGTGGAAAGGTACAGGCTTTAAAGAATGTGCAGTACATCAGCAGCATTAAGATGTAAAAACCCTTCAATGTCCTCAACCCCACATTCCCCAAGAAATACAGTATTTTGCTACCTGCTGAACAGTCAGTTGGTTTACATCTCCTTGAGACCAGCCAGTGTCTACAAGTCCTACACTAATCTGTCCCTATGCAATTTATCAGCAAGACTTCCTATGCTTCTCATATCATAGTTAAACATATTGTTCATATGGCTGCTGGGAACCCAACCTTTTTGAGTAGGCTCTAGCTTATCAAAGTGCCCCCTTATTGGCATTTCTAAGCCATCTGACCTAAGTTCAAAGGCCAAGATGTGCATTATGATTAGTTTTTTGTTACAGCAGCAAAAACTCAGTAGTCAGGCTGGGTTTGCCTGAAACTCATGTTAATCCTAAATCAGAATCTCATCCTTAGCAGCTTTTTCAGTCCTGTGCAACACATTTTGTTGATATTGAAAGACCCTATTTTCTCATGTCTATAGATTTTGTTTGCACTGGAAAATGTAGCAAAAGGCATGACATGTAGGTGATGTCTTAAACCAGATATTCACTTAAAAGCTTTGTCCATGCAGCACCAATCAGCAGGTTCTCTTTAATGCCCCTCCTCATTTGCATATACTCAACTTTCCTTTGCTACTCTTCCATTAGTGCTGTCATTACCCAACCAACCTTGGCTGCAACAGCCATGTCGTTCAAGCCCACAGCCCAGCGGGAAGCATGATACACGATCACTGGGATAGGAGGCCCACTTGATTTGCAAGAGCCCACAGGGTGTCTGCCAGAAGTTTGATGAGATTGGAGTACCACATCCTCCCGGGCCACTTCAGAGCTATGAGGACCCCTGGAATGCCCTGCATGTCGAACCTCCTGTGCAGATGAGGAAGAAGCTTCAGAGGAGGAAAGATGAAGATCAGGCTGTACTTATCCCACAGTTTCGAGTGCAACTCAGCAAATGGAACTGCCTTAAAAGGTGGCTACCATGAAGCCCAGAGCTCTAATGCAAAATCACAGAGTTGGACAGCATTTGGACTGTAGAGTGTGAGTCTGAAAGTGGAGAGTCAGAAGTTTCTCTTACGAAAGAAAAACTTTGGCTTAAGCTGTATCCAGGATGAGACCCAGATACTCCAAGCAATGTGTTGGTTCCAGCACTGACTTCTAAAGATTCAGAATCCAACTAAACCTTTTTATGTGATGGACTGTCTGCATTAAACTGTCAGTAAGAATTTGCACTGACTGTTCTCTCAAGTGGGAATGTCCTGAGAGCGTATTAAGGCTAGAATGGGTGCTTTGGTTATCACTCAGTGTGCATTAGGCAGACCAAATGGAAGGGCCATAAACTGGTAGTGTTGAGTGCCCATAGCAAAACTGAGGTAGCAGGGAGAAGCTGGAAAGATGAGGGCATGCAAGTATGAATCCTTGATGTTCAAAGAAGCTAGAAAAACTCCCTGAAAGTGGGCAGCTACGACAGACATGGTGGACTCCATGCAAAATTTGTGAGTGTGTAACTCTAGCTTATAGCTCCTGGAAACCATGTATCTTACCTGGGCATGGTGACCTAGGTGTCTGAAAAGGCCAAAGGACATCTGCCCACTTTGGAAAGGTCGGGGCATTCTTTCATGCCAAAAAGTACTTGTCTGCAGATTTTCACTCAGAGGCCCAGGGTTTGCGATAGAATTGTACCCTTCACTTGGGTCCGGCCTTGGAGTTTGAATCTTAGGAGTAATGAATGGAACTCTGTTTGGTCTCAGAGGTGAGAGGCAGCTTTCTAACAAGTTATAGGCTTCATCTAGTGCTCTTACACCAGTGACATTCTTTATGGACAGTGCTCACCTGATATTGCCTTAGGATGCCCATGTGCAAGTAGAATTCATAATTTATGACAGCCTGTCACATGTGAGGCAACATCATAGTGTTGTAATGCAGACTGAGGAACTTAAGGAATCACTTTAGCTTTTAAATTCATGCTTCCATTGAAGAAGTAATCAACACTTTTGCAGAGAGCGCAACCAATCAATGGCATAGAATCTGCATACACTCTGAGCTCTCCACACTGCTTTGTGTCCGGGTGCTGCAGAAAGTGTTTCAACACGGCAGCACGAAGAGCGCATTTATTATTACACTGTATTACACTTACACAGCAAGGGAAAAGCTTTACTGAAATAATAAGACAAGTGAGTTTCATCAAGTAAATCATACTTATGTTTGCTATATGCTCAGTTATTAAAAACTGGACACACATTTGCTTTCATTACTTCCACTCTGGAGACTGCAGGCTTCCCACAGACATACAGTAAAAGACAGTGCTAGTCAAGTTAGAAACATTGTTCCAAAACTAGTAAGGCCCATCACACCTTGGTGCACTGCATTAACATTACGCAACAAAATATTCAAAAAATCAGACATGTGCTATTTTTTTTAAATGCAGAGCACCACAACACAATGTGTTATCATGGAAAGCGGGGCACTGCAATTTATGTGCATTGAAATGCTATGATGATCCAGTCTGCTGACATATGTAACTTGCATAGTGATTACTATGTGCGTTACCACAAAGCAACAGTGTGAATGGACCCAAACAATTTTCCCTACTGAAAAATTGTGTGTTTGAAATATGCACGTGACAATAATACCTTCCAAGTTGACCCCTTCCCACATTGAAATAATTTTCTGATCCAGCTTTTACTGCATCCATTTGCGATACAATCACCTTGAGAGAACGTTAGTGAGGTTAAATATGCGGCTGAGAGTCTAGTTAAAGTGAAATCATGGACAATGATAAGTGTTTATTAGACTTTCATTTACGTCTTTAAATATGCAAATACTGACTTTCCCTATTTACATAATAACCGACTACAATCCCTTTTGCACATGCAGCTCTTCTCTTGTGAGATAACAAAGCCATAGCACTGGGCTAGTCAGCACTCTGCCATTAGAGTCAGAGAAGATAACAGAAGTAATATGTTTTTTTTCTTTTTTTCAAATGGCTGCGTCCACCACCAGCCAATATGTATCTCAAGAAAAGAGCAAGGGAAAAGCTTTACTGAAATAATAAGACAAGTGAGTTTCATCAAGTAAATCATACTTATGTTTGCTATATGCTCAGTTATTAAAAACTGGACACACATTTGCTTTCATTACTTCCACTCTGGAGACTGCAGGCTTCCCACAGACATACAGTAAAAGACAGTGCTAGTCAAGTTAGAAACATTGTTCCAAAACTAGTAAGGCCCATCACACCTTGGTGCACTGCATTAACATTACGCAACAAAATATTCAAAAAATCAGACATGTGCTATTTTTTTTAAATGCAGAGCACCACAACACAATGTGTTATCATGGAAAGCGGGGCACTGCAATTTATGTGCATTGAAATGCTATGATGATCCAGTCTGCTGACATATGTAACTTGCATAGTGATTACTATGTGCGTTACCACAAAGCAACAGTGTGAATGGACCCAAACAATTTTCCCTACTGAAAAATTGTGTGTTTGAAATATGCACGTGACAGATAATTATAAAACAAAATACCATCTACAGGAAATGTGCAAGTGCAGTGTTGTATGAAAAAAGTGACAGATGAAAAAAAAAACTCTAGATCTACAGAATAATTTTCTAACAACATTTCTCAATGACAAACCTCTAAAGGGCAACTGTATATTTACAAGAAACTGCCTACTCCGCACCCCCCCTGATGTAATTTGCCCTAACATCCTCCATGTCAGCTCCTTACTTACCCCTGTACCAGAGCTGCTTACGGCACCACTGCTTACCTCACCTCAGCAGAAATCCTTTTTGACACCTCCTGCATCTGCCCACTTTACCCCTTAAAGACCTCTGTGGAGCCATGTTAGATACAGGAGCTGCCCTATACATATAAGGTCTATAAATTATTATGCTACATGGGGCCAGAGATCTCCGTCTACTGTTTAAATGAATGATAGGTATAGCTATAACTATGTAAATATTGCACATTCATATGTGATTCTGAGAAACCACATACTGGATAACATCCAATAAAAATACAATATATGAAAGGTTTGTTCCGTTGACAAAGCTCCTGCGTGGAGTGAAACATATTAAGTGTGAGGTGGCTCATGCCTGTGCGGTGATTTCCGATGCTCACTCAAGATTTGACTTCAATCTGTCATTTGGATGAATATTGCCATTTACTACGCTGTAGTACACGTATCATCTGGTGATCCATGTCATGAATAGCTGGATGTGTATACATACTTGGAAACCTGAGAGGTGCTTTTCTTGAACGACCATTTACTGGAACCCGGATGAGAGTGTCATTACTCCACTTTGTTCATTATCCACAACTGGATGCATGATTGGAGGATTTCTATATCAATAACTTACACTAATATATTGTATAGGCGTACAACAGGGAGTGTGGTGTTTCCCACTCCCCAGGACGTACTGCCTGGACTGCCAGAAACTGTGTTTACATCATGACACACTCAATAGTTCTGATTTTACCTGGATAAGTTCCTTTTATCCTTCTACTTCAGAATTCATGGACTGTTGCATGGAAATCATGCACACATGCAGCTTTCACCAGTTATATTATATACTGTATATACAAAGACGCATATATAGATCACAGACTTGTCTCTTTTAGACATGTGCACCAGCAACATGTCTAAAAGAGCCATTTTTTTTAAATTAACGGAATAGTCAAAAATTGAGTCTGTTTTTTTTCAATTAAAGAATTTTATCAAAAGTCTGGACTTTTTACTAACTATTTGATTTAACCCTTTAGTGAATGGGTAGGGGTACAAGTACCCCTTACTCATTCACAAGGGGGGGACAGTATCTGGGTGCCCCCTTATTTAAAGGGGTACCCCGATGCAAATAAGCCCCCTTGCCCGCAGACCCCCACAACCACCAGGCCAGGGTTGTGGGGAAGAGGCCCTTGTCCCCATCAGCATGGGGACACCCTCCCAAAGCCGAGGGCACGTTGCCTGGTAAGGTGCAGGGAGGGGGGAGCGCTCGATCGCCCCCCCCCCCCTTTCCTGCCCTGCTGGGCCAGTGCTCGGCTCAAGGGTCTGGTAGGACTGTTAGGGGGGACTCCACGTTTCCCCCCCATTTTTTGGGGCTGGGGTTCCCCCTTAAAATTCCTACCAGACCTAAAGGGTTGCTGCAAAGGGTTTTCCTTGCTGCAACGAAATTTCGACCATAAACTATATTCCGGCCGGACTACCGCTAAAAAACGATACTTCGAATTCGGATTCGTTTGCATTCGTTTTAGCTGTGATTCGGAATTCGGATACATCCGAATCTCTGAATTTCCAAAATTTTGTCCGAATTTCGTTTCGGAACAAAATGAATCGCACATGTCTAGTCTCTTTGGACAGAATCATTGGATATATACTATAGAAATATTCACATATAGTCGGATATTCTACATATTTCCACATTGCTATACAATATATCCCGCACAAGCTGATTCTCTCCCCCCCCCCCCCTTCCACCCCATGGCGGTTTTGAGAGGATTTTAATGCTTTTATTGATGTTTGGGGTGGGGTTTTGTTGCATTTTTCTTGCATTAGTTGATGTTTGTGTTTATTATATACAATATTTGTTTCATAGTAACATAACTACAGATCTCATATACAGTATATGGTTTGACATGATTCAGAGAAAACTACCAGATATTTATATCATCCTATCTAGAGGGGTCTAATTTCATACATATATGGTTTATAAGGTCTAAGCTCTCAATTGACACCAAAATAGTAAACAGTGTTACAACACACAGTTCTGGTACAGGGATAAGTAAGGAGCTGGCATCAATGATGTTACCAACGGTTAGTTCAGGATTATTGGAAAGGTTAGAGGAGATTATTGTAAATGTACATTTGTCTTTTTAAGTGACATGGACGGGTGGAAAAACTTACAGTGTGCTGCTACAGCAGCCTATCTTTTATCTAGCGTATTGTACTTGTTATGCTCTCTTGTTCCTCCCTCCTGTTTTGTACCAAGTTAGTACAGTCCCTAGCTAGACACTCCCAGCCTCTACTGCTTAGTTTGATGGGTTTGGGAACACTTGTCCTGCACATTCACATGTGATAGTGTTTCCAAAACTCTAGGTTAAAAACAAAAAGAACAATACTGCAGCCTATTGCTTTATGGAAGAGCCTGAATAAAATATAGAAGCTCTTAGCAGGGAGTCTCATGAATACATTTCAGTGCCAGATTTTTATAATATTTTGTAATATAACCAATAACCAACCCACCTGTTTGAGCTACACTGAATATGTTTAGCTGCTATAAGCTTGTACCATGTATTGGGGTTATGTTTTGATGCTGTGTCTTTAGGACAGCAGGGATAAAAATGTCTTGTCAATCCAAGCAGAGACATGGGGGGGGTTATTCACTATATAGCTAAAGGATACAGCCGTAGCTTCGGCTGATCCTTCGGCTCTCTTCGGCCACCAGAGCCCTTTGGTTCATTCAAACAGAAGGGTTGCTGTATGGGTTATTCACAATAGCCCGTACAGCAGCCGAAGTGACAGCCGAAGCAGGGCAAATGGCCTGTGATCTCACGGCTTGCTCTGCCCAGTTGTAATAACAGAGCAGCTTCCCCAAATGACCTGGGTACGCTGATCTGTCATTAAACAATAACAACTGGACAGAGGCGCGTGACATCATCGCTTGCTCCGCCCAGTTGTTATTTATTGGCCGGCTATTTTAATGTTACTATTTATTTACATTTTTTTTCTACTTTTTTCACTGATTTTCTATTCTGCTCGCTACCAAAGAGGTACCGAGCAGAATAGCCGAGCCAAATTGGCGAACGGCAGCAAATGAGCTAGCGGAGCTTCGGCTCAGCTGATCCAGATGTTGGATTGGCTGAGTCGAAAGCTCTCTGCACTTCAGCTGACCGAAGGCAGCCGAAGTACGGATGCTTTCAGATAATGTACAGGCGGCCGTACTGAGCTGGAGTGAATAGCCGAACGTCGTTCGGCTCTGTTCACTTCAGCTCGGTTATTAATTCGGCTGCCTTTGGCGGCTAAGTGAATAACCCTAATGGTTTTGGATCCTCATTGTCTTCTCATACTTCAGAGGGCTGGGAAAACATCCTCTGTACATCATTGTAAAACTATGTTGGATTCAAATGCTGTTGTTTCAAGAGTTAACCTGCCTTTGGATTGTGCCACATCAGCAAGGGTCCACATAGACTGGCTCTAAGGAGGTATGTGTTTTAAAAAATAATATAGAATCAAACATTTAAATAAAGAAGAGGCATTATATTTACCTGTGTTGAAACTTTGTTTTTTGAACATCTCCAAATGCCGCTGCTTTTAGACACTTCCTGGTATGCAGGATACCATGTCCATCAGCTGAAAGCTGTCCTCTATGTTAATCCAGGATGCACTAGTTTACTGCAGCTTGCTCTTCAACTGATTAAACCAGTAAAAAGTTCAGAATACTGAATACTTGTGAGCAAGCAAAAAAGCAGAGAATATAAAATAAAACTGTATACTGCCCTTGCTAAAGGCTTTTATTGATCAAAGAGGGTGGTTTATAACCAGGGTCTCTTAACTAGTGATGACTTATATATGGCTGGTACCTTTCTATTTGAATAGCAGCTTCATTACACATTATCTATGAGCTTAACTCACACAAGCTTTGACTAATTTATAAACCTTATTAAATTATTTCTCATTATTAACTTGGTTTCAGAAAGCTTTATTTTTTGTTTATATTCTACGGGGCTCATTCGCAAATGTCATAATGGAATGTAGCTCCCTGTTTTAGAAATGTTGACAATCCAAACCAATGAAAAGTGAAGCCGGGCAAACTTATAAGAAATATGTCTGTATCTAGCAAACAACCGGTGACCTACTGTCATGAACAAAAACAGCATTTCTAATATTGACAACAGATAAGACCATTTTTCTTCCAGTCAACTTTCTTTAAAAATAAAAGAGCCATGACAACCTCTTAGATGTTCTTTAAACAGCGAAGCCACTCAGTCTTTGTTCAATGCCGTGAATTTGAATTTATTTTTTATTTGTTCTATGTGGCTGAGACACTTGTGTTTCTAATGTTAGACCATATTGCAGGCATGGCTCAGGATAGTTCCCCGTGGGTTAAGTAGAAATCTCTCCACTAGAAATGCTCTTTTGATGAATGTGATGCCACTTTCTGCAGAACTTCAGTGTGCGCTTTCACATCAGAGAAACTTTGTAGCATGAGATTGTTAATAAGTGTGTCATCAATCATCAGCAAAACAAATTAGTTGGTGGCCAGTCCTTTAAAACTAGACAATCAAGAAAAACACACAGCTGCATGGGAATTACTGCACATTATCAATGTGCCAGTATCCAGCCAGCTGTGTACAGTATATACTGTATGGACTGGCTGTTGTATTGTGGAAATGACCAGACATTTCCTATCCCTGCTGTTCTAAAGACAGCTTAAAAATACCCATATACACAGTGCAAGCTTCTAGCAGCTAAACATATTCACTGTCGCATAAACAAGGGGGTTGGTTTTTTATTACAAAATAGTATGAAAGTCAGCCACTGAAATGTATTCATGAGACTCAGGTTCCCTGCTCGGAGTTTCTGTATTTCTTTCAGGCTCTTCTATAAAGCAATAGACTGCAGTATTGTTCTTATTTTTGTTTTTAACCTGGGCTGTTGGGAACACCATGTCCTGAGTCGAATTAATGTGCATGACAAGTGTTCGTAAAAACCCAGCCCCTTTTAACCCACCTCCTCAAGCAACAGAGGTGATACACCACAGGATTAGGTGACAAAAGTCTGCATTTCCAACTAAAGCAGGTTGCAATATACATGGACTATTGAAGACAAGATGACAAGGTTACAAAATTTCCATATGGGTTATATAAAGTCATGCTAAGGTATGCTGGGAAGATTTTGGAGATCCAGTTGCGACAATTCCTCTATATTCCTGGCATTTCAAGGATTCGTTTATTTTTAAAGCTCATCCTTGGGCAAAACCGAAAATCCCTTCTACCTTCCTCTCGCCCTTACTACATTATTTATTTGTTAAAATACATAGTAGAGCAATTCTATTCTAACCTAAACCACCAGCCACATTGCTCGGTATGAGGGGGGTCAGTAATCAAGCCCTGCAGATGTGCCTGCACTGGCTGGCCCCCGCCATTCCTCACGCATTGAGGGCTGTCTTCTAAATCCTCAGAGGACCCTGCCACTGGACAGTCAATAAGTAGTGCCCACATCACCCAGTTGTGGACACCCAAAAAAAGACCATGCCTTCTGTGCATGGAAGAAGAGAAAATGTCACGTGACCAGTGATTTAGGTAGGTGGGTAAGGGGCATTAAAGGAGAACTTAAGTGGGTAAGGGGCATTAAAGCTACAGCTCGCGGTATACTGAGACTGCTGCAGCCGGGACGGATCACGACATTACTGTCGAGATCCACCCAGCTGCGTGTATACTGAGCTTTGGGTCACGGGAGGACACTAGTTTATGTCCTCCCGTGACCCCGAGGACCCCTGAGGAGAACTATGGGGAAAAACACTTACCCCATAGTTCTTCTTTAAGGTACTTTTTTTTAAAAAAAAGAACATTTAAATTACTTATTTCTTTTGCAAAAGATATAGATCGTTTGACATGTAGATATGTTACTTTTTTTCTCTTTGGACAGTAAAGGGAATATTATTGAATGTTTTCCAACTGAGTCTAATTAGAAAAAGATTTATAAACATACCCATAAGTGTGAGTGTGGATTTAAATGTTGTTTTTATTGCATTTTACACATACTATACTGGTCTTACAGTCTAGGCATGGTGGGCAGATCTGACGCCCTGCACATTTTCTTCTAGCATTAGTGTCCATAGGAGATGATGTGAAGGGAATGTATCATGCTATAAATGAGAGAATTAAGTTGTCAACAATCAGGAAAATGTGGGATAAATAGATAGAGATCCTACTTCTAATGTACAATCTTGGACATTACGTCATAGTTGATGGACAACTTGTGCTGTTAGGAGGATCGTGTCTCTTCATGCAGCCTAATGAACCTGGTAAATATAGGATACAAATTTGGACAGCTTGTGACTCCACATCTAGTTATACCTGGAAAATGCATCTGCCATGTGCTACAGCGGAAAAGAACCAGGGGATGCAGGTAGAATCTGGATTAGTGTGTAGGACTGCAAGAATAAGATGTCACATGTGGCAATTTTTTCAAAGCCAAACTACAGGAAATCATCTAAATCAGGAGTAGGCAACCTTGGCACCCAAGCTGTGGTGAAACGCCCAATCCCATCATGTCTCTGCGAGTCATGTATGTGACTTTCAGAGTCCTGTAGTGCCTCATGAGATTTTTAGTTTCACCACAGTTGGAGTACCAAGGTTGGCTACCCCTGATCTAAATACACAGCTGAAATAAATCTTTGGACATTGGTTTAATTGGCAAAGGGTTTGTAATTTTGTTCAACCAGCTTTGTGATCCAGATGACAATGCCAGAGAGCACTACTACATCCTTGGCCTCCATTGCAACAATTGCACAACTCAATTAACAACAAATCTCTAGCCTGATGACTGGCCAGTGAAGGAACAGCAGCATGGTGATGAGTCATGAGTCTGTTCTTTTGTTCTATCACATGTGCCATTCAATAGAGTCTGGTAAATGTAGGTAATTACATTAGTAATATTTAAAGAAGCACATGAAAATGCTGCCTGATGCTTTGCAAGGTTGCCTGTGCATGTGCTAGTGAGTGTACATTGCCCAGTGGCTCTGGAGTTGTGACTTGCAACTCCTCACAGCTCCTTTGTGCTTGGCAGACACACAGTAGGTTGGCAGAAGGGGTCTATTGTCAACCACTTCTGTGCATGAGCAGCCAACAAGCAAGAGTGACCACACAGCACTACAGCACCCACCGTCACACACACACGCCCACACACAGTCAACTCACAATTCAACACTTTAAGACATCCAGCAGAGCTCCTTGTAAGTCAACCTTTCGGTGTGCAAAAAAAACAACACAAAATCTGTTGAATAAAATGATGCAAGTACAGGAAAACCTTGTAATCTCCACAGAGATTTGCCATTTATAGTCAGTTTAATTGGCTACAACAAACTGAGAAACACCGCAGATATGTCAGACATTCATAAGCATGAGCATATCACTCTAACATTTAAATGACCAATAAAATGGCCAATTAAGTATTTTACAAAATGATACATTCATCTTAATTCTTCATGGCCGTCTGAACAGAACAAATGTATGTGATGCATCCCTGCATTTTCTCCTTCAATTGAGTTTTATGTGACCCGAGAAATGTCTCATGGGAATCACTGTATATTCCCTTCCCCCCGGCCACATACACACACACCCTCTGTAATACAGAGTATGTGGGCCAAGTGGACTGCAAGGGATTAAATATGATTCACAATGGCCTCAATATCACCCTCAATCACATTAAGCTTTACATTTCCCGGACTAAAACTTTACAGGGCAATTTTTCTTTTATTCAAAGTGGTACAGCTATTAAAAAAAATAAATAAATATACTGGCCAGTACTCCACATTATTGATGTTAAGTGCATTGTAGATACAGTGACCTTTTATGAAAAAGGTTGTGATAAGCATACAATTTCGAAAGCAATTTGTAATACAATGACAAAGCAAAAGATAAGCGAGTTATTAAAGTCACCGTCCTATACAGCTAGTTGTTTCCCATTTTCATTTCCTCTTACTGCAGCCCATAAGACTGACTTAATGTATTTTTTTTAGCAGTTAATGACATTAGTGCATGTTAATTTGCTTTTAAGCGTTTTGATAATTGATGTTATAATAGTGTGATAATTTGCACTTAAATATTTTTAATGAGATAGTTTCATAAATCGCTGTCAGAACACTTGCTGATAATGTCCTGAAAAAATACCTCAGGAGGCTTGGGAAGCATCATCATCAATATAAGTTGCCCGCAGCTAGGATTGTTCTATAGTTTGTACATGAGAGAGAAGTTGTGGTTGCTCGATTTTATGGCTAGCCACTTCCTCCTTAGAGCTCTGCTATGCTGCTGGGCCTTCAGGTACATTACTGCACAACCTAGAATCACCTATCGAAACATAGATGAGTGACAGCAGAAAAAGACCAAGTGGTCCATCAAGTCTGCCCCCCTTTTTTAACCTTTTACTATGTTTGTCCCAAGCATGTTAAAAGGGTAACTTATATTATTATTATACAGGATTTATATAGCGCCAACAGTTTGCGCAGCGCTTTACAATATAAGGAAGACATTATAATCACAATACAATTCAAGACAAGATGGTAAGGAGGGCCCTGCCTGTGAGGGCTTACAATCTATAAAAAAATATGTATTTCTATATTGAATTTCCATAAGTTCTATTACACTCCTAATACTCATATTGATCTAAAGGTTGGTAAACTAACTTATTGAAGATGCCCATAGGATGTACTTCCTCAATTTCACCCAGTCCTGTGAATATGCACTTCTTTGTTTCACAACTCTAACTAAGCCTGCCTTTTGAACTACAACTCAACATGTTGACTTCCCACAATGTAACATTATCATTGCTTGCTGGGAGCAATTCATGATGGGCTATGTAGTCTTGATAAATGGAGATTGTATCACATCAAGTAGCAGGGTAAGAGATGCAAAACACACTGGGAATCCAGGAAGTTGCTGAAAGTAATGGGCAGTACATACTACATAAAAGGGATTTTTTCCAGGAAGCTTTGACTGCATTATTAAAAACAAATATAGTATGTATTCCTTTTACAATGCTGAGGTTATAACATCATAATATATGCTGTGACTGAGAAATCCTTTAAATTCACTTGCTGTTGAATGAATCACTACCTCTGTTGGAAGTCTGTTCAAAACCTATAGTCGCTTCATGACTGATCTCAGAATTTAGAACAAACTTTAAGAACTCTGAAGAACTTGTCTAGCTGTTTTTTTTTACTATTATGGGTTGTTGGGTTGTTGTGATCCTTCTATAACGTTAAGCTATTTGTTTCACAGTTTACGATTAGTTGCTATAGACTAGAAGGGATTAACAAAACAGCCTGAAATTTAGTAATGCCTTTTATGTTATAGTAAAGTATGGTAATAGTATAGTATAGTAGCTCCCAACAGTCCCTCATTTCAAAACAAATTCCTCTTCCCTCCTCAAATGTCCCTCTTTCAGTATGAATAAATGTGCTATTTAATGTATTAATTCATATTGCACTAAGCTGTTCATTCATTCTTTAGATTAGCACACATGGGAGCAACACCATTCTGAGCTGGCCAATCAAGATGGCCTGAAGAAGCCCAAGAAGACCAGAACTGGCAAGGGAGCCTGTGGATGTCGCATCTCTGGAGCAAAGGTAAGTTTAGTTCCACTTTCATTTCTAATGGTCCAAATGATTGGTGGATATAGTAAGGGTGTGTACATCGCTTAAATATTCTGTGCTAAAAGGTATCCCTTGCTCGAAACTCCAAAGGCTAACCCTAAAAAGCTTCCCTGAAAGCTCGCTGCACGTACTGCTCTTGGATCCTCTGCCCTGCCTGACACTTTTGGGCTCATGCACTTTTAAACCACAGTTGTTGCTTAGGGATCTTCGTTGCTGTCATGGAAGGGCAGACCTCTGCATCGCATAATTGCGTTTTCCTTCTTTCCTCCTTTTGAAATCATACTGTTTTGGTTATGCCTCCTACTCTGTAACCATATTTTTTGAGGCTGTAAGAGTGTATGCTTCTTATACCCTTATATTTAATTACTCATGTTCGCCCTTGCGGCAATCCTACTCCCTCTTCCCCACTTTTCCCCTAGCTCCTCTCACTCCCACCGTTACTGTTTTCTGTCTCCCCTGATCTCATTCTCCCCTCCTTCCTTTTGTGTTTGCCTCTTGGGAAGCGCACTGATACCTATTTATTAACAGGGTGTGTTATTGGACCTGGGAGGGAGTGTGACCTCCAGTATGGGCCGACAAATGTTTGGTAACTCCTCCCGTGGACCACGACTTTACCGGGTTAATTTCAGAACCCACTGTGGTCTTATTTAGATTTTTGTTTTCACCTATTTTTGATTTTGATTTTTTTTTACTGTTTCAGGATTTATTTTGGTTGTATTTGTTCAATTTCCCTAACCTTTCTCTCCTCTTCTCTATCTTCATCTTTCCCTCCTCTTTTCTCTTTAATGGCCTTGGGATCCTATGACCGTCTTCATGTTTTCCTACACTGGTTGGACCCTCCTACAGCGGTAATTACCTAATGACCCCTTATGAAAACCCTATGCATACTCACCCTTAGTGTTAAGGGTTTTAACTCTCCGAATAAACAAAATTTAACATTCCGCCATTTTCCTTCTCTTAGCGCGAATGTGGTTTGCTTACAGGAGACCAATTTTTGCCAGGCCTTGGCTCCTGGGTACTTTAGTCGCAACTACCATCAGGTTTTTCTCGCTAACGCACAGATAAAACAGAGGGGAGTGCTTATTGCTTTCAGCAGATCAATACAGTTTGTATGCTCTAGGGAGATCAGAGACCCCGCAGGGAGATATCTTCTCCTTTCTGGCTTGCTACACGATAGATACAATAGTTACATACTATACTCCAAACACTAATAAATTATCCTTTTTTTAATCAGAAGTATAATACTAATTCAGTCTTAGTGCTTTTCCTGGATAGTTGGACACCACTTTGACTCCCCCTACACATTCTGCTTCTTTGCGCTTCCTATTTGCTCAACATTCTTTGCTGGACTGCTGGTGCAAAAGCCATCCCACTACTAAATACTTCACCTTCTATTCCCACCCTCACAAATCTTGCTCTCGCATTAATAACGTTTTTGTTTCCCACCCTATGCTGTCTTCTATCACCCGTGCGGACATTGTCCCTATATCTTAGTGTGACCACTCTGCCGTATTAGTCTCTTTCTCTTCTCTATTGGCTCGTGGCGCTGACCCCACCTGGTCGTTCAACAACTCTTTTTTCTCTGACGCCTCTCTAAAAGCTTCCTTTCAATTTAATTATCTGTTTGAACCTTACACCTGACATTTCTGCTTAGATGCTGTAGGAGGCACACAAGGCTGTCATACGAGGTCATTGTATGAAATAGGCCTCCATATTCAAGAAAGGCTATTTTGCTCGTCTGCATCGTTTAGAACAGGCATTCTATAAGTCTAGCGCTTTTCAATGTAATGCTACTAAATTACACCAAGTAGCTCTCGATAATGCCTGTCGAGACCCTAACTTACTTTTGGTTAATCAAGCTGAAAAATCTCTACAATGCCGGAAACATCTTTTCTCTCTAAAATCCAATAAGCTGGACTTTCTTCTAGCCACTAGGCTTCGCAAGGCCGACCCAACCTCCAAACCTTTTCGTCTTCGCGTATCAAGGGATACTTTTATTAGCAATTTAGCCAAAATAGTAGACATGTTACACTCTTTTATCTCATACCTTATGCCCTTTCTACCCTCCCCCCATTGTTTAATAGTTACATAGTTACATAGTTAGTCAGGTTGAAAAAAGACAGAAGTCCATCGAGTTCAACATATAGAGGTACGGAGAAAAAAAAATTGATGACTCGCTCTTCAATTATCTTTTCCTCCACTTTCAGACTGTTTTCTAGACACTCTAAAATAACCCATTACAGAATCGGAAATTTCTAACTGCTATCAAAAAAGCTAATAAAAAAAACGGGCCTGACGGCTTTACTGCCGCTTGTTATAAAAATTACTCTGACCTTCTATCTCCCATACTGCAAGATGCACTTAATTCACTTTGCGACAGACTTTCTTTCGGCACAGAATCCTTGACTGCTAACGTAGTCATGATCCCTAAACCAGACTTTGATAATTCGGTTCCCTCCAATTTCTGCCCAATCTCTTTAAATATTGACATTAAACTCCTTGCTAAAATATTAGCGACTTGATAGGGGGACTTAATACACATAAACCAAGTGGGCTTTGTGCCCATTAGGCAAGCCAGTGATAATATACATAAAAGCATTCTACTTATTGTGGCAGCCAAGAAGCTTGGCTTACCTTTAATGCTACTGTCCCTGGATAGTAGTAAGGCGTTTGACTCCCTTTCCTGGCCCAACCTTTTTTATACCCTGAAATGCTGGGTCTTCCACCGAAATTCTGGACGTGTGTTTCTGTCCTTTATAAGTCTCCTTTTGCCTTTGTTCGTTACGCAGGTTTTCGTTCCCCTCCTTTCCCAATCTTGCGAGGAACTCATCAAGGATGCCCTCTATCTCCGCTTCTCTGCCCTGACCATTGAACCACTAGCTCATCTTATTAGAACTTCACCAGATGTCTTGGGTTTACATATTGCCGATCATCTTTATAAATTAAGCATGTTCACAGATGATGTTTTACTTACCATCACTAATCCCCTTATTTAGCCAATTTACAGAATCTTTTGTCTAAACTTGGGGAGTCTCTGGCCTCATAGTTTACCACTAGAAATCAAAAGCACTTAACATTTCTCTCCCCTCTGGGTTTGAAATCATTTGCCTCGTTGGGTTCCACCTATCGTCTACCTGCTTCTGAACTGTTTCGATAAATGCAGGTGAAGCATTTTGTAACCTCTATAACCTCTACTATTTGTTTTTCTGGTGGTAGTCGTTACTCCTTCTTATATTATACTTTCTTATCTAAAAGTGCGGCTTGACCTACGTGTGCAAATGGTAATCTGACCTTGGGCTATGGTTGCCTGATGATGTTTGGGAGCAAATTTCGGCCGCTACAAAATCATATTCCCAAAATGCTGTGGCTGTAGAAGCTAATTACAATGTGCTTCTTAGATGGTATATGGTACCCAGTAGGTTAGCCCGTGCTAACCCCAGCTATTCATTCAGCTGTTTTCATGGCTGTCCGATACAGGGTGACTTTTGTCATATCTAGTGGTATTGTCCGATCACTCAGAGGCTTTGGTCACAAGTATATGATATGTTGCAGGTTGTCTTCCAGAGAAGGCTATCTACGAATTTGAGAGAAGCATTGCTAAATGTTCACCCTGAAAATCTCTCTAAACACCAAATTACTTTGATGTCCCATGTGTTGACAGCCACGAAGCAGGTGATTGCTGGAGCTTGGATCTCGGGCAAACTTAACATAACGGCAGTCCAGCACAGGCTACAGTGGGTCCTGGTTAATGAGAAGCTAACTGCTAAATTGGGAAAAAGAATGCCTAGGTTTTGCAGGGTCAGGGAACTTTTTACCCCCTAATTTTGATAGAGAATTGTTGGAAATCTAACTTCTTACTCCTCCATTTACACACTTTTCTGGGGTCCTGGAACCCCTCGGTCATTGTATTCTTATTTCTTTTCTACCCTTTTCCTTTTCTTCCCTGAACATCACCCCTATCCTTTAATAATAATATTTCTGTTTAAACTAGCAATGTTCCAAGGTCCCCTCGCTTATGTTATGACAGTCATCATGTCTTGCTCTCACATTGGGGCTAGTCATTGTTCTCTTATATTTTACAAGTGACCTTTCTTATTCCTTCCTGTTATGTTTTATATTCATTGTTTATTGCCATATTTATGAACACCAGACCTTGAAGCAATAGACTGAATAGGAAGATGCCAGCGTTCCAAGGGGCGTTAAAGACATGAGAATGAATGGAATATGCATTTTTTTATGTCAATTCATTCCAAAAAGTTTCCCTGGTGTAGAGATGCCACCACAGTACATGTACAGGTGAAACTCGAATAATTAGAATATCGTGCAAAAGTTCATTTATTTCACTAATGCAACTCAAAAGGTGAAACTAATATATGAGATAGACTCATTACATGCAAAGCAAGATAGTTCAAGCCGTGATTTGTCATAATTGTGATGATTATGGCTTACAGCTCATGAAAACCCCAAATCCACAATCTCAGAAAATTAGAATATTACATGCAATCAATAAAACAAGGATTGTACATAGAACAATATCGGACCACTGAAAAGTATAAGCATGCATATGTACTCAGTACTTGGTTTGGGCCCCTTTTGCAGAAATTACTGCCTCAATGCGGCGTGGCATGGAAGCTATCAGCCTGTGACACTGCTGAGGTGTTATGGAAGACCAGGATGCTTCAATAGCAGCCTTCAGCTCTTCTGCATTGTTCGGTCTCATGTCTCTCACCTTTCTCTTGGCAATGCCCCATAGATTCTCTATGGGGTTCAGGTCAGGCGAGTTTGCTGGCCAATCAAGCACAGTAATCCACGGTCATTGAACCAGGTTTTGGGGCTTTTGGCAGTGTGGGCAGGTGCCAATTCCTGCTGGAAAATGAAGTCAGCATCCCCACAGAGCTCGTCTGCGGAAGGAAGCATGAAGTGCTCTAAAATCTCCTGGTAGACGGCTGCGTTGACGGCTGCGTTGAAATAAATGAACTTTTGCACGATATTCTAATTATTCGAGTTTCACCTGTAGACTCTATCTTGAATTTTTGGACCTTTATAAAGGCGTTGACTGCCTACATGTCTAAAATCCGTTAAACCCCACCCTTCCTAGGCACCATAAACAGGTTGGCATAAAAGACTCTGAACTTGTCTAAGGGTAGAGCAGGAGTAATCACTCATTGCTAAAGTAAGCTCTCAACAGTGAACAAAGTGTGTTTATAGTGTGCATTGATATATTTACCAACAATGAACATAGTATTGTTGCAACGAAGTGTACAGCGCTAAATGCCCTTCAGGAAATTCGGTGTCAAGCAATCATAAAAAAGTGTATATATAATGTAAAATATTATAAACTATTTGTGTATAAACTCATAATGTGTTTAAAATTGTATCAACAGGTGTCATAAAAAGCGTATCATAAATACACCTTATTACAAAGAAAATAAATAAAAAGTCTCCAAAAAAACATGTGTCATATATGTGAAAAATAAAATTATCACATTATAAAACAGTCTGTGTTGTTTTCATTCGAAAATTAATAGAAATATGCACTTATATTTTTTTTTAAATGCACTTATAGTTTTTTAAAGTTTTAAAGCTCTCAGATCTTCAAGACAAGAAGCCAAAAAAACTTTTTTGAAAAATGAAAAATAAAAAAATAAATAAAAAAATTGTTCAATATTGTGATGTGTCCAACGAAAAAAAAATTTGAAAGAAGAAAAAAACAGGCAGGTCCCCTATAGGGAATGCACTCACCCGATCCTTGATGATCGAAAGCCTTTATTCTTATCCAGTGGAGACCGAAGATGTATATCCTCTTCCCCCGTTTGGTGAAAGCCTCAGGCTACAGAACCCGCTTGCTTCTCCGAGATGAAAGGATTACAATCTTTACTGTTAGGTCTCCTCTATTGGGTATCCATCCGGACAAAGAACACGAGAGATGCGCTCATAGCGTAATAAGTTCAACTTTAATAGGTCCAAATAATAAATACAAATAAGCGCTACATAAATTCCATAAAAGTCAACGTGGAAAGCCGGCTAGTCACTCAATCTGAGTGCAGAAAAGACTGGAACAATGACGTAAAGGTAGGGCCTAAAAAAGGTAGGGCCTACCTTTACGTCATTGTTCCAGTCTTTTCTGCACTCAGATTGAGTGACTAGCCGGCTTTCCATGTTGACTTTTATGGAATTTATGTAGCGCTTGTTTGTATTTATTATTTGGACCTATTAAAGTTGAACTTATTACACTATGAGCGCATCTCTCGTGTTCTTTGTCCGGATGGATACCCAATAGAGGAGACCTAACAGTAAAGATTGTAATCCTTTCATCTCGGAGAAGCAAGCGGGTTCTGTAGCCTGAGGCTTTCACCAAACGGGGGAAGAGGATATACATCTTGGGTCTCCACTGGATAAGAATAAAGGCTTTCGATCATCAAGGATCTGGTGAGTGCATTCCCTATAGGGGACCTGCCTGTTTTTTTCTTCTGTCAAATTTTTTATCGTTGGACACATCACTATATTGAACATTTTTTTTTATTTTTCATTTTTCAAAAAAGGTTTTTTGGCTTCTTGTCTTGAAGATCTGAGAGCTTTAAAACTTTAAAAAACTATAAGTGCATTTAAAAAAAAATATAAGTGCATATTTTTATTAATTTTCGAATGAAAACAACACAGACTGTTTTATAATGTGATAATTTTATTTTTCACATATATGACACATGTTTTTTGGAGACTTTTTATTTATTTTCTTTGTAATAAGGTGTATTTATGATACGCTTTTTATGACACCTGTTGATACAATTTTAAACACATTATGAGTTTATACACAAATAATTTATAATATTTTACATTATATATACACTTTTTTATGATTGCTTGACACGGAGGTGATATCATTCTGATCCTTACCGTTACCGAATTTCCTGAAGGGCATTTAGCGCTGTACACTTCGTTGCATCATTATTCTGGGGGCTTTTAGCCTGAGTTCAGCAGCTTGTTTCTTTCCCTTTGGTTTTAGAACTATTATGCAATTTTAGCTCCGGGGTCGTATTAATATTAATTTTAATCCAGTTTTTACATTTTACATATTATTACCATTTCCATTAGCGCAAGTTAGTTTGGTTCAAATGAACACAGTATGTTTATAGCATGCATTAGTATATTCACCAACAGTGAACATAGTATATTTATTGCATGCACTAGTATATTCACCAACAGGGAAGATAGTATATTTATAGCGTGCATTGGTATATTCACCAACATTGAACATAGTATGTTTATAGCATGCATTAGTATATTCACCAACAGTGAACATAGCTGATTTGCATATAACTTCCAAATGTGTGACCCTTTTGTAGTATTCACCAATAAACATGCTAATCCCTTTCCTTGCACATGACACTACAACAACTTTGACACCTTAGCAGTTTTTTTGCAATACGTTGATAACATTTAGCACAGAATTGCTGGCAGTAAACACTTTAGTATGTGAACTATGGCTGTTATGTCTGTGATTTTCAGGCTTGCCTTAATAAGACAGCAGTTGAGCTTTTTGGAGGATTGTCAGAGAATGGATGTAAGGAAATATTGATCCATTCAATGTTCTGTGAGGAAAACCTGCATGAAAGCGGGTTTGAGATCCAAAGATTGTGATCAGTGCTTCAAAACCTGCTAACAACAGTGTATACCACAGAAGGATTAAAAGGGCATGGACATGAGCAAAGGTAGAATAATTAACCCAGAAGCTATGCTGTCTCTTTCTTCACATGGGTAAGATGTTTCCACAAAAACATTGCAAAGTGCGCAATACAATGCAGTAGCTTTTTATGCACACAGTACCTGTAAGACTAGTTATTAATCTTGTGTGCACAGCACTATAATTTATCATTGTGCAGATTGTTACCTTTTCATCAGCATCATCTCCTACTAATGCATATACATTATTTATATGGTATACAGTGATTTACATTTTAATTTCCACACAGAACAAATATAGATAGGTAACATCTAGTTCATGTGAATACATAAAAAGCACCTTATAGCACAAAACGGGAAGTGACACAAATTAGTATATTCGCTGAAACCTTTTTGCGTGTTGCAAAATTTTTTTTGCTCGAGTACATTTTTGTTAAAGTGGTGATTATTCTATCGGAAATGTAAAACACAACAAACACTGTATTTAGATCTTGAGCAAATATCTGATTCCTCTTCATGCCAGAGCATCATGTGGCTTGACTCATATGTCTGAGCGCTGAATGGTTTAATTACAGTACCAGCAGCTCAGGCAGCTGCTATAGGGCTCAGAGATGGAGTGGTCCCAGCAGAACCAGGTTTGTGAGAGGGACAATAGCTGATACTATGGAAAGTTATGTCTATTTGAGGATTAGGCTGTCATTGCATTATTCTTTAAACTGGCTATATGCCTCAGAAACCTTATTATTATTACCTTAATATTATTTCGAAGTAGCTATAATATAACCATAACACAAACATGACAATCACAGTGTAAAGCCCTTAAAACATGCTTTATTTTAATGTGGCAAAGCACAAAGTGTAGCACACATTTTGCTTAGAGCTCATGTGTATTAACCCATTAGGGTAAAAGCAATCTTTGCACACGCAGTGTCAGAAAGCATTTGGAGCCAGAAAGCTTCAGGAATACATACCAAGCATTTTTCCTATTTATAGAAATCACCCAGTGTAACCAGCAAAATCCGACAGTGACATCAGAAAAACACAGCTAAATCATGTCGGGGGAACATGAAGGGGTTGATTTACTAACCTTATAAACACACCACGAACATGTATACACCTCTGTAGTGTGTTCCCTCCCAGCATGATCTATGGGTGGAATCTAAACACCTTTGTAGTGTGTACACACCTAGCAGGTGTGTTGTGCAAAGCCAAGCATGAATTGCAAGGTGATGTTGTGTAAATTAGCTCTATGTTGTGTTGCTTGCGTTGATGAATGCAGGAATGTAAATGCATGAGCTAACCATTTTTGTCTAAACTGTGAAGCAGCATTATATATGCATCATGTGCATGATTTTTCCATATATGGCATTAGTGGAAATATGCTTTTAGAGACTTTTTGGTTGATAAATACGTTTTGCTGTGTGAAAATCACACGCACCTGGTGTGTGCGTGTTTCTAGGTCAGTAAATCACCCCCGAAGAGTCACATATGCCAGTATAATAAAGGATGAAAATATCATTAGGCTGAATGTGGCTTCTAAAGACTGGTTTGGAGGACTCCTCCAAACCGGTCTTTAGAAGCCACATTCAGCTTACATGATTTTTCACATGATTTTACATGTGTACATGATCTAGGTCCTACTCCTCTTGGGGGAGTAGGACCTAGATCATGTACACATGTACACATTTTCACATGATTTTACATGTGCACATCATCTAGGTCCTACTCCTCCTGGGGGAGTAGGACCTAGATGATGTACACATGTAAAATGGTGAATATTGAGAAAACAATACAGCTATAATAGTGCATTCATTGTAACCAGGACAGTATACTGTTACATGAAGTCCGACAGAATGATTTTAAAGGTGGTAATTCTTACATGCAATGCGGATAAATGCCTTCTGACTTTTTGAGGTACCAGAGGAGCTCCAGGCCACACAATGACACCAGTATTCCTCCAGGCCAAATATCTTCTCCACCTGCTGCCTTGAGATCTCAATCCTTACTTCCATGACTGGCAAACCTATGAAGATTCAATGAATGTCAGTGAGCACAAACAGCATTTTGTACAACCACACAAAGGTTTAGAGTTAAGACATAAATATACTAGGTTTGATGTACTAAAGGTAAATAGGCTGTTCATTTTGCAAGGGAATTTGCACTTTGCAGAAGTTTCCCCTTAGTTTATTAATGAGTGAAAGCTATGCTGACTTCCATCATCCAAGCAAAAATACTGCTTTTTATTTTCTTTGCACATTGATTGGGTGTACTTTGCAAAGTGACATTTCACCACATTCACCAAGCTAAGGGGGTAATTCCCATGCAAAGTGCACATCCCCTTCCAAAGAGAACAACCTATTTGCTTTAGTTAATCAACACCACTGTGTAATTAAACTCTCCACTGTTTTCCATTAGGTAGTAAAATAAGATCCCGAGTACAGTTATCCACAGCTACCAATCAGATTTCAGCTTATTGAGTTTATTTCTACAGAAATAGGTTGCAGTGGGCCATCCTTTATAACACATCATTATACAGTTACACTGCTCTACTAATTAAATTGTATCTAGAGCCAAAGCTGCTGTTTTCATGTTGGATAGAGTAAGGGAGGGTTGTTATTGCTGTCTGTGTTTCTGTGTTCACCCTCTCTATTTCTTCAAGTGACTTTTGTCACCTGGACTAAAAGTGAGAGAACATCCAAAATTTGGAGATGTCACTAGAACAGGAATAGAGGAAGAATCTTTCAATAGGGACAACTGACTAAATAAAAAAAATAGGCTTTGGGATTAGACATACTTCTGATCATGATCTATTGAAGAAAGCCAACATTGCAGATTTGAAGAAGGGTCACCATGATGCAATACAGTGGCGTCACAAGGGGGGTGCGACCCGCACCCTGGTGACACCATTGGAGGGGTGACATCAAAATCACTGACAGTCACTGTAAATGCCCCCTTAGGTGACACCATTGGAGGGGTGACATCATAATCACTGACAGTCACTGGGAATGCCCCCATGACAGAATGCCCAACTTTTCGGAGGGGGTGTCACTGAAAGAGGTGTCACCCCCTCCGAAAACTCGGGCATTCTGTCATGGTCCCGAGAGCCCTGAAGTTTTAGGAGAGAGAAAGGGATACCTTATTGTGTCGGGTGAACGTCCCCTTCTTTCTCTGCCGGCGGCAGATATCAATAAGATAGCCGTGCATGCGCAATGACATCACGGTGGGGTGTCACCCGGTATCTGCTCCGGGTGACACCCGGCCTTGGGACGCCCCTGATGTAATAGACATGAAAATGCACTCAAAGAATATTGTAAAATAAAATTTGCAAAATAATAGAAAAACCCAATGATCAGAGCATGTAGATACAATTGTAAAGGTTGAAGCTCAACCACCTAAACACTTACAGGTGAAACTCGAATAATTAGAATATCGTGCAAAAGTAATGGCAGTAAGTGCTGCAAAAGGGGCCCAAACCAAGTACTGAGTACATATGCATGCTTGTACTTTTCAGAGGTCCGATATTGTTCTATGTACAATCCTTGTTTTATTGTTGCATGTAATAATCTACTTTTTTGAGGTTGTGGATTTGGGGTTCTTGGGGTTTTCATGAGCTGTAAGCCATAATCATCACAATTATGACAAATCACGGCTTGAACTATCTTGCTTGGCATGTAACGAGTCTATCTCATATATTAGTTTCACCTTTTACGTTGCATTAGTGAAATAAATGAACTTTGCACGATATTCTAATTATTGGACACCTTTACATAGTTGCCAGCAATTCTACAATTCTCCGGAATGTTCTGAACTCACTATAGCCACCAAGTATGCAAGTACTGAACAAAACACAAGCTCCTGCCAGCATACAGACATGCAGGTTCTCACAGCTTTACATATGTGTGTCTGCAATATTTCTGGAGAACAGGAGGTAAAAATACCAGGTCACACATGTACTGCTGTATGGGCAGGCTTTGTTTGAAAATGGACCAGGCCATGATAGAAAATTCTGTTTCAAGATGGCAGATGACTGAACTCTGGCCACTACATTCTGATGTGTGATGGAAGAATGCAATCTATAGCAACATTCATGCTTCTAATGTAGCTCTAAAAAAGGGAGAACTGACTAGTTGCCATGGGGACACACACAGCTATTTGCATGATGCCCTTTGTTATCTGATTGGTATAAAATTTGAAGCACACATGTTCACCTATGCGCACACATAAGTAGTTATTCTTTTGCATTTGCTGTAGTTATTAATGGTTTTACATCCAGATTTGCAGAAAACACTTTAAAAGGAATTGGTGGCAGGTGAGGTGTATAATACTATGAGAAGTATTAGATTTAAACCAACTTATTTTATGAAAAGGAAACATGAAAATAGAAGGAAGAGGATTACAGTAGGAGCAGCATAAATAAAATAAATCCCATGAATTTAAAGTATAGTGTGGAAAAGTATAACCTGAAAAATCTTGGTAATTGAATAAATATACTTTGATCTTGCATAGCATTGTCGACTAGGTTTATCTGCAAAGTTTGCCACCATCTTTGCAGCTCAGATACATTCTGTGAACTTTGCTGAAGGAAAACTAAGAAGTGTTCGATGCAAAATGTATTTTCTTTACTATACAAACTTGCAAACAAAAAGGTACAATAACCCATAATTGGAAACAACATTCAATGTATTCATTCAATCTAAGTAGCATAATCTGACCAGTGTAGTATATAGTAAAGAATAGCATAGCTCTCAACTGTCCCTCATTTGGAGGGACTGTTCCTTTTTTGTAACCAAATGCCCCTGTCCCTCTTTCCTCCTCAGTTATCCCTCTTTTTGGTCTGACGTACATATATCTATGAAATTGTACTATTAAAATACCCAAAGTGTATTTCTGTACTAAACCCTTCATCATAGCTTTTAATTGTCTTCTTTGCTATTTGGAAAATCCATTATCAAGAAAAGGTAATGGTGAACAAAATCTGTTTTGGGTTTACCCAGTTATTTTTGGCATATCATTTCTTAATGGTCCGCATAACTGAGAGTGTGACAAGGGTGTGTCTATTGCCTAAATGGATTGTTCTGGAAGTTGAACATCGTTGTTAAGGTTGAATACAGCCCCCTGAGCCAAAGATTGGTCACCAGGGCACTGAACTATTCCATACCTCCCTGGTGGCCAATCTGTGGCTTGTGCTTTCCTTTCCTTGGTGTTTACTCATGCCAGTGAAGGAAAAGCGTTATTTTGACTGGCTTCCAGTAGTTAAATGGTTTGGTTTATTTTACTTACACTATCTTACATTTTACTTTGCTACCCATCCTTTTTCCATTTTTACTTTATTTTTCCTCTGATCTGTTATAATGGATAAGCGGGATATCAAATCTGGTGCAAGACATTTTTAAGCGGAGTATGTAATTGTATTGAGCACAAAGTAGCAGTGATCTCTAGCAGTCTCATGTAATGTGTCTCTCTACTATGACTGTCTCCTGAAGCATGTCTTTAACCATGCTCTGCAGTATGTCTCCAGTCTTTGACCTTCTCCCATAGCATGGGCAAAGTCTATGATCATCACCAGTAGCATGTCTGCAGTCTCTAACAACCTTCTGCACCATTACATTGACTGACTATAATGTGCTACCCATTGGTGATGTCAGGACTATCAACTCTCAGAGTGTCTTCTTGTCTAAAAAGTCATAACATATTTGAGGTTTGTAAATCTGAAAAGAAAGCCACAGTAAAAAAAGGTTTTGTATTAAGTTTAATGAAGTCATTGTGCATACGAGCACTAAAAGATATGTCATATTATATCATTCAAATAATAAATTTTTTACTACTAAACCACAATATTCACCATTTGCTGGCTGGGGTGGTAAAAGCTGTGGGAGGGCTTAGAATTTTCATGAAGTCCCTATGAGTTTATACCCTTGGCAAAGATCATTTGATGCTAAAAAGAGCTGGTGAGCTGCTAAATAGTTTGCTCTTCTCTGGCATCTTCTGTCCACAGCACTGGTCCCTAGTATTGTAATGACTATAACGGTTATTTACAAAGCTAGCCGAAAGGATCAGCCTTAGCTCCGGCTGATCCTTCGGCTAGCTTCGGCCGCAGGAGCCCTTCGGTTTAGTAGAACCGAAGGGCTGCTGTACGGGCTATTCACTATAGCCTGTACAGCTCCCGAAGCTGGCCGAGCGGCTCAGCCAAGCCGAAAAGGCATACGCTTCGGCTCGACTGAGCCGAAGTGACATCCGAAGCAGGGCGAACGGCCGGCCACTGGCCGGCCGAAAGCCTCGCAACTAGCCACTGGGCGGAGACAGTCATAGCCAGAGTCCCATCTGATGATCAGGAATCAATCAGAATGTTTTGTAGCTGTGACAGACATCACATGCATGCTGTAGATAAAACAAAAATAATGCCTTCAGCCTGAAGGTGAAGACTGCCGCCATCAGGCTACAGTGTTATTGTGCAGTGCTATCTATTATTAGTTCAACTGTCAGATACAGTTGTACTATTAAAAAAAACATAAATTTAAAAATTTAAAACGTTGTTTTTTACACTTTTGCACATTTGTCAGCCTAAAATAAAAAAAGAGAAGGGATTTATTTTATTAAAACAGTATAACAATTACAAAACTATATGTCCTTAAAAGCATGTATAAAATGTATTTAGCTATTCAAATTAGTCATAAAGTTATTGTTAAGTAAACCAACACATGCTGACACTGCTAAATTTGGCCTGGGCATCTAGGCATCAATGATAAGTATTTATTTCCTACGCTCCTCAGCTCCATCTAGTGGCCATGATTCAGTATTTTCCTGATATTACATTTAGCCTGGAAAGGAAATATGCTAATAACATTCCTTTTTGCCGCCATTCACACAGAACAAACGACATGCAATTTTACAGGATGAATGGCTCTGCAAATGGTTTATAAATACACTTGAGTATGTGTGTTTTTTAAGGGGAAAATTGTTTCCCCTTAGGATGTGAATACTCAGTTACCATCTTTTCCCATCCCCTTGTCACAAGATATGCCCACCTCTGCTGTCCTGCAAATATTCAGATGTTTAAAATAAAGAATCATGCATTTTAGGAATCCAGGCAATTCTCTATCATTCATTCTATCATTCTCTATCTATCATTCTCTGCAAACTGGACAAATCTGTACGTATAAATTCAGGTCAATCAAACAGTTTGCAACTTGCCATTTAAGCTGATTTGTAGATGGTATAGTTTAACACAACTTTTGATTGTAAACTGGGAATTTAGATGTTTCTATTTAGGGGCCTTTCAAAGTGCTTCAAACATTCTAATAGCCTGCCTGTAATGCTAATATGCAATAAACACAAAGAAGTTTTTATTTCTTTTATAAGAAAAAGAAGATGTGTCCAAACTTTTTCTTGGAATAATATTTGTTTCAATGCCCATATTTTTGTAACATAGTCTCCATGACTGCATTACCATATCTATGCAATGTGGGCGTGTTTTTGCTTCTCTCTCCATCACATGCTGTTTTGAAATCTTGTTTTTTTGCTCTGATGGCTTCCCAGCATTATTTGTGGGTGCAGCTGTGCAGAGTTGGCACTTTATTTCATTATTTTATACTACCGTGGAAAGGCAGACAAAATTAAGTCTTTATGATTTTCAAAGCTTAGTGTCGGAGCATCATTGCTGTTATTTTGGAACTTTCCCCAGTGCAAGTTATGTCAGCGTTAGATGCCATTCATAGGGTAAAACAGAGGTTCCTGATTTATTTCAAGCACGAATTGAAGTGAAATTAACACAACATCAAATCATGTACAAGGAAATTAATTAGATTGGGTGTTGAAAATTAACAAAGGTTACTTGACTGCTAAAAGAAATATGCATGAAGCACATCTGTAGCCTTGCCCAATGGAGACTCAGAAACCAATTCAGGTGGAAAAGGGCAAGTCCACAGCTTTATTGAAGTGTTTTAAAATTAACATCAGAATATTATTGCAAACAATAAAATTGGTACCAGTTACAGGTATACTATAAGCACTTTAAATACTTGAATAATAGTTTAAAGCAGCCTTTGTCAACCAAGGTGCTGTGGCACCCTGGAGTTCTTTCTAACCTTGTCAGGGGTGCCTTTAAATGTTTGCATACATTTCCAAGATACAGACTGGCTGGCCACCAGCACCATGGAAATGCACCACCTGCCACCATATGTTGCAGCTGGACTATAGTGAAGATTAAAGGGTAGGCATCTGATGTAAAGGGGGATGGAGGACTCTGATGTGAAGGGGGCATCTGCTGTGAAAGGGGGACTTTGATGAGACACTGGAACTCCACATCACTTTTTTGGGGGGGCTGGGGTTCCCCCTTTAAACTCTATATGAGACCCATATCTAAAGTAAGGGTCTGGTATTGATTTTGGGAGGAACCACACATAATTTTTTACATTTGTATATTTACTTTTTTTTTATATTTCAGATTGATATGCTTTGAGATTTTACATATAGTACTTTTAAAGAATGCCACAAATGAAAAAAGTAGGGCTGCGGAAATTAACGATTAATTTCTCGATTAATCGGTAAACTTTTTGATCGATTAAAATAATTTTGATCAAAAATTAAAACACTCACCGCTCCGCCAGCTTCCGGGAGTCCCATCAGAGATCCGGTGACGTCACGGACTTCGACGTCACCGGACTACTCCCCCAAGTGGCTCCGTCGCCTAACGAAGGGAAGGGGGAGGAGTCCGGTGACGTCGATATCCGTGACGGCTAACGAAGAGAAGGGGGAGGAGTCCGGTGACGTCACGGACATTGAAGTCACTGGGCTCCTTGCCCCTTCCCTTCATTAGCCGATTGAGCCACTTGGGCCGGAGAGTACTTGTTCTGCACGAGCGCCAGCCAAGGCATTGGCCTATACACACACAGCAATGAAGTAATAAAATGAACTAGGATCACACTAATCCAGCATGTTATTATTCTGAGTTGCCCCACTCAAGCGGTGGCCATATTGAGTGGGGCATATAAGATTAATAACGTGCTGGATTAGTGTGATCCTAGTTCATTTTATGACTTCATTGCTGTGCTGTATGTGTGTAGGCCAATGTAGTTGGATCTGTATGTGCGATATAATTAATCGATTAAAAAAAATTTCGATTAATCGAACACGAAAATTTTAATCATTACCAGCCCTAGAAAAAAGGTTGAGAGATACTGGCTTAAAGCATAAACCCAAAAACAAAAAAACTTTATATATTGCAGCTTACCAATCCTTAGATGTGGTGGCTGAATTCGGGTTAGCATCTTTCCTTTTATTTTAGCTTGATAATACTTTGAATAACTTTGCAATGTGTCTACATTCAGGTCTCTATGGTATCTATGAAGGCAGCAATGGTTGCCATACAGACTGCACTTTAAAGATGTCAGCTTTTGTTAGTCTCCATTGCATGGTAGACTAATGTAACTAATAGTTTTCAAGAGTGAGAGATAGCATAGTTTATGCTGTTTTTTCAGTTTATATGAAGTGACAAGATTAACAGGTATTTCTGTACTTGAATACCGCCCCGCTGTTCAATAAGTACTTTTTTAGGTGCTAGGTTGACACAACAGTGTCACCTGAAAAGTCTCATTGAACTGTAGGGTGGTATACAAATAATACATTGCAGAATGTGGTGCTCGGATAGTTGGCTTTGATCCACATATCGTGTAATTAGTTCTAGGTTCTAGTGTTCTTAGCTTGAAAATGAAAACAAATGCAGCAACAACATCCAAGGACTGGTATGCTGCAATATATGAAATGTTTGTTCCTAGTACGTCTGTCCTTACTGCGAGTGCAGGACAAGCACTCATCTACCCAAAACCAGGAAATAAAACGTAAACAGCACAATACTCCGACATGGTAAAATCTGCCAATAAAGCTGTGGCAACCTCAGTCAGAGAGAGATGATGAGGAACTTGTCAGACAACTGATATCTTCAAGGCCAATGAGTCTGACCCCAGCACTGCATGAAATAGCGATTAAAGCCCATCACTTTACACAATAGCCCAACCATGCCGTAATTAAACAGAAACATTCTTAAAGTACATAAACCCCCACACCCTATTAAACTGACTTGAAGTTAAGGTTTCCTTTCACTAGGACGCAATGGGCCATTTTCAATGCAATAGTTCTTTACGAGATCTTTTATTTAAGATCAAACAAAATTGTGTATAAAGATTCTATTACAGGTGTGACATTTTGTCCACCATTTTACTAGAGGACAGTACTGTCTCAACTTGTTCTGCTTTTACTTGGCCTAAAATCCACGGTAATGTACAGAAAATAAGTTACACTAAGCAATGCAGAAAATGTTAATACAGTGTAAAATGCCTCATGCTGTGCATGAACTTTTAAATATGAATGTTTGATAATCAAATCAAACTTTGATTGCCTTATTTGTTTCCTGCAAACTTGTGCTTTAATGTCTGAGTTGAAGAAACAGCAAAGCTGTGAAGTTTTTAAATAAAATGTGACATTGCAGAATATCAATGTAAGATGTTTTAGCGTGTCTTAGTGTTCTAGAACCCCGGTGTGATCATTTGCATTAACCTAAAGGGGTGTTTAGAAATTATTCTAGTGCAGGGGTAGGCAACTTCAGTTCTATCTCACTCCTAATAACCATATCCATCTAGAAGTTTGTAAACTTACTTATTGAAGAAGCCCACAGGATCTACTTCTTCAATGCACTGTTGATGAAAGTGGTGGGCAGACAGAAGGCTCAATACATAAAAGGGATTTTTTTCAAGTAATCTTTGATTGCATTATCAAAAATAACTCTAGTATGTATTTCTATTACGCTGCTGATGTTAAAACTGGATAGTATATGCTGGGACTTTATAGAAGAACTCCAGGAAAATAAGAAACTTACCCTTGCAGTGGGGCTACCTCCGCACTCAAAGAGCTCGTTTTGTCTGGGGGACTCAAATAAAACAGATATAATCACTCCGTCTTGTCAGGCTGCTGGATCGATCCCCTCAGCCTTTTCTTCCTTGGGTTCCGGTGGTCTAAGGACTACTGATGTCATTACATTTAATGCAGGAACATTGGCTTGCATTAGATATAAGGACGCCGGGAGACATTAGAACATCAGGAGTGGAGGGGGAGAGAGGTAAGCGCTGACTGCAGTGGGACTGAGGATAAGGTGAGTATATCTGCTATTATTTGAGCCGTGGACAAAATGAGCACTTAACCCTTGCAGTGCGGATGTAGGCCCACTGCAAGGGTATTTTTTTATTTTCCTGGAGTTACTTCTTTCATTTGGAAGCAGATGTTTGTTTTTGATGTTCACTATCCTTCTGGCATCCTCTCAGCCATGGCGTGTGTCACTATGATATAAAATCTTGCTAGTGTGCTGCTAAAGCTAGCTAGCGGACTTGGAAAGGAGGAGGCAGCAAAAGACAGGTGGCCCAGGGGAGAAAGAAGAATAAATCCAGCCTTAGGGGTGCCCACATGAGATCCACATTTTTGAATTTCTTCCACCTGTGCTCTTACAGAGCCATAAACAGTATGTACTTTTTCACAGGAATGATTGTTTTATAAATATTACATCAGGGTTACCTTCTGGGAAGGAAAGAGTTAGATGAAGCTGGAAATCCTCAAGCCAGGAAACATCATAATATCAGAAGCGCACAATGTGCAGTGAAATCAGAGTAAACAATTTTCAGGACAGGAGAGAAGCCTGTACAACTGTGCAAGACTGAAGGTAAGGCTGGAGTTCTGCTTTAACTTCTATATAAAGGACAACACCATTATACAACACTACAGTATATATGACATGCAAGAAAATCCTGTTACGTAGAGAAAAAAACTTCACAGCTTTGTTTTTATTTTTTTTTAGTTCAAGCATTAAAGTACAAGTATGTGTGAAACAAATAATCGAATTAAAACGTATATATTGAAAAGTTCCTCTAAGTTTACACAGCTTGAGGTACGTTACACTTAACATTTACTTTGTTGTTTAGTATAACCTATTTTTTCACATTATAATGCATTTTAGGCCAGGCAGAAGGAGAATAGGAGACAGCGTTCTTCTCCAGGGGAAGTCTCAAACAAAGTAACTCCCCTATGATAGCTGCTGTAGGGCTCATTTACATTTGTGGGGTGCATTAACGTATGTGGGTTAGCGCATGTTATGTCACATGCCGATTTGCATTGCAGCAACCCATTGAAATCAATGGGACGTTACAAATTTGTGGCTGCTATCCAATGCACTATAGTGTGTTCTCATGCTGTGCAGTGTGTTCCAATGCGTGTGTGTTGCCTTAATGCTTTGGGGTGCGATTCAAAATGAATGGTACCGCAAATTTATCAACACACATGCATTGCACAATACATAGATGGAAATCAGCCCTTCTAAATCCTAAATATAGAAGATAGAGATCACTTTAAATGTCAAATGTATTTCAAAACCTTTTAATTTTCATTTTGGATATAGTAGAAAACCATTATAATAATGCTGTCTTTTTTTTGCCGTCTGCAGTCCCTGCCGTCTGCAGGTATGGGGGGAGGGGGACGGGAGGGGAAAAAAGGAAAGGGGAAAACTGAGCTGTGACTTTACTTTGAGGTATAGGTTTGACCTGTTCCTGGCATCTGATGCGTAGAGAGTACAATGAACTAGGGACTGTTTATCCTGTTTATCTATAATTGAGGGAGAGGAAGTCTCTGTAATCCATATGATTAAAGGTATAAACCGTCCACTATCTTCATATATATATACTCTGGTCTCAATATTTCAACCCTTTTGGTGAGTGAATTCGTCTTAAAAAGTCTTAATTACTTTGTTGCAAAAAGTCATTCAAACTTTCCCAGTGACATGAAGTTCCTCTTGATGTTAAATCTGTTGCAAGGGGGAGACCTGTGTGGGACCAATGGGGATAGTGTAACGGTCGACCATACTCACAGTTAGCTGTCTCTTACCCCTCCATTTCTCGAGTCCAGGGAGCTCTGTTTGTTCCACATTCTCACCAGCAATTGGTTCGTCTGTAACTTTTCCAGATCCCAGGGTTTTCTCTAATACCTCAATGAGGTTAGTCCATTTGTTGTCTCCTTTTTCCTTGGGACCGAGGGATTTCCTTTAGGTGAACACTATTTACGGTAGCTGGTTGTTCTCTGGTTGTTCCGATATCTCAGAGTTTTTTTCCCGGGTACTTCAGTACAATGTGTTTAGTGATTTCCAGACGTTTGAATTCCAATCATCTTGGTTCAGGAAACAAGGTCATTTCTATGGTCCGTGAGGGAGCTGCCGTTCGTGTGGGTGACACAGCATGTGAAACACACACTCAAGGGTGGACGCGTTTCGCTCCGCCCATCGGAGCTTCGTCTGCACCTTCTGGATGGCAGGTGTGAGGCATATTTAACTAGCCCTTTCACACCTGCTCTATGATTGCATCCAGGGTGTATGTTTCCAAATAGCGTGCTTATGAAAGTTATCTATAAAACACATTCAAAATCTGCCTTTTCTTTTCAATCAAAAAGCATACATACCGGCAGAGATGTTTCTATTTGAACCTTATCTAAGTGTCTATAAAAAGCTGTCCGTTGCTTATTTAGAAAATAATGTTTTTGGTTATATATTTCTTTTGAGTATAAAACGGCATATATTTCTAAAGGTGATATTTATGTTTATCATTTTCAATAGACTTAAATTCTTTTAGAGTGTGCTACACAGCTGCATCATCTATGATAGGATCTGTGAATAGAGAATCTTCAAGAGCCATCAGCCACCACGGCGGTCACCGCACTTGTTGTCCAGTCATTGGAATGAACATTCAGCAACTTGGACAGGAGGAAGGGTTGGCAGGAGCGAACGCATTGCACCAGCCATCTACTAATCATGGTTGCAATGCTTTACTGGCTCCAATGTGAAGAAAAAAATGAATGCACATTTTTTCTTTTATAAAGAAAAGTGCATTAAAAATGTTTTCTATAAAAGTGAACTTTCCCCTTTAACAACATTCGCTTTTAATACATTGTTTGAAAAATCCTTAAACCTAATGAGGAAATGCAAGTTAATTTGCACAAAAAAAAATGTATATGCAGTTTCAGTAGATGAATAGTTGTGCAATTTATTTTTAGAGCCACATGAGTCGCATAGTGTTGCTGGTAATAGCCATCAATTTTCCAATGCTGATTGCTGGACAACCAGCACACAGACAGACATCAAACATGGTGCTCTGCATTTATCAAGGTACATGTGCTATATGGCTGTCTAATGTTCGATGAGTAATCTTTAAGGGAAACTGAATTGTATATTTTTTTTTAAGCACTTTCTCATCCAATTTATCATCCCTATGAAGTAAACTATATCCCTAGTCTTAATATCCATGTGTTAAAAGAGAAATAATAGATTGTGAAACGTCACAAATTCCATGCTGAGTTTGTTAGTTAAAAATCGCTGTGTGAGTTTTGCCACTCTTTGATTTCACATAGGCAACTGAAAATGCATGTACTCAGCTGAAGCTGAGAGCGGCTTGTTTTTAATTGGCAAATACTATTTTAAGACACAGCATCTCAAAAGAAAAGAGAGGTTAATAATACTCAGGGTTGCAGTATTAACACCGTCTGTGGTACTTGCGTGATATGGATACAGAGAAAAAAAAACAAGTCTTTAAGGAAAACCTTCTATTATGATCACAGTTGCAAAAGATGCTGCTTGTAAATATGGTCTCATGTTATCTATATATAAATACGTATCAGTTTTGTTGTTGGCAGCGGGGCTGATTTACTAAAGGACATCTACGTGCTGCAGTGCAATAATTGTGAACAAACAACAAAATCTTATCCTAATTGCATCATGTTGTTTGCTATGGAATGCACACTCCCGCGTCCGAATGTATGTATTGATACACTTTTAATGTAATTTCTTTTAAAGCAAAAGTGCTTTCATTTTATTTGGTTTCCACCTCTCGAAGCTGATGTATAGCAGAGCACAGAATAGGAGAGGAAAAAGCAGAACAATGATCCAGTCAGCTGAACTGTGTGCTAACAAGAAACAAGCTGATAGGAGGAGAGAGCAGAATGACAGAGAGATGAGCTCATCAGTCTGCTACTTCTCCTTTCACTGTCCAGTCACAGGCTGGGGGAGGGACAAGAACTGTAAGTGTTACTTAACAACAGCAAACAAAAAAAATCAGCTCTCCTGCTCTGCCAGAGAGGGGTGTGCTGCAGTATATCTCAAGACTGGATGGATAGAAATACAAATCCTTTGGTGGTAAAACTGCTATCTTTATTTGTGTATTTAGCTGTTGGCCTGGAGTTCATCTTGAATGTCTATTTTCCTATACAATTAAGTCTCTGGAAACTTCAAAAGCAAAGACATCTTTGTGGCAGCTTTTCTTTATGCAAGGTCCAATTTAACAACAATTAGCTGATTTTCAGCAAGTATACATTTTGTAATAGAAATATGTTTTTTTACTTTTACACACCTGTTTATTATTTTTCAAATGTTATTTTATGTGTAGATCTGAATATGTACCTTCTAGTGCCTATCTATATGCCAAAGGGTGCAGTCAGCATCTTTGCTGAATGACAATTAATTATAAGGTATTCAACCTAGGGAGTGTCTGGCCATACAGAATGTATACAGACAGTGGTGCAAAAGAGACACATTTGCTTTAATTGAATTGTCCCTACTGATTAAAGTATATCTAAAGCCAAAGAGTTTTTTACTTTTTCTAATAGATTTATGGAAAGGTCAAACCCCGTCAGTTTTTTTTCTTTTTGTCATATGTGTCCCTTTTAAAACGAATAATATTAATGGCCATGATCGAAAACAGCACAACGTATGTAGAAGTGCTCTTTTAGTTCAACTAAGGGGCAGGCAACCTCAGCATTCCAATTGTCGTATAACTACAAATCCCATGATGAGTCTGCCTCTAGGAGTTATGCCTGTGACTGTCGGAGTCTTGCAATGCCTCATGGGACGTGTAGTTCCACAACAGCTGGAGTGCTGAAGTTGCCTACCCTTTGTTTACCTGCTTATCAATAACTAAGAAAAATAAAAAGGCAAAAAACATAAGAGGTAAGGGGTTGTGGTTAGGCTAGTAGCTGACAATATTATCCAATCAGTCTTTACTTTCCCTTAATGGGTCAAATCCTCCTTTGTCTCACATGCCCCCCCTCCCAGACACTGCAGCTCACAGTGGGAGGGTTTAAACAACAGAAATAGTGCTGTCAAATTGACATCACAGTGGCTCAGTGGTTAGCACTTCTGGGGTCCCCGGTTTGAGTTCTAACTAGAGAGTTGTCATGTTTTCCCTGTGCTTGTGCGGGTTCCACACTCCAACATGTTGGTAGGTTAGTTGGATTCTGTCAAAAAGTCCCTAGTTGTGTATGGACTGATATGATATGACTGACTGTATTTAAAGTAATTGTCTGCACTATATAAATACCTGCAATAAAAAATCCAAAAAGCAGTGGGGAGGTGCTGATTGAAAAGCTACAAGCTTCTGAATCAGCAGTGACAATGCTGATAGCCCACTCCCTGCAAAAATGTCTTCATCCAAACCAAATACAGTCATGAGGGTGGCACTCTGCTCTGAATTCAATACAGCAGAGCAGCATTGTTGCCACACCATCACAGGAAGCTTCATTAGATGGCCTGGCAGGCACAACAAGTACGTGTGGGACTTCTTGGGAGGACCAAGAGAAAACTAAATGTAGATGCACTTAAAATTATTATTTTGTTTTAATGGGAGGCCGTAGTTGTACTTTAATATGGTGTTTTAAGGAAGCTGCTCAGAGCTTGCTGAAAACTAAAACTACTCTTATATGAACTGAAGTCCTTGCAGTCATTATACTTTTGCTACAAAACAGTAAGCACAATCTGTACAGCACAGTTCAACTCCGATGCAGGTGCATAATTTTATTATATAAATAGAAGCAATGTTGATCAAATCACCAACATTCAGCTAATAACAATAACTTGCATGTTTATAAATTAGAAACAAAAATAAATAGATTGTATAAAGTTATTTAAAAAATTTAAAAAGTATAGCTATGGATTTAGAACAGTCATAGAGACTATTTACAGACATAAACACCTGCAATGCAAACCATATAAAATATGTCCTCTACAACGTGTGAAAAGCAAGTGTAGTTTCCTTTAATGGAGCTGTAATTATTGGTCTCTAGTGGACAAGGAGTTAACGACACAATGCTCTACAGATTAGAGCAGATAAAACAGAGGCCTTGAACTCTCCAGAGGTAAATATTGGTATCTTCCTGGAGTAATTCAGGATGTAGGTAATGAAGCAGAGCCTTGACAAGCAGGGAAGAGGTTAATGATACTATAACTAGCTGTTGGTAGTTAGGGAAGTGAAGGAATAGACTTGAGAGAGAGGTAATGGTTTGAGTGATGACGTTCATGTTGCTAGAAATACTGCACTCATAATGAAAAGCACTTGGAAGAGATGAATCTTCTGTATTTCTGATGGCAACCTTTTAACTTAAACTACACGTAGAGGAAATGCTCAATTTCAATTTGAAGTTACCCAGATCATCTGGTGTACAAAGCACAGACACTAGGCAGTAGAAAGACTTTCCCTCTCTCTAAGGTCTATGGTCATTGTGTGTTTTAACATTGCCCACCCAATCCAAAAGTTTGGCTTTGGATTGGGTAGGCAATGTAATCTATACAGATTTGATGTTGCTTTAAAGTCTTTTTAGTTTGCACTCCCAAAAGCTAGACAGGCACCACAGCAGGAGTTAGCAATTGGACCTTTCAGTAACTTTACAAGCCGACGTCATTGAGTTCCTGACACGCCACAATACACATCAACAATATCATTTTTCAGAAACGTTGTACCTTTTATCTAAAAAAAAAGTCCTTGTGCGGTGTTCAGTGACTTTGCCTAGGCTGAGATGATGTCACCACCCACAGAGGCTGTAGCAGGGGCTGACCTTTTTCATTCTATTTGTGAACACAGCCAAGAACTGCATAGGAACCAGATTTTACATATTGTGATCTCTGAACCAGCATCTTAGTCTAAGAACTACAGTAGATGCTAATCCTGGATAGTACGTGAACAAAGATAGCACTGTCCTTCTGACAAGAAAAGCAAATGAAGGCATTGTCAGGAAGTGCACTGGGATGTCTGTAATAAATACATGTAAGTTTTAGACTTACACACATCTTAACATGTGTTGAGTGAACATGAAAATATACTGTATATGTGATGCTATGTTTGCGTAAGTTCCAGGGCCCATAAAATTCACATCCCTTATCACAACTTTTTAATATTAACTTACTCCATCCCTAGGGTTCAGCTACTCTTCCTATCAGGTCTCTAAGAAGGCTTATAGCACCATGAGGATATCATTGACCGGAGACTTTCAAGTCTATTGTTATATGTGCTTACACATAAGAAATCAAGTAGACAAGGTTCTGGGTTTATTAATGTGCAGGTGCAGTGTTATTTTGTCATTGTATAAGGCAGTACATTCACTTCACCAAGCTTTAACAACTGTTATTTGCCATAACAATTGTTATTTTCAGCTATGAGAGCTGAAAATAACAATCACATGACTGAAAATACCAAAGACGTGGAATGTATCACTGGATGCCGTGATTGACATGTTTTTTTTTAACTAAATGACTTTTTCACGGTGAGTGCGTGTGTGTATTTCCTTTTAGCTCTTTGTAGGATTGGGTAAAGGGTACTAATGTACCCCTGTACGCATTACACTGGGAGAGGGCGGATATTTTGTCACCCGCTTATTAAAAAGGGGGCTTCCAGATTCCACCATAAGTCCCCCCATATTACCTCCTACCACCTTCTTGGGGCACCAGAGGTGGGGAAGAGGCCCTTGTTCTTCAACATTTGGACAATCAAGTACTTGGCAAGGGGAAGAGGCTTTGCTGCCCCCCTTTGCAAGATACCCCTCAATGCAAAAAGTCATGTAGCCTGGTCTGGCACACAATGCTCTCTTCCGTCCCTTTCCAGGCCACCCAGGCTGCATGCCTGGATAAGGGTATGGTTAAGATTTTTGTTTGAACTTACTTTTTTTAGTTAATTGCTGTTTACAATACTAAAAAAAGCTGAATTATGGAGATACAATCAAACACATTTTAATGTTTATACTGTGTATCTTTTAATGTTTAAACGAATACATAAAAATTATATATTTGTTGTAACAACAATGTATATTACATGAAATAAAGTTATGAAAACAAGAAAGAGCATATGTCCATCACTGTTATGCATGCATTTAAAATGGCAAGATTCTATTATCTGGTAGTAGAAGGCAGTACATTGCATGAAAAATTGTTTACTTTGAATGTCCTGGTAAATGTCCGCTACTTTAATTAATCAAATCCTTGGTCCAATGTGAAAGTTTAAATAACAAAAGCATCTAAGGGAGAAAGAATGGGCCAGGGAAGATAGGCAGGTAGGTGAGATGTCTCTCACAGCACACATTAGGAGTCTCACCCCCACATTAGTGGTCAGTGCAGTGTTTTCTAAACCCTTCCACATTGGTGGTCAGTGCAGTGTTTTTACCCAGACCTGCACTGGTGGTCAGTGGCAGTGAAATTTACTTAACTGATTACACATTCCTGCACTGCTCTCTCTCTCCTCGACAAGGCAGTGACTTTACTATCGGGTAGGATTCACTCCAACTGACATTACTGTCTTTGTTTCAGTTCCGGGTGCTGAAACGCAGAGACCGTTTGAGCAACTGAAACCCCGCTGCAGCGCTGCAAACTTCCCACAGTGCCCAGCAAGTGGCGAACCCAGCCTAGGAAACGGTGGGTCACACACAGAGAGCCAGTGGTCCACAAGTTAGCGCCAGGGCTGTTGAGGGTAGTTAGAAATTTGTATTGCAGTCATACAGCTCTAAAGTGGACCCTGGGGAACAAGAAGTCAAGTCCTTTCTATTGGAGGTTTTTGATCATAGTAGAGAGTTGGGTTGGACCGGTGCAATCCAAAGCCTCCCAATCTCTGACCATCTGCTTAGAACGATGATTATAAGGTCAGGAGGTGCAGGTAAGCTGCTAGGCAATATATTGAAGCGATATTAAACCCTCACAGGTAATATAGAACTGCTGATGTCAGCACTTACAATCAATGCCATGTGCCTCTCTCTCTAGCACTACGTATACCACTTCCTTCTCCTGCCTGCATCCATAGGACATAATACCACTCTCCTTCCTCCCTGCTCCAAGTGAATGACTCACAGTGCAGCTCGACCTTTCGCTCGCCCTATTATAGGCTCGATGTGACATAACTGGGGCATGCACTCCCCTACCTGGGAGCTCAGAAAAGTGCCACTTTGGGACTTGGAGCCAGCATCAATAAAATTACAGAATTGGGAGTATAGTTACACACAGAAGAATACAATTATTTACTAAAGAGTGTTTTTCAGGCTTCCCCAGAATGCATTAGAGTCGAAAACCTAAAGCCTTTAGTACTACTTTAATGATTTCAGGAAAGCCAAACCCTCTTTTAATATTTTGAGGCGAGGAGAACCTGTATAGCTATTCTGTGTCTGTTGTCACTACAAGTAAAGGTCAGTAGGGCATGTTGTAAAGCTTTGAGTCTTTCGGGTGTATCTTAATTGACAGAGTTTAATAGCAGTAAACTAATTTAGGTAGAAAAGTCATTTTAATAGAGGTTATTTAGTTTTTACGTTTTTAGAATAATGATACATAATTAGCGTATATGTTTAGATACTTGGGGTGTAAGGTAGATTCCCAAATATTTAAGTTTGTCCAATTTACAATTATAATTAAAGGAGGTTTGTAGGTTGGAAAGTGTTATAGCAGCTTTATTAATCGGCAGGGCTTCCATTTAGGTCAGATTCCTTTTATAGCCTGACAGATTGGAACATTTTAAAAGTTTGTTGTGTAGGTTGAGTAGGGATAGCAGGATATAAGTGGCATCGTTGCCCAGTGGCATTGCAGATTGGGACTGGTGGGGCTACATGGGGCAATTTGGTTTATGCTGAGGGAGTTGTATACAAGTTTTAAATAGCAAAGAGAAGGGGCCATAAATGCTATAAGTATTATGGTAGAGAGCATGAAGGACCAGTTGAGTCAGTCAAAAGCGCCTTGGCTCAATATTGATGTTTCATCTTTGGTGCCCTTCACTATATCAATAAGGTTAATAGTGGTGCTGGTGTCGTAGCCAGCTTGGCCAATTACAAATTATTGGTCTGTATGGATGAATGTAGGAAGAAGGATGCGTAACCAAAGAGCTTTTGTTGAAAATTTGTAATTCTGAATTTAAAAGAGAAACTGAGTGGGATTTGGTACATATCAAAGTGTCCTTTCCAGGATTGAAGAGTTGAAGAGGACTATGATATGGGAACTGATGATCAAGAATTGGAAGGCATAATACAATTTGGTCATGTAGGGTAAATGTCTTATTGCATAAGTAGGTAAGCCAATCAGGGCCTGTTGCTTTGCCACTGGGTAAGGATTTTATGATCTGATATGCAAACTATTTCTTCAATTTAGTTGAAATTTTAGGGGAACCCCACATTTAAAAAAAATATATATATATATATTTTTTTTAATTGACTATATTCAAACAGAAATCAATCTGATTAGGTTGCTGCTGTTGTACATAAGCCGAGCTAACTGTAAAAGAAAAAAATCAATTTCACAGTCATATATGTGCTATCAATGTACACTGTCCATGAAAATTGTACTGTTTTGTAACACCACATACAGCTTTAGAGAACAACCAAGCATGTTATTTAAAGGATTTGTGTATTTTTACTGTTCCCCTTAAAGTTGCATGAAAATACATTCTCCCGCAGTATGGTATTTTTGTTTTGCTTAGTTAAATGTCAACTATGGCAGTGCCCAGCTCCCCATGCCCCTTTCTGAAAATAGTTTGCTATTAGCTATGAAAATGGCAATCATTTTGTGTCAAGATTTGGCTCCCATAGACTTTGGACAATGGGCGTCTGGTTTAGTGTTCTTCAAGCAGGATTTGTTGAACCCCCCCTGGGCACATTCACTCATCCCTAGTGTTTAAATATTTAAGTAAAATATATAACATCTGTCACGCTAAACAATCATGTCATGTTAAACAAAATTAATATTTAATACATTATCCTCGTTCAGTTCTTGGGTATATTACATCCTTTGCATGTATCTGGTATTTTATTCATTAGCTTCATATTTGTTCAGAATCCAGCATCATTTCTAAACAGATGGCAGTTTCTATTTTCAAAGTCATAAATGTAATCTTAATAAAAATTGTAGGGCATGAAAGTTCACTTCAGTTTGCAATATGTCTCTGCGTTGCTGCAGTTGTAAACATATAACTTATACCCTGGTCACTACTCAGTCCAATAATGATGCAGTGACAGAGTAATACTGGCTGAGATGTGTGGAAGGAGAAGTGTCCTTCCTACTCAAGATTTTTCCCTTCTGTCAGTCGGCAAACTGTATATATAGAAAGAAAGAAAGACTATCCCTATGTATGAGTGAAGTGATATTTGCAAAGTTGATATCAGCACAAAATTACCTATTTCACTAGACACAAGATTTTGCCACGGCACAAACTCTACAAATTACCTTTTAGGCTGTTTAGGTAAAAATTTGTTTGAACAAAAATTATATTCTTTTACTTTTCATTATTTAGAGGGTTTATTTTAGTGGGGAATTTCAGGTGATTCTCCTCTAAATCCATGGAGAGGCACATCATTTAACAGGTGATGAGACTGGGCTCTCATCCTAGTTTGTTTTGCTCCTTCATTCATTTTAATAGTGCTTGCTGGCTCTGGAGCACTCAGTACATTTATACAGCACATCCCTTTATAAATGTGCCTTTTTTGAGCAGTGGTATGGCTGTGGTAAGGCCATACTGCTGCTTTTTTTAAATAGACTCCATAGTTTATTTAATTTAGTGTTCTTTGCAGTTGTGTGTTTTTGTGTATTCATATACATTTGCTTTACATTTTTTTTGTATTGTACTTTTTTCAGTGTGCATTCTTTCTGTGAACAAAACTATAAAATAATAATAAAATAATAAATGAGAGGCCATTTATTTGCAAGGGAACAGGTCTATAATTGATAAAGGGGTAATTTAAAGTCCATTAGACCCTTAAAAACAAACAAAACCAACGTAATTTTGACTTCTGCTTTGGCAATAGATTTTTCTAAAATGATGATATTTTGCTAAAATCTTGCCATTTTTGTCGAAATTGTGGGAAAATGAAAACTCTCCATTATTCTAATCCCTAACTGTTACTATATCCTGCCTTATTCAGTGCAACCTTCAGCACAGCAGATATTTCAATTTCTAGACCAGTAGTCATAATACGACCAGTAGTAATATTACAACTGACTACAGATTACCATGTGTTAAAAGATAATTAATCCTAAACTCTCAGGGAGAAAACAAATGTCCACAGTATAAGCATGTTCACACCATGAATATTATGATTATGGAACATGTTTAAGGTGAAGCTCTAGCCAAAGCTTTTATTCATTTTTGTCATATGGAAGGATAAGGAACTCTAGTCAACTGTTTGTTGCTCCATGGTCACATTTGGCAGTGCTATCTTCCTCTATCATTGGCTTTTATCAGTACCACTGCAGTCTGAGCATCTACAGTATTTTATATTATTAATTAAAGGTGTATGAGAAGTCTTTTGAAGCAGATTGTTTGTTTACAGAATTGAAGCCCTGGCAGAGGTGCTATACCTTTCACACTTTATCAAATGTTAAAAAACGGTGGATCTGGACTTCGATTTTCAAAAATTAAATAAAAAATTGTCAAGGGTATACTGTGTCACGAAGTTTCCCCCATCACAAATAGTGATCACTTTAGCTTGGTTGATGGCCAGAAGTTAATCTATAGATGTTTGATCATGTGTATATTATTAAAGAAGAAACAAAATTCTGCTCTAAACCTCTGTGTTTCTATAGCACAGTAGTATGTATGTAATGGAAGACAGCACATAAATGTGTGTTCCTTGACCCCATAAAATGATTTTCCCAAGACATGGGAAAATGAGTGCCCTTGTGACCTATGACTTCCTTTTCTGAGTACAAGCAAGTATATATACTCACAGCACAAGAGCTGAGCATGTCAAGACTCTGAACATCAACTTTGCTAGAATCTTTACATGAATGTTACCAAGGCAATCAAAATCATATCAGCTGGAAATGGAAAAATAAATGAGTCAGAAAAATTGGGGAATTAAGGACTTTGGGGGAAGGACATTGTGGGTTGCCATATACAGTATGTAAGAGCTGGAAATTTCTTACATGCTTTAAAGTAAATCTGTTACTTTGCCTCTTCAGGGCAAGGTAATGGGTTTACTTTTGCAGCCCACCTCTTTTGCTAATAATCACTTTTACTGTATTCACAACCACTCTATTTACTTGCTGGAGTCCTTTGGGATTACCTGGTACTTTGAGGTGTGTGATGGGCAGAACATGCAACCTTCTTCTTTATCTCCCAACTAAGGGCTGAAATTGTTATATTTTCTATTGAAAATACTGCCTCTGGCTTTCTGTAGTGCTGGTAACCATATTCCTAGCCATATGATCACATGATCTCTGCTGAAGGGTAGAATCAGGTTTTAGAATAGCCGATTCTCCTCTGTAGAGATAATTGTAACTCTTGTTTTGGTGAGGAAAAATAATCTTTCCAAGGGAACTCTATAAACTGAAATGATTTTATTAAACATTTTTTTTACATTAATACCTTTCTTTGTTCTGATGAAATTACTGTATGTATCTTCTCAAACTAATTTAAAGGGGGAGGGTGTGCCTTCATTATAATCACCTTCCAAAACAGTAGTGTTGTAATGTGGAAATCTGCAGTATCTCTATCAGTTTAGAAGGGGTTGAACCTTATGGAGTATCGCCCAAAAATGAAACTCCTTTTGATCCTTCTTTTTTACTTGTAGGTCTGTGTGCATGTAATGTGTCAATCACAATAGCAGGGAATGAGATTTCTAGGGGGAAACAGTGCATTAACGTTGTACAAAATGCCTCCAGGTTTCCATATTGCAGGAAAGCAACACTTTCATTTTTTGATATTTTTTAGAAAATTGCAGCATCTGCAGATCAAAATGCGACAGTTATTTTTGATAAGACTAAATTACTCAATGGCAACTGTTGCAGTGATATATGCTATATTATCAGTATTTCCATGAAAGAGAAGTTTTCTTTTAAAATAGTATTGATTTGTACACTTTTGCTTACGTTTCCATATTTTATTCATTGTATTAGATGCTCGTATTTCATATACAGATATTACTGCTAACAAACTTTGTTAGCTTTATAGAAAATCTATTGTTTTCAGTCAGGCTATACCTGACTTATAGACATAAGCTGACCAAACAATATACTTTGCAACGTATCTGAACAGTTTCTGTACAATATCCTTTCAATTTACCAACACTCTGTAATATTTGGATCTGAAAAATCCTTTCAATTTGCGTTAAATTAGGCAAGTCTTTGTACTACATAGTTGATAGAAATCTAAAGCATTGTATAGTGAATAGTCAGCTTATCAGTCAATAAACAAAGATGACCCCCTATGTATGGATTTTATATATATATATAGGCATAGGCAACGCTTAAAACGCTTTTACTGCTCATCAGTTTAGTGTTATCAGTGATTAATGAATCTAAAATTATTGCTCTCACTCCAACGTTTGAGGCGATATGTATCATATGCAGCACAATAGGCGCAATCGTCGTTTTCGCATGTAGGCGCACCCGACGCATATCTGCGTGTCTATGTGGGGGGCGGGGACTTAACATTTGTTTTTTATTTTTTATTTTTTTGTGCTTCTTTATTTTTTTCATGGTTCTTTCATTCTTATATTACTTTTCTTTTTTACGCACAACTTTATTGCTATTATACAACCTCAATTCCGAAAAAGTTGGGATGCTGTAAAAACAGAATAATACCAGAATACAGAATACCATTTTAAGAAAAAAATAAGGTAATTTTGAAAAATATTTAAGCAACACATCTCATAAAAGTTGGGACAGGGCCATGTTTACCATGGTGTAGCATCCCCTCTTCTTTTAACAACACTCTGTAAACATGTGGCAACTGAGGAGACCAGTTGCTGTAGTTTTGGGAGAGGAATGTTGTCCCCTTCTTGCCTGATTTAGGATTCTAACTGCTCAACAGTCCTGGGTCTTCTTTGTCATTTTTTCATTTCAAGATGCACCAAATATTTGCAATTGGTAAAAGTTCTGGACTGCAGGTAGGCCAGTTAAGCACCTGGACTCTTTTACTGCAAAGCCTTGCTGCTGTCATAGCATAGCAGCATGCAGTTTAGCATTGTCCTGCTCAAATATGCAAGGCCTTCCCTGAAAAAAGACGTAATCTGGATGGGAGCATATGCTGCTCTAAAACCGTGATATATCTTTCAGCATTGATGGTGCCTTTCCAAATGTGCAAGCTGCCCATTCCATTCGTACTAATGCACCCCCATACCATCAGAGATGCAGATGCCATAAATCATGGGCATCAAATATTGTGTTTCGGCCTTGTCCCTTGCGCACAGAGATTTCTCCAGATTCTCAGAATCTTTTGATGATATATTATACTGTAGATGATGATATATTTATAGATGAGGAGTGTAGAATGTGCTCAGCTTTGGGGGTGCCTTAAATTACTGATGAACAACTGAATCCTAAATAAGTGTTGGGTTTATTTACAAATAGGGATATACATACATTCTAATTGCAACTAAGGGGAATGCATAGGGGATTTGGAGGGGGACGTAGGGATGGGAATTGAAGTTAAGATCCTTCAGCTAGCATTATCATTCTCACTCTCATTCACACATGCCATGGCCTTGTCTCTGTGCTCAGAACACTCCTCTCAAGCAGGTCTCAGCTAATCACATTCTTGATTGTAGAGTCTAGAAAGACTTTGTCTTGTCCAAGAGGTCACAAAGGTTATCATTGTTCCTGCTTGTGTGCTAGGTTTGTGCAGGTGTTCACATAGCTTACACAGGTGTGGGCACTAAATTCCAGCAGGGGGTCTAGCTTGATAATGACCCTCAGGCAGATCTTCATCCATCAGTGTCCTTGCTCTAAAAGCACTTTGATGATCCTCATTTGCGTTTAACAAAGTCACATGCTGCATGTTCAGGATATCAAGGAACACCTTTATATCAAAGCTTTTACATAGATATTAATTTCATCAGCTCCAACAAGAAGCATTATTCGGAAATTGTTAGAAAATTTTTAGACACAGCTTTTCACAGATTGGTGAACCATCTGCACATCTTTACTTCTGAGACACTCTGACTCTCTAAGATGCTCTTTTTATACCCAATCATGTTTATGACCTGTTGCCACTTAACCTAATTAGTTGCAAAATGTTCTCCCTTCCTTGTTAGTACCACTTACTCTGCCAGCTTTTTGTTGCCCCGTCCAAACTTTTTTGAGACGTGTTGCTGCCATCAATTTCAAAATTACATTATTTTTTAATGGTACATTTTCTTAGTTGAAACATTCATATGTTTTCTATTTTCTATTATAAATAAAACATTATGAGTTTAGGAGATTTGCAGATCATTTCATTCTGTTTATATATAGATTTTACACAGCGTCCCAAAATAGAGTGAACGCCAAATGTTTTATTGCGTTTGACGTTTTCGATGGGGCTTAGCCCATCGTTATTTAAGCCTTTGATGAAGATGGGCTAAGCCCTATTGAAACGTTGGATACAATAAAACCTTTAGCCTTCTGGCTGTTGACTGTACTGTTTGGTCAGCACCCGGTCTCCACCTGTTCCTAGCACAGACTCTATCACACTCTCCCCAAAGTTTTACATTTAGGGAGTCCCTTGATCTGTCAGGATCTTCTTGGGAAAACAAATTTATGCTGAAGAGATCCAGAGCAGGTCTTACAACCCCACAAATAGTGCACTGTCCCTCTAAATTCTGCAGGTTGACAACCACTGACACTTTTAGCACAAGATGGAGTTGGGGAGGATTATTGCTGCTTTTTTTTACTGTTGAAGAAATATGTCACTGGGACATAAAGTGAACACAATCTCTCCAACATATACACAAACAGCATTAAGAATGTATTTTTAAGTAGAGTGAAGTAACATAAGCTGTCAGATTTTTGATGCCACTTGTTACCAATTTGGATATCTCTCATGTCATGTAGAGATGACACCCATTGCATTAAAGTATGCAGATTGTCACTGGAACAGGAAGTCAGACGCATTCTCATCTGCCTTCCACATTGCCATTTGTAGACCTCTCAATTGGTTGCTCAGGCACACAGCACTAAATGTGAAGTAGTTCTCCACACCAAGTTGCTCTGCTGATGCTGCTGTTCTGCAGTTACATTAGTTGACATAATTTACCATGACTACAAGTTTACAATCAGTAAAAAGAATGAAAACATACCCTATCTTTAGGCTTAGTGTGTCCATCTTTATACACCTACTATTCATCCTCTTGAAAAGAAGTGAGCCAGCTCTTCTTACAGCATGATATAATGCAATGTAGCCAAAGGTTATACTCCATTTCATGATCATAGAGCAGAGCTATTCACAGTAGGTCTCTATTGCTCTTGTAAAATTGTTTCTATATTGGCGATTCTGAAAAAAAGTACTCACATAGTTTAGCAATTGTTAGGCGGGATTAATGATGATTACACCACAGGTTTTAAACTAGAGAGGATTTATAAAGCTTTAGCCTGTGATTTCCTGTAAAACAGGATAAAAGCTACCAGAGGAAGACCTTTCTTATCACAGTGCCCATTACCAAGTTAGAAGCTCACACAATGCGTGTACATATATGTCCATGAACTTTTAAAGAGTGAACTCTATTGATCAATAGTTCTGTGCTTTATGACACTGCTATCCTACCCGCTGAAACAGTAAATTATGTGTTTTTTAAAAGCACTTTCCACTTCCACTTTCTGTAGATATTGAACTAAGGCAAATGGGTTTGTGTTGCTTTAGTGTAGAATGTTAGTTCTTATATTCAAAGGTAAAGTCAATCCAGAGGTTTCATGCAGGGCTTCAATGGTAAACAGCATTGGTCTTTAGAATGATGGACCAGTAGAATGTGGACGGAGATGCATGTTATATTCACCTCACTTCTCCTTAGGGGTGGCTTAAAAGGAAATTCCAGTGTGGTGCTACCTTAGTCTCCACGTGGAAAAATGACTTGGCACTTAAGACAGGTAATATATGGAAATTAAAGCTTAACTGAAGTATCAAACTTGTATATCTCTTTATAATCATGTATCCCTGTATGTTACAATTTGCTTGAAAAGGTTATAAAATATATTTTTCTCTCAATAAAAATATTGTTCTCTGCCCTTCTCTCTAATGCTTTGTGCTGGCATTGCTGAGTAATAGCTACACCTCTCAGCTTAAAGGGTAAGTTCACATTTTCACAAAATGTGAAAAAAATGATCTTACTTGCAGCACCCCCCATCTCCCCAGGTCCCTGCTGTACTTACCAGCCAATGTAGCAGTTCCTACACCATACACCACACTTCCCAGCCCCACAGTCAGTAATGATCATAATGCTTGCAAATGGTAAATGCTCATAGGTGAGCATGGTTACATGACCATACTGACAAATGAGAAGCACTTCAAGGCAGTAATAAGTGCTTCTCCTTGGTCAGTGTGGTCATGTGACCATGCCGTCCAATGAGCTTTCGCCATGGTATTTCGCCAACCATTATGAACATTACAGACTGGGAGCCGTGAAGTATGGTGTAGGGGCCGCTACAGCGGCTGGCGGGGAATCACACAGGCAAGTACAGCAGGGATCAGGTGAAGTGGATGGGGGTGCTGTGAATAAGTTTGAAGGTGAACTTACCCTTTAAGTGTTGTCACACAGACTTGTATTGCAGTGAAGATAGGAAGTGTATCTGACCATTGTTGATTGTTGAGAGCAGTAGGTCTGACGCTGGTGCCCATTGGACTGAACATTCCTATGTTACTCTAGTTGCCCATGCTGCACAACTTCTCTGACAGGAAAATTGTCATATATAATACCTATCTGACTGCATATCTATGCCATTGACTTTAGTTGGATGTTAAAGAAAACTCAATTTAGTATAACAATCATCATAAAACTCATATATTATTTGGCTGTATATACTAGGCGTTTCTTTGTATTTACTAGGCATGTCTTTGTATTTACAAGGTATTTCTTTATCTGTTTTTCCAGCTATAGAGATGCCTACAATTAATTTTCAGATGCCTTCAAGGCAACTTCCCCCTCTATCAAAGGAAACAGATGTGGGAGGTTTCAATGCTAGATCAAAGTGCATCATGAAAAATGGCTGTAGTTTCGTCTAGAACCCACAAGAACAGCATGTTGTCTTAGACAGGCTCCATTTCCCGCTGCAGTCTGAAATCAATATAAAATGTTATTTTTTTCCCCCTAGTGCATCCACTAACAAAAGCAGATACAGGTAAAAAAAAAACTTTTCATTTTATGTGATTTTTACAGAACTTTGAGTTTTGCCCGGGGCTCCCTGATAATAAACACTAAGGAGCCAATTTCTGAGTTGGACTTTTTCACTTTTCACTTTTTTTGAAGAATCAAAAGGCAAACAGCAAAAGTCCCATCATGGGTTAAAAAAATGACTCCTCACTGGGGATATAATCAGATATTGGAGACAGCATTTAGCTCTATATATCAAATAAAGATTATACCCACAGCAGGAGACAGTTAGCTGAACCCTACTACAGACATTTGTCCTCTAGATCCTAGCAGTAGTTCTAGGCATCTAGTCTACTGATAAGCATTTATTTTCCTGTCGGCTCCATGGCAGCACACAAATGGGTTAATCCCTCCCTCCTCCCCCTAATGAGGATCGTAACTCATAAAAGCTGAAAGAGTCCCCTGGCTTGCCGTTCCTTTTTTTCCCTCCTACATGTCAGGATCAGAGCAGTGTGCCTACCTAGCAGGGATAAAGTTCTTACTGTCCGCCTTCTTCTTCTACCTTCTTCCGTTGGCGAAGTCCCTGTGAGCCCTTTCCTAAATCGTGCAGGTCCATTGGAGCCCAGCTGGTGATCCTTGCATACGATTATCGTACGATAATCGTGCAGTGTATGGGCACCTTTAGACACCCATTAGCTTGCTTTCAGGTGCTTGCTGAGTGCAGGCTGCTGCCACTTGTAGCTCTGCTACTAAACCTTTTAACTGGATCTTACAGAAAGGTGTTTGCTAACTCAGGTTCATCTTGTGCCCTAACTCCTGGGTGCTTTCTTGTGAGTATTTTGCTGTCACCTGTGGTTCCCCAGCGTTGGTTGATGTTTAAAATGTAACTTATGGAGTTGCTTCATTGCAGGCCTATTCTGCCTGATATTCGGTATTCTTTCTTGTGTATTTCTATGTATTATGTTAGTGACAAGAGCCTGTGGTGCCATAACCTGTGTGGAGCCGGTGTTTGCGGCTCCTTGCTGTGCTGTCTGGGGCTCCCAGTGGCGGTGTTTAAACGCACGCTGTGCATTCCACTGATGTTATTTCCGCCACCGGGGAGCTTCCGCCTCTGCATTGTAAGACTTGCGGTGGCAGGTGGAACACACGCTATGCGCTCCACCCAGGCACTTCCTCCGCTGGATGAGAACCTGGCTTCTGTGTGTTCCTATGATGAAGAGTGGAACGCAGGCTATGCGTTCCAGTGTGACTCCACCGCCGGCTGGGCAGCCTGCGTTCCTTCTGGTAGAGGAGTTAATAGAGGGGCTATTTAAGTCACCCAGCCCTTCAGAGATGGCTTTTTGTTTTGAGCCTGGTGGTACACAGTCAGCTGAACCGTGGCATTCTTAGCATCAGTAAGTGCTTATATTGATCATTAGCTGATTATTGTAGTTGCTGTTGGTTGTACTAGCATTTTTCATGCATGCACAGCATGCCTCTAGACATATCCCCACCCATCAAAGATCACCAGTCGCAAAGAAGGTAGGTGCCTGCTCTTCATCATGGTTTGCTGTCTAAAGGTCAGCCTTTTTGCATCATATACCTACCCTGTGTTCAATTCGTCCAGGTCCGGCTCTCGCCATGTTCGGGAGCGCAGTGAGTCCTCTGCGTCTAGTTGAGTGAGATCACCGTCTCCAGAGCAAGACACTCGTCGTTCCGACAGAAGATTCCGCAACCGGTTTCCATCTGTAAATCAGCGGATTCCATCAGCGCATCCTGGGGCCCTCCCACCATCCTCAGCCCCTTCGGGGGCTTATTGGGCATGTACCAATATGGCCTTAACGGAGAAAACAGCGTGTGAATCATGTTTTCAGAGGCCACTACAGACAAGGAGGCAGGTAATATGCAGGTTATTTATTTACTGCAGAAAGTTTTCAGGATACCCTCAAGAAATGTTTCTTCTGCATAGCGTCAGTCCTTAAACCAGCCTACTGTAGATCCAGCTCAGGAGTCTAGTCCGGGCCCTTCTAGAGCTGGCCGCGGTTGGTAGTCCTCCAGACCCCATTCTGATTCTCCCTCTTCAGATGAAGAATGTATCCAGGATGAATGGAGTCAGGTGGATGGGAAGTATTCCTTTGGAAATAGATTCTCTAAGCTGTATCCTTTTAAGAAAGAGGATCTTAAACACTCAGATGAATCGCCTGTGGTTAATGCGGCCTTAAAGAGGCTGGCATGGCATGTCATGCTGCCCCTTGTCTTGGATAGATGGGCAGATTTGGATCTTAAAAAAATCTATCTCTTGGCCGGTGGGACCTGCAAACCTGCAGTTGCTATGGCAGTACCTTCCAAGGCCCTGGAGGTTTGGGTGGGCAGCGCTGAAGCAGCAGTTTCGGAGGATCTTAGTAAATCTGAGATCTTAGACCACTTAAAGAATATCAGATTGTCTTCTACATTCTGCACCAAGGTTCGGTCGATGTTAAATTTTAGCCAGAGTTTTGTTGGCCGCAATGGCGGGCAGAAGGGCTCTGTGGCTCAGACCGTGGGTGGCAGATCCCACATCCAAGGAGGGATGTTGTAATTCCATTTGAGGGTCAGTTGCTACTCTGCAACAAACTAGACTACGCAACAGCTAAGGCCACTGGAGGTAAGGCATACGGTGCAGTCTCTCTTCCCCAGAAGAGGTTCCGGGCACAAAGCTGTGCAATCCCGGGTGACCTATCTCACCATCTACTGTTAGTATCTCATTGTCTTCAGATTGTCGGGTCCATGATGTCAACGATTCCTGCAGTCCAGTGGGCCCAATGGCGAACTTATTTCTTTGAGACCAGGTTCTTGCGGCAGTGGAAGCCGGAAAGTCTCGACCACCTCATTTGGATCTCTCCCCAATGCGGAGCAGCCTGGGGTGGTGGTTCATGGACTGCAACTGACTAGGCTGTCAGTCTCTCCTCCTTACCACGTGGACAGGGAATTCCTCAGATGCAAGAGAATGGGGTTGGGGTGCCGTCTGTCTGAGCGAGGGTGCTCAGGGTCACTGGTCCTTTCCTGCAGTAGGGGTTTGTCTCCAATGCCCTGGAGCTGAGGGCAGTGTTTCAGGCACTATTGGCCTTTCTGATTGTATAATGTCATATTTTGGAGAGCAGTCACGGACAATGAGTATGTGTACTGTTGAGGCAAATTCTCTCTTTTGCATTTGTTTAGCTATAAAGAACAATTAGAAATGAGTGAATGACAGAAAATGGGCACTGCTGGCTATGTGACTGTCAACTTATCATGTTTTCAATTTTAACTTAATGAAATATGTTCATTAAATAAAAAAAAAGACTAGCCACTCTCCCCGGAACATGCCAGCCTAGCACACTAGACATACAAATGGCTAATGCCTAGCAAAAATCCAGAATGTGTGGGCCCCTGCTATATTAACATCAACCTTTATACCATTCCGCATCAGACATGCTTGAAGGGGGGGATGATAAATCTCATCCTCAGAAATACAACTCTTTGCTGATGGGGCCCTTCTATACCACAGCTGCACCAAAAAGGTATGTGCTTATAGGGAGTAATAGAAAAACACTGCCAGAATAACTCTGATTAAGTATGCTTTCCTTTTAGTGAAGAAAGCCAAGGGACAATAGGAGATTACTGAAAACATATGCATAAGCTTGTTAATAAATTGGAGAAAGAGGGCAGAAATTGCTTTTATTTTAAATAAAGTTTTTTGTTACATGCAAAGTTGGAGTCTATTTTTTAAATGCATTTTTCCATCATAGTGAATAGATAAGTAGTTTATAGAGCCCTTTTAGTTTACTAGGGAAAAGGCAGTGACTGACAAGTAGGGCAGGAAGTTGCACATAAGCGCCTCATTGTTCTAATTTTACATTTGGGGTATTACTGGTGCGGAAGAGCCTACTGTTTAGTCAGGTTAGGGTTTTGACAAAGGACCCCATTCTTTTAGGTCTTTGTCTCGAAGCACCTACCTGATGCTTAACAGAATTGAAGAGGCCAAACACACTCACTACCCCTTGCTTTAGGGATGCTAGCACATATACCTGGCATTCCAATAGTATCATTCAAAAGGGGCTCCACCATTTTTTTTACTTTACTAAAAAAAAAAAAAGTTAATGAAGAAAGAAAGAAAGAAAAAGAGCAGACAATGAGTTGGCCATTTGTTGATACTAGTGGGTATCTGCTATCCATGAATCAGCCCTTTCTGAGTCTGCTCTTGAACCCAGTGGTTCAGTTTACTCATCTCTAAGGACAATTACTTAGGCTAGCCATAAATAGCAAATCTGCCTTTTTGCATGGCAATTATTACACTGACAAACCCACTGCAACTTGTTTCCTTACTTAGGCAGTTTCCTTTTCTCGAGAGGCACTAAAAGGATCAATAACTGTTCTGTGTGGCAGGCTGGGAGATCTGTGTATGATGTTGAGCATTTTCATTGTTTGTGTATTCTCTTTTACAATTGTTTGTTAACCTCTGCTTTGCCTCATTATTAATAGCCACATATGGACTGGGTTGATAGGAAGTAAAAATTGGACTATGTTTGGCCTTGGAAGATAATTTAAACTCACCACATCATATACTTTATAAAATATATGTACAGGGTGATCATGAAGTCCTTGGTCATTTTTATTTTATTTTAAAAACTAAAGTTATATAAATGATAGGGCCATTTAGTAAACATATAAAAAAAATCATTACCGTTAGGGCTTGCATCCCAGTGCTGTGGCATAGGTCAGAATCCCAATCAGTGGCCATGTGGCTTGCCAAAATTATTGATTTGATGAACATGGAAAACCTTACCTTGGTGATTCATGGGACAGCTACAGCCTTTAATCGTAGATGGTTTTACTGGATGGAATTTGTGTCTTCTCCGGAATACCTCTCCTGTCTTTGTACTTGACTTTTTTGTTCTGACCGTGTTACCCTGATCGACCTTTGGAGAAGGGTGAGTTTCACTTTCTTTATCCCTTTATTTCATTTTTGAAAATATAAGAAAAAAACTTGATTCCTGAAGGGGAAATGGACAGTTTATTTGTCTTTGAATGTATGATGTACACTATGTGAATTGTATTACTTTGCATGTGGAGTTGCTCATTTCTAGTACAAGTTTTTGAGATACTGTATTTGTATTAGTGCTGTGTTATTTGTTATGTTCTCTTTCGGGGCTTCCTTCTCTAAAGAAATAATTTGTTTTTAAAAATGGGGTACCGAGAACTGTAGTACTGCAGAGTCAAACGTGTTATATTGCAATGCAAAAATGTGAATCCCGCCCAAATCTTTCAAATACCTTCTTCCAGCAAGAGCACCTTGTCATTACCAATTATATTTGCAACAGTTTTTAAATGCTTTCCCGAACAAATAATTGATGGAGGCGGAATATTTGTTTGGCCCATCTTTACCAGATTTCAAGCTATTAGATTTTTTTTTTTGTAGGATCATGTCAAAACACTTGTCTATTCAACAAAACCTTGCACTCCGGATGAGCTTAAGGTCACAATAACAAGCACCATTCAAGCTGTATCAGTGCATCAATTATGCAATGTGTTAATGGAGTTCAAGAATCGACATAAAAGTCATATCAACAATGATGGAGACCATGTTAAAATGTTATAATTAAAAACAGCATTCAATCTGAACTCCAGGCAGATATAAAATACACAAATTAATGCAGCTCTGTACTCATTATTACATCCTGAAATGTATTTTGCAACCAGTATAAGTATGGTAATTTGACTTTGTATCAGCCTCTTGTAGTCCTCTGTACAAAATTCAGACTGGGAGGGCGAGGGGCATCACTGGGCAGCAATCTGGTGTGCTGCATACAAATGTGCTGAAAAGGAACATGATAATTGGACGACAGAACAAAGTAAGCAGAGGGATGACTTCATCAGTCTCTTTAAGGGCCCATTCACACTAGCACATCCGCTAAAATGCTCCATTTTAGGCAACTGTGTTGTACTGCACTGGATCAATGCAGGTCACCGCGAAGACACATAGAAAGCAATTGTTTTCTATGTGTCACATTTACACCACAATGTAGTGAGCAGTGCGCTGAGATAAAATGCAGACATCCCAACTCTCACAGACGTTCCGGGAGTCTCCCGCTATAAGATAGAGGCTCCCTGACGCTCCTCCCTGAAATTAGTTTTTGCAGCTTGGGATGTCTGAAAATGCCAACTTGCTGCATTTTATTTCAGCACACTGCATGTCACCTAAACGAAGTGTACACATTGTACACTACACAATACACATTTGCAGAGCCCCGGTCTCGGGCCTGTGTTCTGCCCAGCTCCTGGCAACCAGAACGTCCCATGTTGCTAAGAGCTGGGCAGGGAGATGTGCATGACCCTTACACATCTCCCCACTTGACTCTTAGCAACCTGGGATGCTCTGGGTGGAAAGCGGGAAGCAGGCACATTGCAAACAATCTGCGGCAGATCGGCCGTGCCGCTATGCCTGCCGCCCCCCATGTGAACCAAAGAGATGCCACCTGAGGGAACAGCCTTAGGCTGCCTCATTAAAGAGACAGCCCTGAGTACATAGATGAAGATCGTGTCAGGTGTCCCCATCCTTTTTCAATGTTCACTTTGAACCTGATAAAGGGTGGAGACGCCTGAAACTGTCTTCATCTATGTACTTGCTAATATACCATTATCCAGCGGAATAAAAGCATATTGAGCAATTAAGTCGCTCAGTATTCAATTCAGCAGCCTTCCAGCCTTCCTGTCATAAATAGAAGAAGGTAGGTTTATCATATACACTGTAAGTACAGCCAAACTCTTTTCTACTCATTGAATTACTGGATGAAGCTATTGTGACAGGGAAAAGGTACAGAGTAGCTCTATATTCCTATTCCTGCTATCTACTTTGTACTGCCTGCCTTTTGTTGTAGGCTCATCACATATGAGGAACAGAATGCTATTATTGCGGTTTAATTAATTAACAAAACAGAATAACTAAAAAAAACTGTTATTTCCTGTGTTCACCCCCTCCTTTTCCTTTTTTTTTTGTTCAGTATAGTGGTGTGAAAAATGATAAAGTAAAAACTGCAGAGCTTGGTGGCATGTCTCCAGTCACTGTCACTTGTCAAATTACAAGCCATGCACCTATGTCTTCCTGATCCCATTGTAAAGAGATCAAGAGGGAGGAGGCACTGTTTGGAGCAGAAAGAAGACACAGAATGAAAAATGTATTTTATGAGCTCGAATATAGCAATTGCTCATAAAATTCTCCTCCTATAATTGTCTATTTGGAGACACAGAAGGGCCCACAGCCAATCACATACGTTTCTCTAGAACGTAGCAGGTGGCACACATTAACAAGACAGCAAAGACCTTTCACCTAGTTTAAATTTTATGTGCATTGAAGTCTGTTAAGAAACAATTGCAACCTGTTTTATATAAAACTTAACTTATGCAAGCTAACTGCACTATAACTCAATACAGACTGCTCAAGCAGAGCACATCTGTAGCTGTATCCTTAGCACTTAAAGCTGAATTCAAGGCAAATACACTGTTGAAATTCATATTTAGTTGATGTTTCACCTGACAAAGGGATTTGTATTTCTGTCCAGCCAGTTCTGATATTTACACAGCCCTGCCAGACAACACAGCCAGCCTAGTGACCTGACATTACTCTGCTGCTGTTATTCCTTTAAATGGGCAGTGAAGGAGCAGCCCCAGACTGATTAACGCCATGTCATGGTTCTCTCCTGTGAAAATGTTACTTGTCACCACATGTGAATGCAGGACACCTGATTGGCCCAAAGTACTGCTCCTCCCTCTTCTAGTTTGAATGCTGCAGTGCAGAGCATTACAAGAGGCTTAAAGTAATATTAAACTCCATCTTTTTTTCAATAATGAATCCAGATCAAACAAATATACATTGCCCAGCAAAGTATTTCTTAAGATTTTTGCTCAAGCACTAGTAAGCTGTGTGTGTCTCCACAAACACACAGGCACAGCAAGGCAAGCACTCCCATGCACCCTCCCTTCTGCTTCCTCTCTTCTCCTTCCTCTATTCTCCAAGCTAGTAGATAGATGGCTGCTGGAGACTGTGCTGTCCTTTGTGATCTTGTACTGGACAGGAAGTTTAGGGAAGCTGAGCTGAGAGAGTTGGAGTCAGCTGTTCTGAAACATGATTTATGTAATGTATCAAAACTGGAGCAGACAAAATCTGGAGCAGCTGTGCATAGCAACCCATCAGCTTCTTTCTTAAGTTTGTTCAATTAAGATTTGAAAATGAAAGCGAGAGACTGATTGGTTGCGATGCACAGCTGCTCCAGTTTTTGTCTGCTCCAGCTTTGATACATTACATAAATCATGTTTCAGAACAGCTGACTCCAACTCTCTCAGCTCAGCTTCCCTAAACTTCCTGTCCAGTACAAGATCACAAAGGACAGCACAGTCTCCAGCAGCCATCTATCTACTAGCTTGGAGAATAGAGGAAGGAGAAGAGAGGAAGCAGAAGGGAGGGTGCATGGGAGTGCTTGCCTTTCTGTGCCTGTGTGTTTGTGGAGACACACACAGCTTACTAGCACACACAAGGACCCTGGAGACACACACAGCTTACTAGCACACTCTATAGGACCCTGCAACGGAAAGGAGCCACCCTAAAACAGGATATTAGTGCCAGTGCTCAGGGAACCAGCTGATTCTGCAGAAAGCAGAAATTGCAAACATCAAGGAGTAGCATCCATTGTAAGTGATGTCAGTGTTTGAACGGACTTAAAAACCTTTTGACTTTATTATCACTTTAACTCAAGTCTAATTTAGCTGCTTATACTAGCATTTAAAATACATTTAGTTATTATTTTTAAATAATTGCATTAATTGGTGTTTTTATAGCTACCTGGAGTTTAACCATCTCCTGTACATGGCCGTTCGTGAACAGCCGGACGGGAGACTTACAGAAGCAGGAGGGCGTCTTAAGATGTCCTGCCCCTCCCCCCCGCTTGTGTCCCGAGATGCGCTGTGCCCGTGCGGCTGGGACCGGCATGGCGACTCTGTCAGTGGAGATCAAAGGGAGATCAGTACACAATCTCCCTTTAATCTCCTCTGCTGTCCCTGAATGCAGGAAGTGATGTGTATTATATCACTTCCTGCATTCAGTGTCACTCTCCGGTTACAGATGCTGGAGAGAAGCAGATGAAGCAGATCTCTGCTTCATCTGCTTCTCTGGGGGTCTCTAGTTGACATCAGGGGCCTTAGAAACCCCTGATGTCTCCATAAAGAGGACATGTTATTTGAATTGGCTATCACATAGGGGATTTCTTAGTCCCCTATGTGATAGCAATAAAGTTATGTGTAAAAAAAATGTTAAAAAAAATTAAAGCATAAAAAAAATAAAGAAGCTAAAAAAAAGTCACAAAAAATAAACAAAATAACACAACATTTTTTTAAAAGTCCCCCGCCCCCCCACATACACTCGCAAACATGCGTCGGGTGCACCAACGTACGAAATTGACGATTGCGCCCATTACGTCACACATGTTACATATGGCCGCAAATGCCGGAATGAGAGCAATCATTTTAGGGTAATTAATCACTGGTAACACTAAACGCTTTTAAAGTGCCGCCTATGGCCAATTTTTGGTGTGGTCGTTTTCTGCGATTTCGCGGGCGTGCGCAATTTTAAATCTTGACATGTTTGGTGTCTATTTAACCGACGTGACCCCGTATTTTATATTTTGCCAAAAAATTGGGGTGATAATAAATGTTTCATAACATTTCATAAGGAAACAGGTTTTTTTTCAAAATGTAGGATACTTTTTTGTTATATAGTAAAAAATGAAAACCCCAGTGGTGATTAAATACCCCCAAAAGAAAGCTCTATCTGCCCCCCAAAAAATGGTATAAAATTATTTTTAGTACAGTGTTGCATGATGGAATAAATGTCAGTCAAAGTACCACAGCGCTGAACACTGAAAAATGGCCTCGCCAGGAAGGGGTGAAACACCATGGTCTTTAAGTAGTTAACTTTAACAAAGACTGTACAATACAGGTATCCACAAAATACATTTCCAACCACATACTCCTAAACTGAGCTTATGGTTGCACACAATAAACTAACATTGTATAAAAGAACAACTCTGACCTTAATAAAAGAACAGAAATTTGTCCAATGCTTAAATATGGCAAATTGGAGCTTTAAGCTACTTCCCTTTTTAATGTCAGAAAGACTCAGCTAGAAATGAACAGCTTTCCAGCACCAGAAGCCCTCATATATGAAACCTTTGTTCCCACACTCCCACTGCATTTGTTAATAGCACAGCTTTTTAAATCACAGAGCACAGATAGCTCCCATTCCACCACAAAGGAGGAGGTGTGGCCACAAAGAGTAATTGAATTTCAAATTTGTGCGCGTGTATTAGGCAAAAAGAGGCATGGGGACACTCTCAGTTTTTTTTTTTTTGCTTCCTAAAAAATCCTTAATTATTTTAAAGATTAGCATTTTAGAACCTTTTTGATATACTGTAAATTGTCTTCTGTGTAATAGCTACTCTTGCACATCATTAAAAGCAACAACATACAGTTAAAATGTTTCTAAAAAAACTACTTGAGGCTGAGATTTGAGATATAACACTGCATACGGGGGATCATTGTCACGTAATGATCACTTTGTGATCCAGAATCAAAGTCGGCTATATGCTGTATGAAATACACTGTGCGCCTATCGCCACCCTTCTGTCTGGCATCCTTCGATCAGAAGTTTCGAAGGAGCAGGATGGAAAATCCTCGAGCATACAGTGATGGAATAAATGTCAGTCAAAGTACCACAGCGCTGAACACTGAAAAATGGCCTCGCCAGGAAGGGGTGAAACACCATGGTCTTTAAGTAGTTAACTTTAACAAAGACTGTACAATACAGGTATCCACAAAATACATTTCCAACCACATACTCCTAAACTGAGCTTATGGTTGCACACAATAAACTAACATTGTATAAAAGAACAACTCTGACCTTAATAAAAGAACAGAAATTTGTCCAATGCTTAAATATGGCAAATTGGAGCTTTAAGCTACTTCCCTTTTTAATGTCAGAAAGACTCAGCTAGAAATGAACAGCTTTCCAGCACCAGAAGCCCTCATATATGAAACCTTTGTTCCCACACTCCCACTGCATTTGTTAATAGCACAGCTTTTTAAATCACAGAGCACAGATAGCTCCCATTCCACCACAAAGGAGGAGGTGTGGCCACAAAGAGTAATTGAATTTCAAATTTGTGCGCGTGTATTAGGCAAAAAGAGGCATGGGGACACTCTCAGTTTTTTTTTTTTTGCTTCCTAAAAAATCCTTAATTATTTTAAAGATTAGCATTTTAGAACCTTTTTGATATACTGTAAATTGTCTTCTGTGTAATAGCTACTCTTGCACATCATTAAAAGCAACAACATACAGTTAAAATGTTTCTAAAAAAACTACTTGAGGCTGAGATTTGAGATATAACACTGCATACGGGGGATCATTGTCACGTAATGATCACTTTGTGATCCAGAATCAAAGTCGGCTATATGCTGTATGAAATACACTGTGCGCCTATCGCCACCCTTCTGTCTGGCATCCTTCGATCAGAAGTTTCGAAGGAGCAGGATGGAAAATCCTCGAGCATACAGTGACGGCGGCCAACTGACAGTGGCACCCCCGCCACTGCCAAAATACAAAGCACACACCAGGAGATTCATCTATCTACGCTGTTTAACGTGGATAGAGGAATCTGTGATATTTTTTTTGTTCAGCCCGCAGGTTGATCTAAAAATATAACTGTGTATGGCCAGCATAAAGAAGTACAATGGCTAGAGAAGGGTGGATTAAAAGAAATGTTTCTAATATAAATGTATTAAATGAAAGTGAATGAAAATACCAGATTATTAATCTGATTTAGTATTGTGTCTACTTTTGTATGTGTGAACCTGAACTTAAGAAGTGAAGATTTACTATCTTGCAGGGAACATCTAGAAATGTTAAATGTGCCCAGGCAGCAGCCTCAAAGGTAGACCTTTTGTATTGAATTCCAGCTGAAATATAACAGTATACTTCCTGTGCCTTGAGCTTCATTGCTGTAAATCTGCAGTGTGAGATCATCTAAGGCACTGCTAACTCTGACTGCTACTCTCACGAGATCTGAAGTGAGATTCAATGATGCCACTACTGTGCAGCTCAATGTTCTCCTTATTGGAGAAGATCTGTACCTGAAGACCTGCAGTGCAAGGATCTACCTGTTTCTGCTTCATTCATTTTGGTGATCTGTGCTTTCTGCACCTTTCTGCTGCTACTGACTATTCCCCCACCAGTCATCATGAGGTCAGCTGTGGTCAGCCCTCCTAGGAAAAAGATGCATCCAACATATGATGTTTGGTATCTAACAAATTGTAATTTAATTCTGTTAAATAATATGTTGGATGTTAGATTGTGAAACCTTGTCATATAAATATATAGCTGTGCCCAGGATAGTTGGTAATAGGGTGTGTCAGCTAAGCATGATAAAATGCATTCCAGCACACTTACTATCCACTCCTTGGACCCTTTAATTGGGTGGAATACTGGTAGTCATGGGTCTGAGGGTCAGTAACTCTGTATTTTTTCACTTTTAAAACCCTTTTATATTATTTAAAATAATATTTGAATATGTTGTGCACCATTTTTGATTAAAACAATATTTAAAAATCTTTAAGCTGCATCTCTGAATGCTCTAACTAGTAATTAAAGAACTTTGCATCCGTGAAGAGTCTGCGTACTGTGTGTGTGTGCTCAGTTAACCTGCCCAAGTAATGATCACACTAAAGGTGGCCATACACTGTACAACCATCGCAAGACCTTAGTCTTGCGATGGTTGTAAAGTACTTAAAAAAACGTACGATCTGCCCATCTTGGACAGGCAGATCGTACTCTCGATCATCGCAAGCCCGCCCCCCTGAGGGGCGGGCTTACGATGACTGTAATGAGGGGCGGGCTTACGTTGACTGCAAACGGGCAGTGTGCGCGTGAGCACACCGGCCCGTTCGGCAGTTGTCGAACCAGCAGGCCACTAACTCACCGAGAATCGTACGATTCCCGGCGGGTTTTCTAGCATGCTGGTTCGACGGAAGACGTGCAATCGTACAGTAGAAACGGTCGCACGCCTTTCATACACTGCACGATTCTCGTACGATCGCGGGATTTCCGTAGATTCTCGTAGATGAATCGTGCAGTGTATGGGCACCTTAAGTCTTTTGGTGATTAGATTGTTGTCCCACAATCTGGACAATCTCTGTACAGAATGAGTGGGTGAGGGTGAGGGTGTAATTGTCAAAGGTATGTTTCCAGTTTAATGCAAACAGTGAGGCTGAATTTTCCCCTTGGGGACACAAACAATAATAAATTCCTGACAGTTGTTTCAAGAATTCCTCACTCAAAGACTAAAAAAAGTACAAATCCAAAGAGGGAACCTGGATTTGTGCAACGTGTGGGGCAGAGGATGAGCCTTACTGGTGTCTTGCACCTGGTCTTCTAGGAGAGTGACCCAAGTTAAGGCTTGGGAGCAGTGCATTCCCAAAAAAAAGGTGCTGAAATATCTATTTACATATCATACATTTTAGAAAAATACTGTATAAAGGGATATCTACTACAGACCATTCTATGAAGTACCAACAACTGATATCTTTTATTAGGGATGCACCAATACCGGTTTTTCGGTATAGAGTACGAGTAACGATATTTGTCTTTCAGTACTCTCCGATACCGAGTAACGATATCGGTACTTCCACTAGGATGGAGCCAGCTTCCAGGGCAATCAGGAAGCCGGGTGGCGTGTCATTACCCACCGCCCGGCTTCTTGATTTCCCAGGAAGCCGGCTACATGCTGTTTGGCTGGCTACATGCTAATTGGCCAGCAAGCCAATATTGGTATTGGTGCATCCCTATCTTTTATGCACCCCACTAGTTTACAAAAGATGAATCTTCAACCTGAGGAACTGTTTACTTATTAATGCAGACTTTAGTGCCATATAAAGCCCTTTATAGCACCTTGATACATCAGTGCAGTTGATACAAGAGTAGGCCTACTGTCCAACTGAGGTAAAATGTCTCTGCTAGACTTCAGTTGCAACTACCCATGTACAGTATATTAAAATTTGTGGCTGATTTTGCTTGAACATGTTTTCAAGTACCTTTTTTTCTCTTAGTGAAAATACAATTTCCTATTCTTTTTCACATTATTCTGTGCTGACAAAGCTGAGTAATGGTGACACCTAATAGGACTCATTAGTTTCTTCATACAAGCTGGTATTTGAGATGAAGAAGGCCAGGTCTATTACTGATTGGTGATTGTTTCCGAATTGGGTCTAACAACTGTCCCTATTTGGCTGTCCACACACTCTGCACAACTATATTGTAAATCGCTGTGCAAACTGTTGGCGTTATATAAATCCTGTATAATAATAATAACTATTGCAACAGTAAAGAGGAAGATAGATATGCAAAAAAAAACCTATTTTTTCTAATTATAGTAAAAAATAAAAACCCCAGCAGTGATTAAATACCACCAAAAGAAAGCTCTATCTGTCCCCAAAAAATGGTATAAAATTCATTTCAGTACAGCGTTGCATGACGGAATAAACGTCAGTCAAAATAACGCAGCGCTAAATACTGAAAAATGGCCTGGCCAGGAAGGGGGTCTAAACACCTGGTCTTGAAGTGGTTAAAGTGATACTAAACCCAACAATGTAATAATAAAAATAAGATCTACAATAAAGTCATTTAACAATGAGCTAACTCACTTTTTCATTATTTTCCTTTAAATGCCGCAAAAAGGATTTCTTCATCCATTTGAATAACTTCCTGCCAGAGGGTGGCTACTTTTTTTCTCCATGGTCCCTATGTGAGCTGAAAAGTAGCTACCCTCTGTGCATGCTCCCGCTGAGAACTGCAGTAAAATGGGAGATTGTTTCAAGTGCCCTCCAGTCTCTTCTGCTGTCTCCTGCTCTCTCCTCCCTCAAATCCCACCCATCTGCATTCTTCCCACTCTTTGGAAGGCTCCCGTGTCAGCTCTGGAGCACAAACAGCTCCATCATCTGTGTTTCTCGGCTGTTTCTGCTGTACTTGCTTCTCAGCGAGCTGCGGTGCACTGCCATTAGCAGCAAAGGAGGTGGGAAGGGGGAGGAATGCTTGCTGAATTGACACAGGTGCAGTGGGAACAGAGCACGCTGTGCTTATGGGAATTGTAGTAGAGGAGAGCGGCGCGCTCTCCCACAACGCTCAAGCACTTTTTGGAGGTGGACGCTGGAAGTCACAGCAAAACTTAGGGGCAACAGGAGCGTGCCATAGGAATTGTGAAATAAAAAAAAGGTAAATTTAACATTTAAAATAGAAAGGACAGGGATATAGTGTTTAAGTGTTAAAAGGGGGGCATGTTTAATACAGGGCTCAACATTTCAGGTTCTGAACTACTAGCCAGTCCTTAAGAGTTACTCGCCATCAGTTGCCCCACCTAACCCCTACCCTGCCCTGTTTTTGTGCAGGAAATATCATATTTATCAAACTCTGCGTTTGCTGTGATCCCAGTTGTTCTTATATTCACATTTTTGTTGATGATTGGACTTTTCTCTTTCACCTTTCTCTCTGGAAGCGTAGCACTTGCATTTAAGCTTTAGTTTGAGATAACATATTGTACACACAGCCGCCTGCCTCCCTCCCCCCTCCCTTGCTCCCCCCGCTCAGTGCTTCTCATCATCCCCCGGCATCTGACCTGTTAGTTTGTGGCTCCACTGGGATATCCAAAGCACACACGGACACGGCGCTTCCAGCAGTGATGTGGGCGTGTCTGCTAGCAAAGGAAACTCAGTGAGTCCAGCATTGGTGTGGGCGTGTCTGTCAGCGAGGCAGCATCAGCATGAGACAGAGAGAGTGTGAGCCCTAATACACCGGCTGAATTTCCACTCGCCCTCACTTCATTTCCACTCGCAAAATGCGAGCAGGCCGAGTGGAAATTTTAAACTCTGTTTAATACATAAAACGTTTGAGTTTTGTGTCACTTTAAGACTTTCACCTTCAAGCCACCTGTTCACTACTTAATGTATGTGCATATTTGGATATTTGGTTCAATTAGACTCTAAGCTGTATTCAATGTTCTTCTATCATGGAAAATCTGCAATAATTGAATTGATTCTAGACATCTAAAGCCTTTAATCGGCTTTAAATGCTGTATGGCTAGTTTCTTGAGGACAGAAGGGTGTTTTTTACGTTGAAAAAAAATGGTAAAGAAAAAATAGCAGAAATCTGCAGATATTTACGATCTACAGATTGGGCCCAACTAAGTTGGGGGTACATTATCTCCAGACATACCGTAGCTGATTTATTTTGTAGCTTCATGTATTTTTCTTACCTGTACTGCGGTCTGCACTGTGTTGAATGACATGATCACTTTGGTGGACCCATTCTCCATTGCATTTGAAGTAGATCTGTGTGGCTGGAGTGGCTTTGCAGCTTAGAGTGACTGGTTTATTCTTGACAATAAATACATCCTCAGGTTCCAAAAGGAAATGTGGCAACAGTTCCCCTCCTTGTCCTCCCAGACCTGCTCCAGGTATTGGCATAGGGAATGGATTCACTGGTCCAGAACTCTGCTGGCAGCCTGAAACAAGAGAAAAGAAGTGGCTATTGAGTACACAGCTCACCTGCTGTCTGCACATTGTATGTATTAGCCCCGCTCCACATCTTTTCTTATCTTTCTCCATCACCTACAAGCCTCAAGCCTTTTTACTCTGCCATATTCATCTTGTTATTGATTTTCATGTTTTTAAGCAATGACAAACGTTGCATTAAAAGACACAATAAAAGGATTGGACATTAAATTAAACTATATCCAAGCTACATGTTACAGACCAGTGGTTTGAAAATGTTTTATTTGTTAACACTTTCCTTCCATTCTAATACCACTTTCTCTGCTATGAAATCAGATAATACACAACACTTATGGAATACTTCTTATATTATTATGCTCATTGAAATCTGCTCTGCATCTAGCTTTTTACACAATATTTACTGAAGGCTTTATTTTGAAATAAAAATCCCTTTATTATTTTATTTTATTTAATGTTGTATTGGAACACAATTAGATAATCTGTGCAGTATAAATTAGCCTTGAAAATGTTGTACAGAGAGGCTTTTTTGACAATGTAGGATCTAAACTGACAACATAATATAATGCCATTGGATTTTCAAAAAAACTGTATATGTATTAACACACTTAATTAGAGCTCAATCTGACTTTTTAGGTGTCCATGTACACATGCATGGATACATAAAATAGGGAAAATTCTGCTCAGAGCCAATGATGCGTTTTTGTCTGCTTCTTCATACATTATAGTCTAATATGTCCAACATATTAGAGTTTGGAAGCAGTGCACACATCATACCGCCCGATCAACCTATGTGGCTGGCCCAAGAGATTATCTTGCCTGGGGACTATATGTGTGAGTCACGAAAATGACAAAAAAAGATCTGTGTCCCTCCTCTTCAACAAAATAGCATGTCCGTACCATGAGTTTCGCAAACTGAGACAACATTGATAACAAGTTTACATTTAAACTGGTGTGCCATTCAAAGCTATAGACATAGAGAGAGAGAGAGAGAGAGAGAGAGAGAGAGAGAGAGAGAGAGAGAGAGAAAACATGTCACATTCCTTTTGGATACAGCTGGAAATGACTATTATCCCAGTCTTTCTTGCTGTCTGTATCTCATTTGAGAGATTTCCCATCACATTCTGTCCCAGTGACACAACAGGTGATGAGAATAAATCTCTGTGAAATAAGAGGAAATCCCCTCTTGGATGGTTGTCACCAGAATTTGTATTCCCCATGGAAGAGTTCCCCTCACCTCCACTTTTGGTGGAAACTGTAAGATGTTACATTTGCTGGTATTATTCTACCAGTGGGATAACCACTGTTGGTGACTCCACAAGTAGATTAACCCCCTAAAAAAAGGTTCTTATCTTTCCTTTCTCTATTTTTAACTAAAAAATGTTTTAGCTAGAGTCATGCACACTACATTTCTTCCATTTTTAGAAAATGAGATTACATTCAGCCATATTGGGTTCATTTAAAAATAACTGGCTTGTAACTCTGTTAGGGACATTGGATTGTAAACTGCATCAGATCAGGGACAGATATGAATGGTAAAATGCATTGCATATAGCGCTTTATATAAATATAAAGAAAATGCATGTCACATGTTAGTACTATAAAAAAAAATAGGTAAGACAAGCAATTAAGTTCTAGTAAAATAATCCTTCAGTTGTCATATAATATCAAAGATATATCCTATATAAATGCCTGTTTGACTGAATACTTGATTTTTAACCAAATACATTGCATGTGGATATCCTGTTGTAGAACACTGTGTCTGTTGTAAAACATGATCATAGAAAGAGTTATTGATCAAGAACAGTTACTGAAAATGGTTA
>NW_017306355.1:288207-293203 GCF_000935625.1 Nanorana parkeri | reverse complement strand
ATATATATATATATATCACTATACACATTCTTATATGATGATGTATCCATCTTATATAAGGCAAATGAGCTCTGTGACTTCTTACATCTTATCATACCATATACAAAGAAACCATATTATTCCATGGACAGATTTTCCCTTCTCACCTGGATTTGATTTTCTCAAGGGCAAGTGGGTATAATGATTGATCTTCTCTTTCTCAAGTGATTCTAGCGGTTTTTAAGGCCATTGATTCCTACAGGGAAAGGTGTAGCACTACCATTTCATTTTAACTTACACATTGTGCCCTATGATGTCTAACATGATTTATTTCTTTCATTTCTCTGCTATCATCTTCTGGACATCACTGCTTGTCAGTTCAGGCTCCTCAATGTGTTTTCAAATAACTGCTCTTCAAGTCTGCCTCACAAATCTTAGTGGCCTGATTCTAGCTTTTCAGGAACACAACCAGTTACCTTTTCAGGACAGCTCTTGGGTTCTTTCTTTTGATATGTGTATAGTTTTAAAGGGGAAACTTTCCGTTAAATACATAGCAGGCATCAGTAGATCAGTGGGATGTGTCAGTTACTTTCACCTTTGCTTCCATAGTCCGTTGACTAACTGCTTGAAAGCCCTTGTGCTATCAATTTCTTGGAATTCTGAGTACACGCCTCATGCATTTCCATAGCTAAGATTTTCTTGCAGACTTGAATAAAGAAAGCATTTAATGTAGCAAGCTGTATGACCGCAGGAACTGACTGCATCAGATCATTCAAGCAGCAGATTAGAAGAATGAGGATACACATGATCAGTGTAATTTACACAATGCTACACTCGTAAATGCCACACGATATTCAGATCCCTGCTCTATACTTCAATAAATCAAGTGTTTGCTGCTCCTTAAAGTTGAACTTCAACTAAAGTTTTCTCTTTCTAGTTTAAAACAGAGTGGAAAAGAGAAACTCTGCTGGGATTCTATTTCTGTCTGGGTCCCTATAGAGAGATCACTTCCTGTCTTGAAGACACAACAAGAGGTGAGAGGAAATCTCCTCAAAATAAGGGGAAATACTGCTTTTTGCTGTCACTAGAGAATGTGTCACTATAGGAAGATCTCCCCTGTACTACCTTTCCATCAATTTGCCTTTAGTTCCTCTCCTAGTGGCAACAGTTATAGAGCAGATATGTCCCCCAATTTGTTTTTAAAACAGCATTTTCTCATATTTAGTATCTGTACTGTGGCATTGTGAGGCAATACCACGGTGTTAGGTGGCCTCAAAGTCACCCAGGGTTCTCAGCCAGAGGGGCTGAGTGGCTCCAGGAAGACATTACTGGTACCAGGAGAGAACTGCCTTTTCAGTTCTTTCTGGGTTTTCTGGATCAAGGTTGGGATCCTGGAGCCAGGAGATTTCTTAGAGCTCTGGGTGGGAAGAAATCTCCATTCCTGGGTCCATGCTTTGGTGGTGACCAGCACCTGATTGTGCACCTGTTTACATCCCTCATGAAGTGTGTGCTGGGATGTGTTCAGGGCCCCACCTGTGAGTCAGGAGAGCTCCACCCCGGAGTCAGTGTGGAGGCCAGTGCAGCAGGGAGCTGCGGGTTTGTGAACCATATTGAGAGGATTGGCATGTTATTGCTGTTGTCTGGAGGAACCAGACAGTGGCCCTAAAGATTGAGGCCGGAGCAGCAGTGCTGCGAGAGAGACTTGTTAAAAGACTGGGACACCTTGAGTGTACGTGACAACTCGAGGATTGGTGAGCCCCTATCTGTTATGCTACAGCAAGCTATTTATGTTGGATTTCGTGTTATCTATCGTTTTGAAAGCAAATAAACTGCATTGTACTTGCACCTCCGGTCTTCAGTGGAGTGTCCTTGTTACAGTACCAATGCTGTACAGTTTTCCTTTTTAATAGTGACATTTAGATAACTCTTTTTCCCATCCCATTTTTATATTTATTTATGTTGCTGCCTAATTGCAAACTTGTCCATTTTTGTTTAGGTTGTGCTAGTGCCAATGGTAGTCTTTCAACACTTTGTTTTAGTGTCTTTGTGCCTTTGTGCACAAAGTAGTCTTTGTGCACAACACACAGGGGTTTCAATGTGTGTATCACCCTAAGTTTCTAATATCAGGGAAAGAACAATATTTCAGAATGTGCTGCTTCCAGCAATAATATGGGCAATGTAACTGCATTTGTATTTATTCTCTATGTTTTGTCATAGTTAATCTTTTGTGTAAGGCTGCCACCAGTGGTCACTATTTTAGTTACATTTAGGATTCTGTGTCCTCCCTTTTTCTATGATTCAATTACCTTCTTCCTCATTATGAGTTCCTGCTAACCTTCCTGCAAGCCATGCTGAGGTAAGGAGAGAGATTCATTTTGACCACACAAAAACTAACATCTACTGCATCATACGGGTCTATTCACGAAGCAGCCGAAGGATCTAGCCGTAGCTTCGGCCGATCCTTCGGCCCCAGGACCCCTTCGGTTCAGTAGAACTGAAGGGCTGCTGTACGGGCTATTCACAATAGCCCGTACAGCTCCCGAACTTAGCCGCGCTGAAAGCCGAAGCTGGCCGAGCAGCCGACCATTGGCTGGCCGACAGCCTGCTTCTGACAGCTGATCTTACGGCTGGCTCCGGCCACTTGCAGAGAGATCAGCGTCCCTGGTTACCAGCTAACCAGGGGCACTGATCTCCAGACAGCAAACTCTCCCGGGCGCTCCGGGAGTCTGCCGCTCCCGGCCGCCAAGGAGAGAAACACTGCTTTTTCTTTTTTTTTTCTGCATTCCTATGGGCAAAATTATTTTTTTTTTTTCTATTCTGACACGTTCCGTGTCAGAAAAAAAAAAAGAAAAAGCAGTGTTTCTCTCCTGGGCGGCCGGGAGCGGGAGACTCCCAGAGCGCCCGGGAGAGGTTTTTTTTCTTTCTTTTTTTTTGACAGCAGCAGAACCGCCGGCCAATAGAAAACTGTTGGGCAGAGCTAGCTGTCATTGCTAGCTCCGCACAATCGTTTTCTATTTATTTTTTTGTACTTTAACTACTTTTCTGTTCTGCTCGGTCCCTCTGAGGGACCGAGCAGAACAGCCAAGCCGAATGCCGCTCAGCGGTATTAGGCTATTCACTCACTGCTGTTCGGCATTTATATGTTGAATCGGCTGAGTCGAACTCCTCCTGCACTTCGGGTCGGCCGAACATGCTGATCATCGGCCGACCCGAAGCCACGTGAAGCCACCCGATGTACGGCTGAAATCAGCCGTACCAGCCTGAAGTGAATAGCCGAACAGCGTTCGGCTCACTTCGCTTTAGGTCGGTCATTCACTCGGCTGCCTACCGCAGCTAACTGAATAGACCCCTTTATGTTTCTCACCCATGGGCAGAGTCATGGAAGGAAATATTAAAGGCTTGATGTTATTTTTTATAGACAATATATACAGTTTCTAATTTATAAACAGTATATCTAATATATATATTTCCATCTATATGGACATGTAGGTTGGATTTTTATTTTCTACTGAAACAGGTTTTTTTAATTTCATATCCCTATCAAAACTTGGGCAAGCACAGGCATGGTTACCAATGCCTAGAACTTCCTTGAGGCAACACACATTGCTTGAAGGGAAAGCACAGTATTTTCTTAATTTTGTTATGTTCAGTAGTACAAAAAGAAACATTTCTTTTTAATTAGGTACAAATGATATATTAGTTATGAAGATTCAAAATGTACAATTTGCAGCAAGCATATAGTGAGTCACAAGATAACGACATCTTTCTCTACCTTTCACTACAGCTATGCTGTAAAACAGACCTACCGTGGTGTTAATCCCCCCTCCTGTCCAGGCCATTTTTCAGTATTCAGCGCTGCGGTACTTTAACTGACATTTATTCCATCATGCAACGCTGTACTGAGATTAATTTTATACCATTTCTTGGGGACAGATAGAGCTTTCTTTATGTGATATTTAATCACCACTTTGGTTTTTATTTTTTACTTTAGAATGAAAAAAGTTCCAAAACTTTTGAAAAAAAACCTGTTTTCCCTACTTTATGTTATAAAACATTTATCAGTACCCAATTTATCGGTAAAACATAAAAGACGGGGTTATGTCAGATAAATAGACACCAAACACGTCAAACCTTAAAATTGTGTGCGCCCGCAAAATCACAAAAACTACCATGCCTAAAATTGGCCATAGGTGACGCTTTAAAAGATTTTACCGCTCATCAGTTTAGTGTTATCAGTGATTAATGGCCCTAAAATTATTGCTCACACTCCCACGTTTGCATCGATATGTAACATGTGTGGCGTAATCGTTGTTTTTGCATGTAGGCGCACCCAACGCATATTTACGTTTATATGTCCATGCATGCAGGGGCCGGGGACTTAAATTTTTTGGGGTGTTTTTTAATTTTTTTTTTATATGAGACTTACAAAGGGTGAAGAGTTTGGAGAAGGCAGGAGGAGTGAACAATCTAGGACAACATAGCTGAGCTAAAAAGTGAGCTGTATTGGAGATTTTTTTCAAATCAACTATTTTGTCCTAGATTGTTCACTTCTCCTGCTTTCCCTAAACTCTTCACCATTTTGTGAATAACCCTGTTTAATTTTTTTTGTAAACTTTTTTTTTTTTTTACACTTTATTGCCATCACATAGGGGACTAACAAGCCCCCTATGTGATAACTAATATACAATGACAGTTCCTCTTTATGGCGACATCAGGGGTCTCTAAGACCTCTAATGTTACCTTGTGACCCCCAAAGAACCGGATAACGCAGATTCACCAGCTTCTCCTCTGGCTATAGCATCCAGAGAAATGACAGCTAAAGGCGGAAGTGATGATAATACACATTGCTTCCACCTTTAGAGAGAGAGGAGGAGAGATCAGCTATGAGGGAATGTTGATCTCTCCTCCGGTTTCGGTATAGGCAGCTGCTGTGCCAGTCAAGGGCCAGCAGGGTGAACAGCGGAGCCCGATATAACCAGCGGCGGCGGCAGAGGGGAGCATGGCAGCTGAGGGGGGG
>NW_017306355.1:240734-288021 GCF_000935625.1 Nanorana parkeri | reverse complement strand
GGAGCGAACACTGTATCAGTGTATGTAGTCATACAAGTGATCGGCCGGCTACTGGCTGTTTTAATTCCCAGCAGGTTTGTAAAAACACAGGCGGACGGCAACCGGTTAAAGAGAACCTTTACACTAAAAACTCAAATCCCACCAATGCATTCCTCTATCTATGTTGATTAATAATAACCGACATGTCAGGTGTAAAATGCTGTTATATTGAAATAGTTACACTTGCAGAGCATTCACTTCCTGCTTTCCAGGTGCAAAGTAGTTTAGTTTGCCAACGCAATGCATCCTGGGATTGCATTGTCAATGAAATGAGATCTCGTTCAAGAAAAAAAAGAGCTTTGCAAGAACGCACAGGTGCAGGCACGGGATTTACATGGATGACAAAAGAAAAGGGCTCAGAAGTAGCGGCTTTTCCCATAGGAAACATAGCCGCCCACTGCATTGCGGCACCAAATTTTAAAGATAAAACAAGGCATTTAAGAATGAAAAAACAGCTTTTTTAATGAGTCTAAAATGTTTATGGTTTATTAATGGTTATGGGAATTTTTGTTTTACAAATTCCATACTGCAGTGTAAAGGTCCGCTTTAAGAGGAAGAGGGACATACCAACTTCTTCTCCTTTCAGAGTTGGTTTAGTCATTTATACACAGGCTACTAAGAAGCATGCAGACATACAGGCTTTCTTATTAGGGCTTGTTCACACCAAGTGCGGAGCAGATGCAGAGCAGTTATAGAACGCATCACAAATGCATCCAATGTATTCCAATGATATTTTTGGGTTCTAAAAACTGCAGCATGCCCTATTTTTTCTGCTCCGGAACGCACCAAAATGCATGCAAACGCATCAGAAATGCTCTGGAACGCACTGAAAGCCTATTTTAGGCTAAAAAAAATCTGGTCCACATTTGGTGTGAACAAGACCTTAGGAAAACGTACATGATTTGCAAACTGAGATTTGTGGATTCACAACTGTACTGAACACAATCTTTCAACACTTTCACATATTTATAAATGCTGCTCTTACGGTGCAGTAAAGTGTAACAGAAAACGCAGAACTGGGTGGTGGGTATTCCATACAATCCCCGCTCTAATAAAATTGGCATGTTTGCTTCAAAGCAAAATTAAAGCCCAACTTCAGGGATATTAAATATTACATTTTGGGGCAGCCCCACTGCAAGGGTTAAGGGCTAATTTATGCCTAGATGCCAACAAAAAGATGTTTTACTTGCCTGATACCCGCTCACCTGCAACTTGGCACTTCCCTCTACTCCAGCTCTGGACTGTAACTTGACATCCACACATACAATGCAGGGCTATGAAGCCTGTATTGTGATGACATCAGCGGTCCTTAGACTGCTAGAGTGAAGGGGAGAAGAGTTTGCGGGGACTGGTCTAGCACCCCGGAGGTATCCAGTGGGAGACAGGATCAGGTGAGCAAAACAGCTTTTTCCTGTCCCCTGGGCATGCAGTAAATGAGCAGTTAATCCTTGCAGTAAGGGGTCAGCCCCACTGCAAGGGAAAACTTTACATATCCCTGGAGTTTGGGTTTAAAATAATAAGGTCCACTTACAATTGTTAGACAAGTATTACAGAGGGAAGGGGTGGGTGGGTAGGGGTTTTGTCCTTAGACTGCTAGAGTGAAGGGGAGAAGAGTTTGCGGGGACTGGTCTAGCACCCCGGAGGTATCCAGTGGGAGACAGGATCAGGTGAGCAAAACAGCTTTTTCCTGTCCCCTGGGCATGCAGTAAATGAGCAGTTAATCCTTGCAGTAAGGGGTCAGCCCCACTGCAAGGGAAAACTTTACATATCCCTGGAGTTTGGGTTTAAAATAATAAGGTCCACTTACAATTGTTAGACAAGTATTACAGAGGGAAGGGGTGGGTGGGTTGGGGTTTTAGAATGTGCATAAACATACCTGTTCACCTTCATTTGCAGATCCCACTGTACCATGGTTTTGTGTCATGTGACATAAAGCCAGTATTAGGCCACATGAATTAAAGCCAACCTGCATTGTAGGTGTTGAAGTCAGCAGAGTCTTTATTTATTTTGACTGTCAGCTCCCAGTGCCCAGACACTGTGGATTTAAATTGAACCTGTCACTTTGTCCAGAAAAAAGAAAAATCTTTTCACAACCCTCCTTCCTTAACTACCAATGCATACCTTCCCCATGCTCCCCCAGTGAAAGTTTTATGTCAGAGTTTAATGAACTTACTCCCAGCTCTCTCGTGACAATGTCAAGCCTGGCAAATGGTTGCTCAAGCACCAAAAACTGTATTGTGGGAAAAAAGGGGAAACGGTCACAAGCTCCCCCATACTTACCAGTGCAGGGTTTTTCTAAGGGCTTCTGCAGGTGAATGGGTGGTAGTGGATTGCTGGCGAGTTAAATATTAGCAGCACAAAAAGGAGGAGGCTATAATGAGAACCTACAGTGTCAGGTTTATGACCAAAAAGAGTGCTGCAGAATATATTTGTACAGTGGAATGGTATTTTTTTGCACATTTGAATGCCTCCAGCCTCCCTATCTAATGCCTCTAATCTTTTTTAGCAGTTGTAAATATTCACTTTAGGTTTGTATAAAAATAAATATTATCACTGGCCTAGACAGGCCCTTAAAGACCCTCAGTGGTATCTTTGTGGCTCTGAGTTATTTTATTTCAAAATAATCATGATTCCTCATATCATCCACATATTTATGTAAGAGTGGACAGATAATGAATTTGGGATCTCTAATAGAGATACACTGTACCTCTTAGTGGGTAGTAATGGTTGCATTTTGAGCCCAGCTGGTAACTCACTCGAATCTAGTGCTAATAAATATCTCCAGTGCTGGAAGCATTATTGTTATTGTATTAGTTCTCAGGTAAGCCCCAAGTTAATGAATAATACATTTCAAACAACATTTTTCCCTATTTCCCTTGCTGAGATTCAAAAATAGAAGGAAATACAATGCATTATACAGTGCATACAAGAAGACAGAAGCCACATCTTTCTTGAGAATCTACCCACTTGCCTGTACCTAAACATACCGTAACTTTCCGACAACTGGTTTCTCATACCTCTAAATGTATTGACATCCCTGCATGCGGAATATTATGAAACCAGGTCCTTGCTGACTGCATCCCGACTTGGTCTCCTATTACTCTGCATCGTTTACAGTGTTCTCTATCCATGTAAAGACTATCACAGGTAACGCTCAGGCTGGGTTCACACCTAGGCGTATTACGTATGCACGTCTGTCGCGCGACCGTCACACGGTTTTTTTTCATGGTTGTACGTTTTGTAGAGTGTTCATAGAGCGTTGAACGCCCGACAAAACGGAAAGGTGTGAACGGGGCCTCAAACTCTTGCTGTAGCAACAAAAATATCAGCTGGTGTATGGTCTCCACTGGACTTTAGTGATGAAGTCATATAGAATTAGGACCAGTGGTGGTCAAACTTACATGACATATGGTGACCCTGACCTAACCAAAGGGCTGCACATAATATTAATTGTCATGTGAAATATTAGAGTAGTCACAGAGTGCTAAATGCCACATAGAACATAGTACATAATACATGCTATATACACCCTGCATGCTACAGAGCATTTTCAGAAACAGCAGACATACTACAGAAGTTGTTGATGACTAAGGCTATGCTGCAGGAAACTAAAAGTATGTTACAAGAGACTGCTAGTTATCACAGATGTGAACTAGTATGTTGCGCTTGGTTGAAATTTCTTACGTGCAATTTTGTTTCAATATTTCATTGTGATAATGTAATCTTTAAAATACATAAGTGATTTATATCAGAGTGAAATAAAGAATTAAATATATATTAAATAAACATGCAAGTGAATAATACCAATTAATAAACCTTATCTCATCTTATAATTATTTGATCTCTACTACATGATGGTATTAGTGAAAACAGCACATGTATAATCTGAATGTCACCCGTGTAAATATATGTGATAATTATGTGAATCACTATAAACGATATAAATATAACAAGGTTATATAACAGAGGAAGAAATTATTAGATGAACGGCAGAGTCCAACAAAAAATATATATATAACGGTCAAATGAAAAGACCGCTATCTATCCACCCTAATAGAGTGGGATTATTTTAGGCATACAATTTCCCAAGGTCAGTTTGTCCTATTTATACAATGTCTCAGTTCGGAGTGTGCTTATGGGAGGAATCAAGTTCTTGGAATCAAACTGCGAAAATGAATGATGGTACGTTGAAAATAACCAAGTATCTGTTACTTTATCTTCCGTCGACGGATCCACGGAGCTCCTATTTTCAGCCTCTGTTTCCTCTCCTGCATACAGCTTGCTCTCCCTCTCGTTGCCGATGGTCCGCACCCTCCAGGTGTAATTGGGGAGTCCAACCAAGAGAGTGGAGAAAAGTAGAAGCCACAAAAAAGAGAGATATCTAAGTGCAGATAGCAAAAAGACCTTTATTTGAATTAAAAATGATTACACTTACAGGAATCCGTAAGGATAACAGCGTGCGAGTGTAAAGGACACTCAACCTCTGGATCTTTTTCACCGTGTCAGCGAGGAGACAGTCAAATCCCTTTCACTAATACCATCATGTAGTAGAGATCAAATAATTATAAGATGAGATAAGGTTTATTAATTGGTATTATTCACTTGCATGTTTATTTAATATATATTTAATTCTTTATTTCACTCTATGATATAAATCACTTATGTGTTTTAAAGATTACATTATCACAATGAAATATTGAAACAAAATCGCACGTAAGACATTTCAACCAAGCGCAACATACTAGTTCACATCTGATCACACTGATACACATTGTTGCAGCTGGTACTTTAATTTAATTTAATTTTATTCACCTTCCTAGCGCAGTCAATTTTGAATAAACTGCTAGTTATTACAGCTCCTTTACAAATCAATGCTTCCACATATGTACACCTTACAGCCCCCTTGCAAATTGCTGGCACCATATGATATTTATCAGTCAGAGCAAAAAAATAACTTAAAAAGAGAGAATATATTTTTATATTTTACAAAGTGTGACTGAACAAAAACCATACCATAAACCTAACACACAGAAAACTACTGGGGCCCAAGGGCAGCACAAAAAGTACCAATGAACTGTGAGCTGGGCACCAGGGTTTTAGACACATAAACAGTTGTAATATTTCTCTTCTAAAAGTGTAACAATGAACTTCTTATTTCCCCCTTTTGGCCTGTTAAATATACATTTGAAAGTGTTTTGTTATATATGATTAAAAAATACAAACAAATACCTGTTGCTCCTGCCAGAGATCTAGCACTGTCCTGTGTATTCAGCAATGTCATCTCAGGAACTTTTATCTTCCTGCCAGGTCACCTTTGTGAACTACAGAACATTCCAAAAATCTGCATTGGTTGGGTTTGACCTTTAAACACAGATAGTAGTCTTTATGACTATTCAGTGTTTTGTAGGAATTCACAAGAAACAAGCTCCCTTAATTCTCAGAAGCGCCATACATTATTGAGAGAAAAGAAATTCAGCTGTCCTTTAGAAGCAGAATACAAAGCCCAGTAATGAGAAATAGGCAGAACCCAAGTGGTGCATAATAAGGAAAGGGCTTATGTTTTCTACAAGACGGAGTTGTGTATTAATAGCGTTTATAAATGCATACATATAACAAAAATTCAATGTGATATTTTTATTTATGTCTATTTCTAACTAGATGCTAGAAGATCCAAGATGTTATCCTATATATTTGTTTTTTTAAATGAGATCTGATATATATAGATTATCATCTATATGTCACAGTGTGTCTGTTCATATTTACTTTGTCAGTCAGTCTGTTTCTTTACTTACCTAAACAGCAAATTAGGATATCTATCTATCTATCTATCTATCTATCTATCTATCTATCTATCTATCTATCTATCTATCTATCTATCTATTTATCTATATATCATCTATCTGTCACAGTGTGTCTGTTCATATTTGCTTTGTCAGTCAGTCATTTTCTGTACCCACACATTTGGGGTATCATTTTCTAAAGGAGAGAGTTTATACTTGGTCAAGTAAAGTGAATTTCTGTCATCTAAAATCAAATCAAAAATAATGCCTAGTAAATTTGGACATTTTAATGTTAATTCTAACAGTAAGTACCTCTGCCATTGTTGAGTTATTGAAGCCTGGTAGCTTTACTCAGTAATCGCAATTAAAGGCAGAATTCCAGACAAAAATTATAATCAAAGGATCTCAATTACAATTCCCATATACTTTATCTGCCCTGCCTTAGTTTTGTAGTTGTAAATATCCTGCATATATATTTACTGGACACTCACAAAAGCAATAGTACTAGCAATAGTGTAATAGTACACACTTATATAAGCTAATATTTTTGTTTTAGAACAGGGAAGGGTTAAATACCCTTTCAGGTTCTTATCACACTTCCGAGCAAATTGGAAATTGATACAGGCACTTTTTTTGGTGTGATATCGGCCGAAGCTATGGCCAGATCCTTCGGCAGCTTCGTGAATAGACCCCATTGCTTCTTTAGCCCCAATTAATAGTAGCCCATGAAAAACACATGTAACATTAATTTTGGTGTGTTTTAGTGCATGGCAGCAAGCCCCCAATCCCTAGCAACCTATATTTTATTTCACCCTTATTGGTCAAAAGAAAAGTGCATTCCACATGTATTTGCATAAAAAGCACACAACAAGAATGTGCTAAAACATGAAAATGCAGACAAACCAGTGAGTAAGAGGAAATCGCTTCAAAGTGAACAGAATTCCCATCTTTAGATAGACTTTTACACCTTTCACTAAAAATCACATCAGCATACAGCTCTGCATGCTGATATGAAATCATATTACATTTTCATTAGTTAAAACATTTCTGCAGTTACTGTTTTCCGACTTCTTGGTTAGGTGAGCCACTGGTGATGTAGCCCTGGTCACAGAGATACATCCTGGGAAGGCTATATCACCAGTGCCTTTCGGATAAATTTTAAACTGTAAAATCTCATAAGATCTTGGGGAAAAAGTTTTCCCCCTTACATGGTGTGCACTGTCACATATTCCAGGAGGCAGACCCAGAGTTCCAGGAAGTAAAGGGAGACGGATTAATCTGTCCTTAGTGGAAATTGCCACCATGAGAAGAATGGGGACAAAATGAAAAATAAGGTATGCAAAGAAGAATAAAAAGCCTGAAATGATCTATAAGTACCTGTTTGTAGACTCCCATTAGTAAACATTTTTAAAGGTGTATTTGTTGTAATATTTTTAAGATTAGGGTAAAGTCTCTTAGAAGAATTGTAATAGGAGCAGGTGTTCCAACTGGAGGATTGTCCTTCAAGCTCTGGTGACAGCTCTAAAATTTGCCCATCACTTTCTGTGCCTTTTATAGTGGTCACTATGACAGATAGGGGGTGAGTATTACCAGTGAAGACCCAGCTATAAAAATCTAACAGAGGGTCTAACTCTTTCCCAATTTATCCAAAACCTCCCAAAAAATGTATGCAACATCCACAATGACCTTGATTTGCTAAAATAGTAGGGCATGTTCACTTTCAAAGTTCGTTTTCATTTATCTAAGTGAATGAGGTGACGTTCTGGCTTCAATCAAGCAAATATGTGCAAGTAAAAATCCTTTTTTTTTACATTTTCCTTGCGCATAATCGGATAAAGCGATTGCAAAGTGAGCATGTTCTACTTCTTTAGTAAATCAACCCCTTTAAGTTTACTAAAGATGGATCTGCGAAACAATTTCTATGATTGCTATTCCTGGTGTGTATTCTGGAAAATCCCATATCAAATAATTGGTTTAAATTACAGTATTCATAGTTTATTTAAAAATTGTTCTGCCGAAAAATAAAAGCAAAACAAAAACCTTTTTATATTTTGTATACTGCTTGATGAAAAAGTTCCATTCTAAAGTGTTGCATCTTGGTAGCTTGGTATAACCTCCTAATTGAGGACAGCGTCCTGTGTGTTACAACAAGAGTTTGTAAAAACAACCTTGTTGATTCTGCTCACTATCTTTATTGATAAACCATCTACATTATGCTGGCCCTGTTACCGTAATTAACAGAGATAAGCCAAAAAAACAAAAAGTCCTTAGAACCCAACTTTAGGTGGTCAGTCCTGATGTATTTTAACTTTTTTTTTTTTCTGGGTGGCTAGAAATGGAAAAGCAGCAGGTTCCAAAACACACATGGAAATATGATCCATAAACCAACCAGGCAGCAATTCCAATGTACTTACTCTGGAAACATGACATTGGTCTGGGAAATAAGCACTGAACGTCAGTGCTTATTTTCCAGAAAGTAAGCTTTTTTTTTCATCTATGTCCTATTGGGGAGATTTCCTTTCACTTCCTGTAAAATAGCTTCAAAAAGGAAGTGAGAGGAAATTGCTCCAAAGTGAGGGAAATCTCTGGTGGTGCATAGGGACCCCAGAACTAGTGTCCATGTTGGAAGATTTCACATCTATTTCAATTTTGCTGGCCACTCAAAATCTGGGATTTTCTTTCATTTTCTTTCACTTTCAGTGATAATGGTCACTAGGAGAAATGGAGTCCACATATCTCCCTAATGGGTACACTTTTAAAAGGTTGACACTTTATTATTGTATTATTATGTTATGATTTATTAAGATTGCTGAAATCTAGCACATGGTAGAATTGACTTCTGCTTTACATAACAGGGAGGAGAAATTTCATAACACTTGGTGTAGGTGGACACACTTCTACTTCTCTAAGGCATACAGAAAGCTTTTAACCCCCTCGCCTTTTGGACCTTTGGGATGTTGAACCAATCTGTTGGTAGGTGGGAACAGTTCTCTCATCTTGGAGAGAGGTCTCTGACTCCATATGACCCCTTTACAAACTAACCCAGTGTGTGCTGGCATAGGGAGGACCTGTGTGCCCCCAGCTCGCTCTCCAACTTCATTCTTTCTTTTCTACCTTAACTCCCCCCCCTTTACTTATAGCACTCGCTCTCCCTTCCTCTCTCACCCTTCCCTCTACCCCCACCCTCTCCCTCCCTTCTCCCGTTTTTTCTCTTCCTTTTTGCAGACCCTCGTTTAGGGTTGTTTTTGTTACCCTTACTATTTATTTAAAAACTGGCATTGAGACGTGACTCAATGTATGTAAAGCCGCTCTCACCAGCCAGGACCTTGATGTAAAAAATGTCTCTATGATTACTTTTTTTTTGGAGAAACATGTCAGAGCCTGTGGATCTAGTCATGCTTGTAACATTGTAGATTCCTGGGAATACACTTGTTTACATCGAGGTCCTGGCTGTTGAGTGCTGCTTTATGTACATTGGATTACTGGTGACGGCCGTGGCGTGCCTCTGTCGGCCAGCACCCGGCATTTTGGATGGGACTGGTGAGTTTATGCATATAAATGTGAGCGGTGTACTTTTCACAAACTGTTCCATGACTGATATTATACTTTGAATATATTTAAATTGTAAGACAGATGAACGGTCCACAGTTGACCTTCAGTCTGTATTGAAGGCCTTCAATATTATATCTGTATTATTTCTTATGACATATTGACCCTCTCCATCTATCCACTTATAATGATGTTTGGCCAGCTACGTCTGGTGATTTTGACTTAAAGGAGAACTATGAGATGAGTGATTTCCACTCACCTCATAGTTCTAGCCAACCTGTGACAATGAGACTGTCACAGGTCGGCTCAGTAGATCGGGAGGTGAGCGAACACATACCAGGTTCGCTCACCTCTCGATCCTGTCACGGCTCTCTGCCATGACAGGGGGAGGGGCTGGATTCCCCTCTCCCCGCTCCGATCTGCCAGCGCTGACTGGCGGAACGGACAGGGGAGGGGGCGGGTACAGCTGGCTCTGCCTCTAGATAGGCAGAGTCAGCTGTCACTCACGCAGCTGGGCGGATCCCGTCATCTACATCGGGATCCGCTCCGGCTGCAGCGTCTCAATATACTGCGAGCTGTAGCTCGTGGTATACTGAGCTTAGGGTAACGGGAGGACGCTAGTTTGTGTCCTCCCGTTACCCTATGGAGAACTATGGGGAAAAACACTGACCCCATAGTTCTCCTTTAAAACAGATTTCTCTCACTTTGGAGAGATTTTCTCCATTCTGCCCATTAGGATGCAGATAGCAATAATAAAAAAAGTAGTTCTAAACCCAAAACCAAAAATGTTATATATTGCATCTTACCAATTCTTAAATGTAGTGGTTGCATTAGTCTTCTAGGACACTTCCTGTCTTAGGGTGGCTCCACTCTATGGATGAACTGACGACCTGACCTTCAGCTAACACTTTTTAAGCTTTTACAAAAGCACTCTTTTTTTCCCTTTGGGATAACAGTTGTTACATAAATGAATAAAAGTTGACCATTGTAAGAACCCCTGTCAGTGGTAAATGGTTTGCCTCAACCCTCTATCTGCCACTGCTTCAATTCCCAGGGTGCTGTGAAGCGGAGGAGGGAAATTAACTGGGTGTGCATAGAGGAGCCTGGCATTCCAGCAAAGGGCAAGCCAACAGACATTTCAGAGAGAGCTGGTAACTGTCATTGAGAGACTGTAGCAATGCTATTGCTTGTGCACCTCTGGTGTGACAACTGCTCTACAGGAGAAGATGCTACATACTTCCTGGCTGGAGAATGATTGCTTGATATTGTAAGTGCGAGTACCGCTCGATCTGTGAAGAGAAAGTGAGCTGTGGCCCCGAGAGTACGAACACATGCCACGGTGGGGATTTTAGCTGTTGCCATAGCCCAGAGATCACTGACCGCATCCTGGGAGGACTAAGTCACTGACATCCAGGATTGTTACCTATGGTGCCCCAAATTTGAAGCCGCTGCGAAGAACCAGAGCGTTGGGTGTAGAAGGTGAGGGCTCTTTTTTCTGTGTGAGAGGCCTCCAGTCACTACTCTACTGTATGTCATATTATTTTACCAATTGCATCTTGGGCCCTCATCATTGGTTAGCCAAAAAAATACCACTGGCCAGTTGGTTAGAGACCCAGGTCTATTGGGACTAGTGTCTTGCATTTGCAGTCTGTTGTTAGTTAATATGACAGTCAGTCAGTATAACATTGCCTTATGTGATGATTTAATAGCTGTGGTAGATTTATGCACAAGTATATAAAGTGATGTCATTATTTGCTGTTGTGTATTGTTATCCCTTCTTTTCATGCATTTAATTTGGAGAGATACCACTTGCTCAGTAAAACTCTTATAAAAAGGTATGCTGGTGTGCTGTGGATCCATTACCAAAGGTCTATCAGAGAAGTATGACAGAGGACCCATCAACTATTCTCTGTGGCTCTTTAGGGGGTGCACTACATATGCTTTAGGCATTGCCTATTCAAAATCCAAAATTTAAAAAAGTGGAAGTTTTAGCTTTATATATACTTTAGACTCATATCTGGTCATTTTGAACACTGCTTCTAATACAACTTGTTCTACATACCTGCTGAATTTTCTACATAAGCTATGGTTGCTATGGTGAGTTACAAGCCTTGGAATTTAGAGATCATTGATCTTTCTAGTAGACAATGTATATCAATGGCTTTTCAAATGTTTCTTTCAAAAAGTATGTCTATTGTGTGCTGATATTGTTTACTTTGCTCAGCTTTTACCTCTAATTGAAAATACCAAAGGTTCAAAACAAATGCATTGGTGTAAAATCTATATTCAGGCAAAAGTATAAAGAACACACATAAAGGTGGACCATACAAATGAAAACTAAAGCCACAGAAGCATTAAACAGCATATCACCTTCCCTCACTATCTTGTTTGGCAGACATTGGGCTGAGACCTACTTTGCTTTCAATTTAAAAGCAGCCTTATGGGCTGCTATCACGGTAGTTATGGTAGGGGTCCTTAAACAATCGGCACAAATTGCTGATTGGCTGGCTTTCTATGGCAGAGACTGTGTAAGTCTCTTCTGCCATAAAAGCTTCTTTTTACCATTTGGCAATTTTTTTCCTGTACGCTAAGCCAAGCAAGCACAGCTCAGCACAGACCTGGCATGTTGAGATGAAGATGGAACGCAAAGATGCAAGCACAGCACTGGAGAGGATTGGTTTGGCAGGTAAGTCTGCCATAATGTGCTAATATGCTGTACATACTAGCACATTGTGGCTAATAGCTCCTGGGGGCCCAAGCTTTACTTCTGCTTTAGGACCTCCATGCATTATATTATATTGTTGAACAGTCAGCAAGAGTTGAAACACTAGAGGAGAGGTTCTCCCCAGTCAAAGTATAAGGCATGCTAATCTGTGTGCCAGACTCAAGACTTTAAAGAGCCAGTACAGTATCAGGATCATCCTTCAGGTGTATCCTACAGCTAGGTACATATAAAGAGACTTGCCATTTTTTTTGGCTTCATTTGCACCTGGGTACAATAGGTCCCACCAATGGGTTTACCCAACGAGTGATCGACAATCTCACTGGTGCTTCTTTCCAGCACAGCTTTTCTTTAATACTAGCATTTAAAATCAAACAATCACTTAGAGGTTGGATGAAAAATTTAGTGTAAAATAACAGCTGTAGTTAAAGTGAACTCCAGGCAGATATAAACACACACCAGTAAGTAGAATTATGTGTTCATTAAAGCATCAGTTTTTAACAGCAGCACCCAGACTAGGAGAAGGAGAAGCAGCAGGGGCAGGAAAAAAGAAGTCATGCTACTTGTGTTAACAGGAAATATATACAGACAGGAGGAGAGGACAAAGGCATGATTCACTAGTATCATACTGATCCTTCACTATCCGATCTTAGGTTGATAGATAGGAGGTGACCAAGCTGTACTGTTTTACTGCAGTAAAGAACAATTAGGTCACAGGTTGTTCTTCTGCATGACAGGGCTGTGTAAATCTCAGGATAGATTGGGCAAAAATCAAAAGCCTTTGGCTGGTATACCTGCTCTCATAAATATATTTAACTGTGTATTTAGCTGTTTGAGGGGAGTCCGGCTTTAAATAGTACCTTTAGTCAGCGAGATCTATGAAGCAAATCAAGAACAGGGACAGTTGAGCATGACAAAGGAACAGAACGACTTGGCTCCAAAAAGATGGACAGCTGGGAGATATGAATTGACTGTTTTCTCTTTCAGAACATTATGGCAGCAGCTATACCTTTTTAGTGCTTAGAGCCAGAGTACCACCTGCAGTCTACTTAATCAGTAAGTTGCCAGTAGCAGCACTGCATCTCTTCATGCTAATATGTACTCTATATGTGAATATATGTATCAGGAGCTTCTTCTTATGGCTTTCTATAATAATATAGCATAACTGTTTCTATAGTACCATATTTAGCTACGTTTTAAAACCCTCTTGATATCACCATACTTTTAGGCCTGCAAGGCGAAAAAAGAAGGAACTGTCGGGCAAAAAATACGTTTATAAGAGCATTCTTAGCAGTGTGATAATGCACTTTAATGTATCAGAGGCTTACAGATCAGTGTGCGCCTCAATGAACTGAGCTGGCAGGCATGAATCACTCCACAATGGGGGCAGGTAAGAAATGAACACAATGCTTTGCTGATTGTGAAATACACAAATCATATTGGCCAAACATACTACAGTTTACTGCTTTTTAGCTGGATTGTCATCTCCAAAAATGCTTGACTTTCTTTAGCCAGGCTACATTTCTTCCCGTTCTTCTTTTGGAAAATCTCAGGGATTGCTCATTCCCTTTTGAATATAGAAAAGGGAAAGCATCTTTTAACCCATGTCCACTGCATTTACAGGCTGGCTGAGTCAAGGATAAAGATGGCATTTGACTCCAGCGGCATACCTCTCACCATTCTTAAGGTGCCCATACACCTGCTGATTATCGTACGCTCCTTTACCTTGTAGGGTCCTGCAGAGCCACCCTTATGTGTGCTAGTAAGCTGTGTGTCTCCCCAAATGGGCACATCAAGGCAATCCACTCTCATGCTGACTACTCTGCCCTCCTTTCCCTTGCAGGGTCCTATGAAGTCACCCTTGTGTGTGCTAGTGAGCAATGTGTGTCTCTACAAACACACAAGCACAGCAAAAACAAGCCACTCCCCTCCCCCCAGCTCCCTGTGCCTTCCTCTTCCCTTTTCCAAGCTAGTACATGGACAGCTGCTGGACTTTGCTGAGCAATTTGTATTTGTTTGGATTCTGGATCTGGATTAATTACTGAAAAATAGTTTAAGAGTTTAATACTACTGTAACAATGGCACCTGTGTTTGAAACGGGAGTAAATATCAAATTAATGTGATCAACAAGAAACTTGTTCCTGGATGATAAGTAAATGCAGTGAGGCAGAAAAATAGTTTCCAGGTGTTTTCACTGATATGCACATTTTCACTCTTGCAATAGCTGAAAAACTGGCAGAAGCCATAGTGGGTCCAGGGGTGACAACAAAGCTCTGTAGATTAAATCTGAACTCCAGGATAAGCAAATATTGTCTATATACAAGAAACATGTGTATTCTTAGTTGAATCTTGGTATACTTTGTGTATTTCCTCCAGATCTGTGCTGAAATCCAGTGTGAAATTTTGTCTTTGTATAGGAGCTTCCTGTAATAAAGACCAGTCACTGCTGTTCTCTCTACTTGTGCAGGGTGACTGGTCTTGTATCTGCCCCTCCTGTATTGGGTGGGATCTGCTGGGTCCTTCCTGCAGCTCTGCTCTAAGGGGTACGTTAGTGCACAGGTTATGTAGAGCACAGTGATGATGTCACTGCTACATTCACAAGGTAATAACTGTGTTTTCAAAGGCATTTGGTGCACACGGAGTGGATTTATATCCTTTGTGACTATTGAGGAATAGATTTAAATGGAGTTTTTTGGCTTTAATGTACGCACCACAGCCTGTAGGTACGGAGGGGCTTCTATGTGCTATTCCTGTAGTTTTTGCAGTTCCCTAATTCACACATCAGTCTGGATTGATGGTGTTAGTTCCTCTGTGCATGCGCACATTATGTTTTGCTCCTGGCTTTAAACTAATGTTAGCCAAAGGGCTAGTGCCTAGAGGTATGGAATTGGAGAGGCTCAATAACAAAATCACATTCTGGCGATTTCCTCCTTTTGACAAATGCAGCAAATTTACTACAGAATCAGCGATTCGCTCCTCGGTGAGTGTAATAAAGTGGCAAGCAGGCACTCACAGGCTATAAAGAAATTGATATATTTTTCTATATGCACTTACAGATCCTTGTGAGAAAAGTAAGTTGGATCATTTTATGCTTTACTAAGTCAGTTGTTTGATTACGATACAAGTGCCACCCCTTCTTGTTGTGTCTTTTTCCTGTCATACCATTACACTTAATCCATATTCTGTTTTCTTGTTCTTTTCATATGGTAGCTCCACTTTGACATGTCTGGTTTGGCGATCTCCTTTCTTTTCTTTTTTTTAATCTTTCTGTAGTTCTAGAGTCTCTTTAAAAGAAGCAGCAAATGCATTTTTAATAGTGTTTTGCAGGGCAGATATCTCACAAACAAGCTTGTTTTTTTCAGCTATGGCAGAATTCCAGCCTTTGCTTTCCCACAGGTAGACTCTATAAATTTCATCAGGTACTTGTGGCTGTGCGGCCTGCCCTGTTTGATCCTGCCAGAGGCTCCCCCGCTGCCTGCAGCCTTTCAATCAGGCGCAGGCGGCTGGAAACTGAACTCTTCTCAATCGCTCATGTCTGCACTTAACTTCTAATGAAAAACAAACGTAGTGTGACCAACAAGGGACATTTCTCAAATCTGGGGGGGGGGAGGAGGAGGGTCGTCATGGCATGCTCACTCCGGCACGAGCTTGATGGAGCAAAGACCCCTCCTTTATCGACAAGAGGCCAGAGGCGGCAACAGAGACACCAAACCTTCGGGCTTTGTCTGTCCCTTCGCCTGAGTGTTGGCTTCACTGTCATGTCCTTTCCCGTCACGTCTCAGCATGTCTCGTAGAGAATCGCATTCTGTCCCCCGCATCCCATTCAGTATGCTATGAAGAAATATTTTCTTTCCCGAGTAAAGAATTTAATCTCAATTCATCTGCTGGAGAGACCTGTGCTCTTTTGAAAATGTATGCAGTAGCACGGAAGGATGATTTGTTGTTTTGTCACCGTGTTAAATGCTTAAGATGCGCTCAAGTGAGACAAAGTTGCGGTGTAGACAAACACGCTACTCGTGTACTGCAAGTATAAGAAACATGTGCGACAGCTCGATGCTACGCCAAATAATAATTCTGCACTGATTTGGAGGAGCAAATTGCTTTTCCTCTTTTTATGTAAATCTGATTTCCACCATGGATTGGTAGTAATAATTAAATATGGTTTGATCCCTCTAGATATTAATGATTAAACTAATAGGCGATTTGCTGTACATCATGAAGATTGCCGTCAGAGGAATTAAAAAAAACTACAGGGCCTTGATGTAAAAAATGTCAGAACATAACCTTTGTCCAGTTTAGCCCTCAAAAATCTATTTTGAATAAATTTGGGTAACACATCATGCGTTTCAATCTCCATAAGCCTACCGGAGGTCCAAACAACACAGAGAAGAGAAAAAGAAATGTGAGGGGAAGAGAAATTATGCTATCTTATGTACAGAATGCACTCTAGTAAATAAGGGGGAGGAGTGATAATGCTTAGGCCCTCTGACCTATGGGCCTGTGAGCATTTTTTCCCCTTTGCCATGATATGATTATATTCACTTTGCTTCTCTGATATTTATTAAAACAAATGCATCAATGTCTAATTTTAGACTTATTTTCCCTACAATCGATATTGTATTCTTTTATATATGTCAGTAGGGACACTGGTGCCAAGATCTCTGTATATGTGATCCCAGCTTTTGATGTGCCCCACTGCTATTTCTTCTAATTAATGTAATTCTTCTTGTAATTCTGCTATTTAATTATTTCACTTTACATTATGGGGTATAGGGTGATGTGAGTGAGAAGCCCTTGCTTTGCTTCATGAACAATGATGCAGAGGGTTAGCACCACTGGTATCTTCAGAACAGAGATCTTACAACCAGAGCCTCAAAGGAAACAATGCATAGTTTGCCCCACTGCTATCCCTCCAAAAATGAACATTTGGTATACTTATTGTCCTTTAAAAAATCCTTCTTGTGAAAGAAATATGATGACACTGCTGACTTTGTATTCTGAAAATGCTAGTTGTCTGGCTGTCATCATGCTTATCTTATTTTCAACCTGTAATTATTTTGCTGTTGCTGCAGTAACTATTAAGTCGGGGGATTGTAAACAAACTCCTGGCTGCCATAGCAGTCAGGAATTCATTTACCTTTTCTGGCTGCAAGAAGTGATTCTAAATATGTCTGCCATGTATTTTAAGCTCACCTGTCTCTCCTGGTTGCCCGGGAGCTCCGTGGTGGGTGTCAGGGTAGAGCGCGAGGGATTGTAAGAACTGGGTAGTATGAACCCAGAAACGCTAAACTATGAGAACCACCAATCTGTGAGCTTTGAAACACTCAGCTTCAACAGAGTACAGAGGTGACATTAGGGCTCTAATAGTCCCCTGATGTCTTCTTATAGAGCATCTGTTCTCTAGTCTCTAGTCTTCTATCACATAGGGGGATTTTCAGTCCCTTCTATTAGCAATAAGGCTGTTAAAATATTTTAAAAAAACTAAATTTTTTCCCCAAAAGTCCCTGCCCCCATCACACACATTCAAACGCAAACGGCCATTTGAGGTGCACAAAAATACAAAAACTAACTTTAAACATGAAGATAAGGGTTTTGTTTTTTTTAAACTTTCCTCTGACTTGCTGATATAGATACTTGTTCTAAGTCAGTGAGCCAAAGTATTAGATCTGTACTGCATCACAGCAAGAAAACTTGCATTTTCACAAGAAGTCAGCAATAGCAGCTCATCCAAATTTCGCTTTTAAAAAAATGTACTTTCAGTATCATACTACAGTTATTGGGAATCAGAAATAAGCTTTCATTCATGTCTAAACTCCAGCTTTTTGATCTATTATGATAAACGGGTCCATTTTAATTTGTCTGTGTACATGTTGATTTACAAACATGTACTACACTACATACATACACTACATAACAGTAGCAAGAAAATAAAAAAACATTATGTTGAGAGCAAATTATATTCTAAGTACCTGTCTTGTCAATGCAGGCAGGTTAAAAAGAAAGACACAACATAGTGTAATAGTGTACAAAAAATATAATTGTTGGCATCACAATAAACCCCACAAATAGTTTTATGTAAAGAGATAAAATGTAGAAAAACCACCAAAAAAGCGTTCAGTCTCGGTGAACAATAGGCATGTAGAAGGGGGATGAGATTGGTCCGGTGAACACTGTTGATGATTAATGTGAAAACACAGACATCATTGTTCTACAAAGCACAGATATATGTTTGAAAATTCACATATTGCTCTTTTTCATCTACTGTATATGCTTTTAATTTTTTACTCAGTGGAAATAGAGAAACCATTTCCACTGCCTTTCTTCATTCCCTTGATTTATCAGGCATTAGCTATGTAATATATGTTTATAAAGCTTATGGCATTAGTAGTTTTGCTAAGAAACATAAGCTCCATTAGTATTTTATAAGAGTGCTATTTCTGTAGTAAGAAGACTATTTGTAAGCTGAGGAAATGTATCTAAGGTGGCCGTTGGTGCTCAGGAGGCTAAACATTTGAGACGGCCATGTTGCATCAATCATATGTTCACAATACCAGGTTTGGAAGGTCGGAAGGTCAACAGGAAAAGTCAGTATTTAATGGTATAAAGGTCTATAAAGGTAGACATTTTTAGGATGTTTTAAATGTTTGTCCATTCATTTTTTTGATTTTCATACTTTTTTGCTTATATAGTGATTAATAAATTGATACTGCTTTTGTTTTAAGATGTGATATCTAGGGGGTCTATTCACAAAGCTGCCAAAGGATCCAGCTGTAGCTTTGGCTGATCCTTTGGCTAGCTTTGGTTGCGGGAGCCCTTCGGTTCAGTCGAACTGAAGGGTTGTTGTACGGGCTATTCACTATAGCCCCTGCAGCTCCCGAAGGCGGCCGAGCGGCTCAGCCGAAGTGGGGCAAAGTGCTGGCCGTAGGCCAGCCGTACGCTTCGCAAATGACAGCGGGGCGGAGCCAGTCGTGATCTCACGGCTGGCTCCACCCAGTTGAAATGACAGATCAGCGTCCCCAAATGACTTGGGGACGCTGATCTGTCATTAAGCAATAACAGGGTGGAGTCACGGCTGGCTCTGCCAAATTGTTATTCATTGGCCGGGACCTGCTAGAAGACTCTAGCACGTGCCGGCCAATAGGAAACAGTTGGGCGGCGCTAGCTGTCACTGCTAGCACCGCCCAATTTTATTTTACATTTTTTTCAACTTTTTAAAAAAATCTGCATTGATTTTTTTAAATGTATTATTTATTTACATTTTAATTTTTTTTTCAACTTTTTTTCCCTATCTTTTTCACTATTTGCGGAGGTACCGGTGATATTCGACTATTCACTCACTGCCGTTCAGGCCACTAAGTGAATAGGGGTGAACAGCAGCGAGTGAGCTGCCGGAGCTTTGGCTCAGCCGATCCAGTTGTTGGATCAGCTGAGTCGAAGTCCTTCTGCACTTCGGCTCAGCTGAACATGCAGAGCATGTTCGGCTGACCGAAGTGCAGCCGAAGGCAGCTTTGTGAAAAACCGCGCTAGTATCCTTTTTGGGATTTCCTTTTTTGGGGAAAGTAACTTGTCCTATATGAAAAGTCAAAATTTTCATATAATTACAGATGTCTAGATCTATGGATCCATGGATCATTTTGACAATAGGTTTTTACTGAAGGCAACAAACGATTTTATACTTTTTCATCATTTCTCAGTTTGACTTGCCCAAATCTGGCCAATTTAAATAAGGAACATTGCTTTTTTTTAAAGCACAAATGTGGCCTAAAACCACAAAAGGTCTTTTTTTTTTCTGCAGAAAAGACATATGTCTCAGTTTGCATGAGTGCTGGGATGGATTCATTTCTGAGTGCATGCGTGGAATTTACGCCAACCAATGTCGGCCAATCAAAACGGGGATGTAAATGCCATTATATCACTGCCTCTTGTCCAGTCATAGAATGCAGAGTATCCATTCATAACAATACTAGGTGTTCATTGAATGGCTGCTGTGCCAAGTGAGTGACCGTCTGTGCTTTAACAGCAGAGAGGAAGTCTGTCAGAACAGTGGCTGTAGTAGGACCTAGAAGATCGATGTAAAGCATTACTGTAGTGTTTTACAGGATCCCCATGGCCCTTCCAGGTATAATATATACACTTACAACGGGTCAAGCTGGACTTTTGTAAGCATTTATAAATATTTACACCTGGAGTTGTTTTAATGTAAATCTTCAGCTTTTAGCAAATAAATACCTGATGTTCCTGCCATGAAGGTCCTTGTTCAGACACTTCCTGCTACAGGGTAGGGTTGCCACCTTTTCTTCAAGCGAAACCCAAACACTCTAGAGACGCGCAGAGAATCTTTGGGGAAAATTAGTCGTGGCTTATTCATATCTAAATAGCGCCACCCATTCATATGCAAATATTACAGGTGAGACTATTTTCAGTGGGGGGCCAGTAGCCCCTATCTTAATTTTGGTTGCCTCTGTCTGCCTGACATCTCGTGTCCGGGTTTCTGCTGCCATGAAACCCGAACAGAGCATTCAAAACCCGAACTGTCCGGGTGAATCCTGGACAGGTGGCAACCCTACTACAGGGAGACAACTGTCTTTGAATCGTGCTCTTGTGTTGTCACATCCTTCCCCCGTGGAGACTACAAGTGACTACACTGACATACATTGCACAGGTATGATCCACCATTGTCACTATCTGGAAGCTGATTTAGAGCAATGAGATGCAGCTTATGGAGGAGCGAGCACATGTAGACAGGCAGTAAACAAAAGTAGATGGAGGTGATCAGTAGCACTGAATTTTAATAAGGGATAAAAAAAAAGGTGAAACCAAGTATTTTATGAAAGAAAAAAATTCATTTATTGAAGACGCATAGCACTTTAGCAAATTAAATGCCATCCAGTTAGGGTTAAAATCTACTTTGAATTATGTCAGGGCAAAATTTAAAAACAATTCTGCCGTATATATCTGCAATATATGCACATTTCCTATGTTTTATTTCTTTAGAGACCCTGCAAGTACAGAAAAATAACTGTTGCTCTGCCAGAAATGTACTCAGCTCCTAAACTCTGTGGTGGGCTGACAACACACAGCATTTTTTGTGGACTTAGTGGTGTCAAGCCTGCCCAATGTCTTTTGCAAAACTATTTAAACCCTCCCACTCTCTCTTTATCTTTACAACATAGACACAAGATAAAAACATGGAGGGCTAATTAGACTTCTTGAGATAACATAGAAAGTGTGCACAAAGCACAGGACAGCCCTCAATTTATGACAAGATCAACGGGTATTTATTTTTTATTATAGAACAAATATAACAAAATCGTTTTAATTGTATATTTGACATACCAAAATATAGCAAATACGAGACGTTCATTGTTCATCCAGCTAAATCTCTGGTACATGCCATATGACCTAAACCAGGAGTGGGCAACTCCAACCCTCCAGCTGTGCTTTAACTACCAATCCCAACATATCTCTGCCTCTGGGAGGCATGCCGGTAACTATCAGTCTTTCAGTGCCTCATGGCAATACCATGTATTAAGCAAAATATGGAGGTAAATGATATATTATGCATATACATTATCTATATGAAGTGTGTCAGCATGTGTAATGTACCTGTAATTTTTCATATATGGAGACACAAAGGTCAATTTACACTGTAATAGGTTACTTCAGAGATAGATAGGATAAAACTTATATTTCACTAAGACCAGCCAATCATGTATTATTGTTGATTTATAAGGAATTAAAATATAATTTTCAATATTATCGTCATATTATTATACCTAGTATGACATAAAACACTATTTAATTAAGTTAAGTATTCATTTGAAATAATAAAATTTATTTTTAACATAGAGCTACCTGAATCTGTCTTTATGATCACCCTTATCTAATGCCCAGGAAAGCAGGATTTATAGAAGAGAAAATGGTAGTAATCTGAGTCAGCCTGCACAGTGCTGTCAATCAAATACATGCTTGCAGGAGGGGAAAAAATAAATGGCCTAATCAGTGTGCTGCTGCTCCACCATCGTACAATCACATGATGGGGTGGGTTCTGGACCAGGCTAAATTAATTAACTTCATGGTAGCTTGCAGAGAGTCTGAGGATTTGGCAGTTTCTCTTAGAGGGTTGTCTACATCACAAGACTGGCCAAAGAGAATGGCAAAGCCTTTGGCAGGCAAAGCAATTTCCATTTACATATTTTAACATTGAATTTGGTTGTTCATTTGCAAGTTATGCAAACCTTCAATTAATCAATAATGATATACCTTGGGCATTTATACTAATTAATAAAACCTCTCAAGCAAGCCCTGCAAGTTGCTAACATTTTTTTTTAGTGTTCCCATCAGGGGCGTAACTAGAAATCACAGGGCCCCATAGCAAAATTTTGTATGGGGCCCCGTGATTGCTAGTCATGACACTTGCTGAGCCCCAGTGGAGAGTGACCATGCAGAGCCCACCATAGACTCTCTATAGTGGGCTCTGCAGGGTCTGAGATCTCTTAACTGTCAGCGCCTCTGTGGTCGCCAGGCCCCGACTCCTGTTCCGTCCCCGGGCCCTGCCTCCTCTGCTATCGACGGGCCCCGCCTTCTCTTACATCACTGGCCCCACCTGCTCTTAGGTCGCTGGCCAGTGATGTAAGAGGAGGCGGGCCCCGCCTCCTCCATTTCGAACACCGCCCTCATCTGCCGCAGCGGCTGGCTGTCACTGACACAGCGGCTATGAGGGGAAATGCGCCGTGGCCGCTGCCGAGCTGTGACAGCCAGCACCCCCACATGCCATAGCGACCCAGGCAGTCCTGGCCGGGCCCCCCCTGTGCCCGGGCCCCATAGCAGCCGCCTGGGTTGCTGTGGCAATTGTTAAGCCACTGGTTCCCATGTCTATCAAGCAACTGCAAAACAAATTGAGGACTTTTGTCTTCAATTTGTTTTGCTGGTTGCTTGAGGGTGCTGGTTACATGAATGCCTGATAATGGGGAGTTTACTGTATCATTTGAAGCAGTGCAGTGCATCCGCACCATTTGTAAAAGAATACAAATTTAAATAATGCTTATGCAGCTTTTTTAAAGTAAGCTATTTAATATTTTTCTCTAGAAAAAGAAACATAGAGAGATGTGCAGATCATGATGTTTTGCATGACCTATAAATCCATGTAAATATCTAAACTATCACTGATTATGCTTCACATGACCTATCCACATCATTTTTGGGGGAAATCTCTCAATGATTGGTGCCATGACTAACATAATTGTTTGTGCTCTTCCAAGTGTTTTTCTGAAACTGACTGAACATAGACAAAGTGATGCTCAACTGACTGGCATCAATTTTCAGCACTTGAAGTTATCCTGCCATTAGAGAAACATGGAGACTGCCATTGCTGACCTGTCCTTCTAAAATGCTAAATATGATTCTCCATATTTAGTGAGTATAAACAACGTTACAGCTATTTAGGTACAAACATGATCATTGAGATGAATAAAATGAAAGATATTGGTCAACATTTGTTTAAACTAGTATTAAACTCTCAATCTTTTTTTAAATAATGAATGAATCCAGATCAAACAAATATACAATTCACGGCAAGGCATTTAAAAAAAAATTTTTGCCCAAACATTTACAATCATCATGTTTCTGAACAGCTGACTGTCCAACTCTCCAGCTTGAGTCTCCAGCTAGCCAACTCTTTCAGCTATGCTTCCCTGAACTCACTATCCAGTACATGATCACAAGGAACAGAGCAATCTCCAGCAGCTGTACATCTACTACAGAAGTGAGGAGTGGGTAACGGGAGTGGCTTGCCGTGCTGTGTCTGTGTGTTTGTAGAGACACACACATATTAGCACACATAAGTTTGGCTCCATAGGAGCCTGTAAAGGAAAGGAGCCACCCTAAAACAGGATATCAGGGCCAGTGCTCAAGGTACCAGCTGATTCTACAGGAAACTAAAACTTTTCAGCTTCAAGGAGCAGCAAGTAAATTATTTAATCAGAATGTGAAATAAAAACCTTTTTACTTTAATATAAAGGGCAATTACAGCCATAAAGCTATTTGCTACTGATCAAAACACAAATAATTAAAAACAGTGATTATTCCAACATTCCAACTGTATAAAAGACTGAAATATATATTCCCATAATTCTTTCAAACATTGATTTAATAATTCCATTGTTAAAGAGTATTTGTTGAATATTTCTGAGCACTCAAAGAATATTCTGAATTTTCCATTGACTAGTCTTACACAACGCTCAAGGTAACATCTGCTAAAAAGCTGGTCATCATCCATTTGGGTATTATCTGTCACACAAATAATTTTTTCATTTTATTTATTTCTACATAACATTTGAATGAAGAGTTAATTCATTCATCACTGTATTAAATACATGTTTATCTGTTAAATGTTATGGAGCATAGTTCCTGATAGGCCAGAATATATGGACAGCATTTATGTGATACCCCAATGAATTAAAATTCAAATAAAAATGATTTACCTGCAGAAACATTTTACATATTGACCAATCCTTTTTGCTGTGCAGCGTTGTCAGTGGGTATAAATCATAAGACTGGCTGTTTAAAACTACACTTTTTGGCGTGTCAAATGAGAAACGTGTATGTTTTATTACCATGTATTTCACTTTTTGCCTGAACTTTCACATTTAAGTATATATGAAGCCATTTTTTTTTTCATTTTGGATAAAGCAGGGAATGGTTAAAACCACCTCTTTGTCCCATTGGAGTGACTTACCTTCACTTTCCATACTGTAGACACAAGAAGCGAGAAGAAAGATTTCTCTCAAGCAATAGAAATCTCTCTCAGACAGCTATCACCAAAACAAGTGTCCCCATTGGAAGCTTCCCCTCTATTTCTGTTCTGGTGAAAAAACCCAACATTTTGGATTTTCTCTCACCCAGTGCCAGGACAAATAAAAAGACTTTCTAAACCTTCTAAAGCTCTCTAAAGGGGACACAAATACCAATTAGGCGCTCACCACTCTATAACTTATACAAAAGTTTGGGCGTTAATGCCTCTATTTAAATGAATCAGGTCTATAAAATCACATCATTTATTGCTGTCATTGTTCCTGTTGTAAAAAAAAAGGTGAGACCCTCAAAACTATAATGTGCCATTATTTAAAGTACTCCACTAAACCTGTTTGTATCTAAAAAGGGTAATGGAACACAAGTCTCCAATAATCACAACATCAACCCTTTTTGTGAAAGAAGTTTTGTGGTTTCCATATGTCTCCAAACCAAGTAGGTCTGTACCAGAAAATAAACCTCACTATCCATGATCCAGTAGAAGCTTTCCCTGAGTTTGGAGGAATTGGATACAGGCAGAATTAAGAGCATTTTATTTAAAAAAGGGGATTAAAAAAATAGAAACATTCCTAAACAAATGTCAGGAAGTCTGAATTGAACATGTCTTCTATGTGCTAAGTGAAAAAAAAATCTCCCTTAGAAAAACAAACTCATATTGCAGGTGTTATTCCCGGGATTGTAAATCAGTTTATTAGTTGTTTTCCCATTGCAAGTAGAGGCAGTATAACTGTTAATTGGTTGTAATTAGCGATTTTGGCAGCTCCTCATTTTAGAAAAATTGCTTGCTTTTATTCAAAACTCGCTACGCCACGCAAAGACACAAGCTTCTAATAATTAATATATCATGTAAAAAAGCTATGTACCTGTCTCATCTTTTATTGTTGCTATCATTTATAGGGATGCAATAGTGGAAAATAAAAGAAAGTTCTATTGAGTTTGGGGCCTGTAACAGGAAATGGAGCCCGTCTCACCATGCCAATCCTGCAGCATCGAAGTAGCCCTCATTCACAACACCCTTTGAGTTAGAAGAAGAGTTAGAGCATTTTATTTTTCATATTTTGAGTTGTTAAGGAAGTGATTTACAAAGAACTTTAGCCAAATAAAACCTAATTCTTGCAGTGGGGCTACCCCCACACTGCAAGGGTTAAATGCTCATTTTGTCTAGGGAGCTAAAATAACAGAGGTATACTCACTTGAACCACGATCCCGGCTCTCTTCGGTCCCTTCAGTCTGTCTCCTCCTCTCTATTGATGGAATGTCTCCTGATGTCCTCACGTTCTATACACTGTATAGGACATGATAACTCACAGGACCTTAGACCACTAGGGGAGTGAGGCTGAAGGGACCGGTCAAGGAGCAAGCTGGTTTTGCAGCTCGAGTGAATATAGTTTTTCTTTTTAGCACCGAGACAAAACGAGCACTTAACCCTTAAGCTCCACTGCAAGGGTTAAGATATTAACTGCCCCTAGTTCTTCTTAAAAGTAATTTTTAAAGTTACTTGCACATTTGTACAAGCTCTCTTTTTCCTTTTTTGTTATTCTATTAAATGTAGAGATTTGTAGATTAGCCACTAGAGGTAGGGTAGATTAAACACTACAAGGACTCTAAGTACTTAATGTATCCTTAAACTCAGTCCTTAAAATCTCATAACATTTAACATGTTATGTCATTTCAAAAGTAATTTTCTTTTGCTTTCATTAAATAATCCCAGATGATCATGCCATGGAGGTACATTTACACGCACTTCCTATAACATGGTGACAAAGTTATCCCTGTTCCCAGTTGTTCTCCTGCATTGTCACCTGGTCACATGGGCTTCCAATGGAGACTACAAGGGGCTGTTTCAGCACACATTATACAAACATGGTTCACAGTTGTCACTATCAGCAAATATGCCTTGAGAAATGCAATGCAGTCATTGCTGAAGTATATACATGTAGGTAGGAAATGGCGGCAAAAGGAATAATAAGAATAAAGGTAGCTTTTGAGATGCAACAAAAGATTAAAAAATACAAGTATTTTGCTTTTAAATTGCAGAAAATAATTTTTAAAATGGCAATTGTTTATGATTATGTTTGATCAAACAAAGTATATTCCAACTTTTGCAGCCAAATTGACATAACTCCTATTTTATATTTGTTACGTTCTCATTAAAATAGCATGATGTCAGCAAACAAAAAAATTGCTTACATTTTACTTGCTTTTTCAAAAGGTTTTTCATGAAATTAAATTTTCTTCTGGCATTCCGCTCTGCGTTCCACTGCGGAACGCGGAAGCCGCTTGGCTTCCGGTCTGTGAGGGCTCTCTGCGTTCCATGCTGGAACGCGGAAGTCGCTCCGTTCAGACCAGCGGCACCTCCCACTTCCTGGCCCTATTTCAAGCCCCAGCTGAGATAGCATGGCATTCCACTATTGCAGTCAGAACGCCTGCTATCTGCTGGGACTGCAACCGGCACTGTACTCGGCCATCATTCCGGACCCGGACTACTCTCCTGAATTACAGAGGCAACCCCTTCTCCTGCAAAACAGAGGCAACCCTTATCCTTCACCACTCTAATAACCGCATGTAACCTGGTTTACAGGAATCTTTGACTTTCACATTGCTACCATATATCTGTTTGGACTACCGCTGATACCTCCTTTTGAAGATTGCCTCACCTATGATTTGATATACATACTCCATGCAGACTGTATTCTAGTCTTACCGTTATTTTGCCTTGTTGCCTATGCCATAAGTATTGCTGCTATATCAAATACTAATACTCTGGGTATGGTGGTATGACTTAATATCCCTGCCTGAACCATATTGATAGTTTTAGTGTGGCTGTGATGCTTGAGTCCCTAACTCTCCGCTGAGATTGAGAGTGACGCCTGGGACTCCTGTCTGAGAAGCCTCCGAAGTTGTGATCCAGGACCTCAATATTATAGTAGTCGTGACACTCAGTTTCCAAGTGGTAGGAAACTTGTACTGTCTCCATAGAATGCATAGGGGTAGATTGAGCTTCCCCGAACCGAGCAGAATAGAAAAATAGTTAAAAGATTAGAAAAAAAATAGAAATCTGCTGTCAATCACCAGAGGGGGACCTGATGGAGAACTGCAGGTCCCCCTCTGCTGATTGACAGCAGCAGTGGGCGGGTGCAATAGCTAGTTTGCTATTGGCTATTGCAAATTTTTCTTCTGACGGCAACCAACGGTTCTGATGTCAGAAGAAAAAAAAAAACGAGCAGTTAAAGGTTTACTCTGCTCAGTCGAGCAGTGCTCCGCCCAGCTGCCAGAAGCAGGCTGTCGGCTGGCCAATGGCCGGCCGCTCGGCCAGCTTAGGCTTTCACCTCGGCTCAGTCGAGCCGAAGCATATAGTGAATAGCCCATACAGCAGCCCTTCGGTTGTACTGAACCGAAGGGGTACTGGGGCCGAAGCTAGCCAAAGGATCAGCTGAAGCTTCGGCTTGATCCTTCGGCAGCTTAGTGAATAGACCCCACAGTGTTTATATCTATTTTACAACTCGTAATGAGATCTGTACAGACAGGTTTAATTTTGTTAACATACACCAACCTAGCCTCTTTTGCATCCCAGAGCAAAACTCAGTACAAAGAACAACTTTTCTTTCAGAATAGTGCAAGTATTGTGCAAGCAGCAATTTTTTTTTTTTTTGTAGTTATGCTATGTGAATGAGAAACATGTAACACAAATCAGTGCTATCCCAATTTGGCTACAAAAGTGGAAATACACTTTAAAGTCTATCCAAAGCCTTGCTCTAATGGAATATCTAAAAGGTAAGAAATATTGTTACAAAAATATTCTAAGTTATGTTGTGTGAATAGGAACACATAACATGCATATAGTGGGATTTTCTCATATGGGTCTATGGGTCTGCAAAAGTGGAAATATGCTTTAATGTCATTCAGTTAGGGTTTAACAGCTTTTGGGATAAGACATCAGCCTCACAGAGAGTGTATTTTTGCAATGAGTTGGCCACCTCATAGCATTGCATTATGAGAAGGAGCAGTAAAGCACAACTGTTGTGTAGCCCTGCAGGAAGTGGAGCCCGAGTATGTATAGGGCAAATATCCACAGAAACATTTTTTTTAAGATTAAAAAATATTAAATGGATCAATGATCAATTAAAAAACTATACAATGCGTTTAACAAAGAAACTTCTTACATCCACGTCTTATGACTACAGGAAGTTGCTCTGAGCTGATGCTAAATATGAAAAGCTGATTGCAGGATTCACTGCAATGAGCTGTCATTGAATTAAAAATTCAAAGCATGGGTTAAATAGCCCCATTGCTTATGCTCTCATTTGGAGCTTTCATCCCTTATGTATACTGCATATATGTACAGTTATAAATATCCTGTTCGATACAACAAGCTTACGAACAAAAAAACAGTGCTTGCACTTTTTGTGCTGTCGAAACAGTTTTAAAAATGTCTGAGGCCTTAAATAAGCATGTGATTACCAAAGAATAGACTAGTTACCGTGTCAGTGAATTAAACAGGGATTGTTGCTGATAATTAGCCGGTTAGAATTTATTAAGCATGCAATTAAACTGAATGGAATTCATAGCAATTAGAAACTCTCCTTTCATCAAATAAAGAGAGAATAAACCGCCCCCTGAGAATTCAGGCATGAATCCTATACAGCTCTCTGCTTGCTGTGGAAGTAGGAGGGGGGATGAATAATGTGGAGTGGGTTGGAGTGTTCTGGGCACTCCTCCTTAGGTTAAATCTATAGTATTTTAGCATAAAATTCTAGCTAATTAGGACAACCGTATTTTTTTAGAAGCTTATCATTATGTTTTGCATGGTGTTCTCTGTAGCATACACACCAGCTTTACAGCATTTCAGAAATTAGTTATACATGATATATCATGCTGTTCTGTATTAGGCATTTTTCGTGCGCTTGTAGATTTGCTAAACGTTTGTTGTAACTTGCTGCCTTAGAATATGGAAAAGTTCTGGGGCCAGCTGAAAATGAAATAGAGATAAAGGCTCAGAACTTTCAGATAAAAAACACAAAAGTCAGACTCAAAGTCTGAGCTCTCAGATACAATTTCAGAGTTCTCTTTTTTCTTTTTTAGTTGTCTCTGGGGTTCTTCCATCTCAGATTGACATTGTCAGCCTATGTGCTGTAATAGCTCCATAGGTCATCTTTTTCCAAATTAAGGTTTTATTCCACCTCCTATTCTTTTACGTTGGGACCCAAAGCACTCAATCCATTTATTTGGGTGCACAGCTGACATAATACCATGGTTACCTCCATAGAACCTAACAAAATGAATGTCATAATATTTTTCAACTGGCTGACCAGTAGATCTTGGGACAAGTAAATAATGTGTGACAGAAGCACTGATTGTCAGATTATAAATGTGGTAAATGACACCAGGTATATAGAAAAAGTTGCCGTGACTGCCCAGCACAGGTAACCCAATGGAGAAGTCTAATTAGAGACCGAAAGGTTTTGCTCACAAAGGGAAGAGCCTGCAATCAGTCAAGGCTTCTGTGTACGCCATTACTGCTTAGGCAGCGGATGAAGGACACTCTAGGAGTGTTTGTTTAGATCTGTCCCTAGCGGAACAGTAAGGAGGCCCTATTAGACCATTACTTGAGGTACAGCTCTTGAGAGACAAAAGCAGTCTGAGTATGATCAAACTAAGGGCCTGATCCAGAGGCTGAGACATCCAGTCCAACTGGGACTTGGCAGGCAGAGCTGTGTAGTGAACATAGTGAATAGCCAGGAGGCTGCAAAAGCTATGTTTCTGTGTCATGATGAACAACCACTACAAGAATAAAACCAAGCAGGCAGCCATAAACTGCACCTTGACAACTGGACTGACCCCTTAAAAGCTCTTTTTTAGTGGTCCCAAAATCAGACCAGAAATGCATTCATAAAGCAGATGATTGTTTATGCCTAAACTAAACCACATATTATCAAAATATTTTCTTTAGCTAGAAGTCAAATTAGAAGTTAGAAGTATTGTAATTTCCTTTAGGCAAATCAACCAGCCCTGATGAGTTATCCAAAAGGTAATAAAGCTTCAGTACTTAATCTACGGGTTGTGTACCTTTTATATGCAGTTTGCAAAACTGTGGTTAATCTTTTCAGTATTTCACAGCACATTAAGAACCATGGCTGATCTCTCAAACTCTGTCTCTGTTTAGCCATATTTAGACAATGTAGGACCATTTTTAATGAATCATCCCACATGTTTCATGAAATGTGAATGATTTTAAAATGATGGGAGCTATGTGAGCCATGCTAAGCTGTATAAAATGTTTAGGTACCTGCCCATAATGTATCCTTCAATTAATTAAAAGCTAACTGCCTAAATATTCAGTTTTACCTTCTATTCAAACAATCAATCTGGGTTTTCTGTTTAATCTCTACATAAAATAGTTGGGCTCCAGAATAGAGACACATTAGGGCTCATTTATCTTAGTCCCTAAAATGATCCTTTATTGTCATAGCAGTCAGATTTTTTCTCCATTATGCTACATTGGGAGTATGACCATGATAACCTGGATGATTCTGGTTGCTTTTGGCAAAATAAGCAGAAACATATAGACACATGGATATCTGAGCTGCTCGGCCGTGATCGGGAGCTGTACGGGCTATTGTGAATAGCCCGTACAGCACCCCCTCGGTTCTCCTCAACCGAAGGGGTCCTGGGGCCGAAGCTAGCCGAAGGATTGGCCGAAGCTACGGCCAGATCCTTCGGCAGCTTTGTGAATAGACCCCTTAGTCATTGACAGTGTGGTTGCTGTGCTGCCATGGCAGCCTGTCTAGTATGGTTATTTGTTGTGCCTTTAAAATGTTCCTCTGTTCCCCTTTCCTGTTTTATCTCGTTAGCATAGTCCATAGCTAGACACTCCGTGTCTCACCCTGTATAGTTTGTTTCACTCTGCTCACACAGACAGGGCTTAGGAAAGTCATCGTCTTCTTACACTTCAAAAGACTGAAAAAACATCCTCTGTAAAGCAGTTATCTGATGTAAAACTATGTTGGATTCAATTTCTGTGCCTTTATTGAAGAGTTAAGCTGCCTGTGGATTCTGCTGGCTCAGCAAGTGGCCATACTGTCCACAGACTGAGACTTAATGAGTGTTCTTGCGTAAAGCGGTATTTCAAACAGAAAAGTTGCCAGAATAGTGCTTACATACTTATTTACTATTAACTTGCAACAGTGCAAACCAAGTTGCCCCTACTGCAAACATTTCAATATTTCGCTGGCTGAAAAGATTACATTTCAACTGGATAAGGGAACAACTCTATAAGGGAAAACTAGGAAGGGAGCATTGGGAACTATTGGGTCAATGAAAAGCGGTGGGAAGGGAGAATGGGGAGAGAACAGAAAAATAAGAAAAAAGAGGGTTGGAGAGGAGACAGTAGGGAAATTGTGCTTCCTGTACTTTTTCTGCATGAGAGATATAATCTGAAGAGTGTAGGAGACCTCTGTCCTACATGCTAATTATTGACTGCAGTATTCCATAGCAACCAATCAGAATTGATCTCATACTGATTTGACTTTATCAAAGCAAATTCTATATGGCTATGGGTGCTATGGGTTACTGCCCTCTTTATTGAATAGGACCCATAGCCATTTAATCCTGATATTTAAATGAAAAACCCCTATTACCTACTTTGCTAGTTAAAGGTCAAATTATTACTTCCTGTTTTGTTTTTACAACACTAGTTTTTGTTGACTATTTATTAATAATTATTTTAAGTATCTGTGAAATGTTTAACATGCATTAGTACTGTAATAAACCTTATCTATTATTTTTTTTTACAGAAAAATTGAAGCTGAGTTATATTTTTTTTAAGAACAGCATGTTTGAGATCTCTCTATAGATTTTCAAACCTGGAGACAGTGAAGGTCATTCCATTACATTTATTTGTTTACTGTATGCATACCAGAGGGGCAATGCCATGGTTGTTAAGATTTAATTTAAAACAAAAAAGGAAAATGGTGTCAAACTTTAGTACAGCAGAAATACACATACACACACAATAACAACCTAGTATAATATATGAGATTTGTTTTATTAAGCATTTACATAGCAACAGCATGAGGTGCATTACTTTAGAGAGAACACTGAAACATATCCATGACTCTCTATTTAGTGTAGCTTTCAGTTTATTAACTATAAGGCTTTATTCAGACAATTAAATAAGTGCTGAGTTCAACTGGTATCATTCTCCTGGCTCTGCTGTCTGGCAGAGACATATAAAAAGGGGCTGGACAGAATTGAAAATAACTTCAGGTGACATAGAACAACATCAGTATTTCATATTGTAGGCAAGATGTTAAAAATATGCTGAAAACCCTAAAAAAAAGTAAATTAAACGGTTAAAAAAATCAGAAGCGAGAAGTTCCACAAAAAAAAATGACATTTATATAGAGAAAGAAAGTTGCTAGGCAAGATTGGACACAAATCCCTGCATTTTGTAGCATAAAGATGTAATTTCATAAATTAATTCCTGAGAACAAGAAGAAAGAGCTCCATTTTGAAAAGGTCTTTTTGATTGATGTCAGTGAATGTAGCATTATGTTTTGATTCTCATTACTGCATGATAGTTTCTGATAAGGTGCATTTTTCACTTGGATTACTTGAGTTGGGAGACATGCTATATATTTATTTAAATGTTAATAGATTTTCCTGTACTATGTTAAAAGGGAGTTTTATGATCATCTATAATGTCTGTTCAATGCGGGTCCCTTCTTGCTTTTTAACCAACTGGGAACGGAGACCTTAGACTTCCTCACCAACTGTTGGGGAATGTGAAGTTACAACCTATTGGCATATGGAATATATGAGTGATTGACTTTGTCAACTCAGCAATGTAATCAAAAGAAGGACTAACCAGAGATGCTGCAGGATGTGGGGTCCTCTTCAAGTTGATAGCATGGGAGGTTCCAATAATGGCAGTCTTTATTAAGATTATAGTGTATTTTACAAAAAGGTTCATTCTTTTCACAACAGTAAACAAGTCTGATAAATGACCACAAGTCTGGTCATCATATTAAATCTGAACAAGTTCAGCTTTACAGTCCTAGCACAGTCATGTAGCCCAAGAGAATAGACAAAAATGTGTTACTGCACTGTAAGGGTTAAAGCTGCTTCTTCAATGCCTGATGTTAAAAATTTACCAACAAATGCAGTCTATTGCTATCCCTTCACTGTTGTCAAACAGACTGGGGAAGAGCTTAGACCTAGCTATGTTGTCTCACAGCAGCAGAGAAAAGTCAAGTCACCAAGCTGGCTGTACTGTGTGGCAGGGTTGTATAAAGGATATTAAAAAATACAAATCTTTTGCTATGTAGAACAACTCCCATATACGTATTTAATTTGTGGTTTTTACCTGTATTCTCAAAGTGTATCTAAAGCCAAAAATGTAATTTTCATTGTAGATAGTGTGATAAGTGGTTAGAACCACTGTCAAGTTATTATTGCTGTCTGTGTCCGTAATTAGGGAGATTCACTCTCTTGATCTGTCCTGGTGGACAATTTTGAGTTTCCACTAGAACCAGAAAGGACGGGAAATCTTCCAATGGGGACACTTGTTATGGTAGTAACTGTCTTAAACATGCATTTTCCTCATTCTGGAGAGAATTTCTCTCTCCAGAATGAGAGAGAAATTCTTCCGTTCTTTAACTCCAAATCGGGTGGCGAACACGACCGCAGCCATCTTCCCCGCTCTGACTCGTGGTTGTGGCTTCCTCTAGTCAAGATCACAGTCGTAGACAGACCTGTGCACACTTGCTGTGAAGCTTTTTTGTGTGCTTTTTACAGCACATACAGTACTGTACTGTATTATTCAATCTAGCATGGCTCCAAAGAAAGTGCAGAGCAAGCATGGAGGTAAAAGGAAAGTGCAGAGCGGTAATGAAGGTGGCAAGAATGTTAACCTTATTTACATTGAACCCTATGGGAAAATTTGATTCTGTTCGGAACCAAAATCAATTCGCGACCACGTTTGTAGGGGTCAGAATGGATTAACCTTATTTACATTGAACCTTATGGGGAAATTTGATTTGGTTCGAGACCAATTCGGTTCGAATTAAGTTCGTGAACCGAGGTACCACTGTACTTCTTGCCCCTTTTTCTCAGGGACCATAAATTCCTCCAATAGGACAATCATGTTTCACTAGCACACCTTTTATACTATTTAAATAACAAGTACACTTTTAGTCAAAGTGCACTTATTCTTTTCCCCTTCCCCTTACCTAAATTATCCCACCTTACCCCTCTGCATATCTATATTTATGAGATATGACGACCTCTGCTCTGCTGTTTGTTGACATCCAGTGCTGCAGGTCTCCCTCTCCTAGCTGCATCTGTCTCCCTGCTGAGAAATGGCCCCATACAAGTCTGTTGGGCTGTATTCTGCAGGTGTGACCAGCAGAGGGAGCACTGTGGCACTGGATGTGAATAATAGAGTAACCATGTCTCTCCGATCTCCGTAAGTACAGAAGGGAAAGGTGAGATGGTTTAGGTCAGAGATGGGGGAAAAGAGGATAAGTGCACTTTGTTTATAAGCAACATGAATCCCGCGAAAGGACATAATTTTTGATAGTGATGTGGCACCATTCACTTAATTATTAGAGCACCCTGCAATCCTTTAACCCCCTCGTCACTGTATTGGTGATATAGACACTTTCTATAAGCTAGCAGCGGGGTCCTCTCAGGCTCCAGAAGACTGCAAAGTGTGATGATGTCACAGTAGAGTGATCGGTCAGAGTGGACACAGGCTGCAGTACTGGATCACCGGAATAGGTGCTGGTGATTGACACATGATGGGGAACTTAGCTGATTAAAAAGGAGTTTTAGATTTTGGGTGGGAGTGAAGATTGGGAGATGGGCGTCAATATGTATACATCCAAAGAGCATAAAATATACAGTTTGGAGTTGTTTTGTGGGTTTATGAAAAGATCATTTCAAATATGATAAACAATTATTTTTTGTTAAGAAAATGTAATTTGTAATTGTTCCCTATGCAGGCAGCTTCAAGCACTTCATTTTGCTGGTTACTTATAGCAACCAATCAAACTTGTAATGTTATTTATATTATGCAAGCCAGAAAATTAAAGTAAGCATCTCAATGGTTGCAAAGGTCAGCCCAAGTACTTATTATTACCTCCAGAGTACATACATGAGGCCTGGCATTCTGCAAAGAGATGATAACAAACATCTTTGAATGCACCTTTAGTACTAATGGCTGATTTATATATAAAGTGAGAGATGTACATACCGCTCTAGATCTGTAAGGACTCATGCACACAGGGCTATTAACTGCAGCTGAGGAGTCCAGCAACAAGAACCTGAGGATTCTTGGGGCAGGAATCCCAGGTGGTTCCTTACAAATGCAGCTGCTGTGCCCGTTCAAGTTAATGACATGCCGACAGCAGCCACATCATATTTAATTTGCAGACAGATTGCGCACAGAATCCGTAGTAGGTTCTTGCTGCAGCAATCCTCAGCTGCAGCTCACAGCCCTGTGTACATAAGATCTATGGACCTCCTTTTGCCTAAAGATTTAGTATTTGCACACTTTTCAAGAGCATATGAACACAGCATATGTATAATGATTACTGTCTGAAATATTTGTAAGAATGTATATAAATTAAATATTTTGTTAGGCAGCAATGTTAGTTTCCCCCTGTGAAATTCCCCTTCTGGCACCAGGGGGTTGTAGCTATTGCTAGCATTATGCAGCTGTGAAAAGGGAATCTGCAAGCTCTTCAGTGTTATCAGCATCACATGTTAAAATGTACTTAACATATCGAAGCATAATGCAAAAACAGATAACCTAATTTGCAAATATGTTAGAAATAATTGATGAAAAATATTTCTTGATGAAAAAAGCACTGCCATTCATAGTAATGATTCGAAATTGTGTTCATAAAAAGCCAATGATTCTTAGGTATATAGGGTGGCCATATACCAGCAGATATGTCACCAAGAGTGACAGGCATTGAGACATCTGCCTAGCCTCCAACCATGCTTTCAGCAAGTCTGCAATCTCTGGCCATGTCCTGTACAATTTATTGATTCACTGACCATCAGTTGCATCTTGTCACCAGTTTCTGACCATCTCCTGAAGAATGTCTTCAGTCTCAGGCCATCTCCTGCAGCATGCCTAAAGTTTATCACTATCTCCTCTAGCATGTCCACATGTCTCTCACCTTGTCCTCCAATATCTCTGCAGACCCTAACCATCGCCTGTTGAGTGTCCAGTCTCTAACACTGTTCTGTAGCATTATATACTGAATATAATATATGGCTCTTCCAGGATGTCACGGGTCGCATTTAAAGCTCTCTATACTTAGCAAGTTGACTACCGCTTTTATAACATATGATAACTTCCAAACATATGGATTCACTTTGGGGTCTATTCACGAAGCAGCCGAAGGATCTAGCCGTAGATTCGGCCGATACTTCGGCTAGCTTCGGCCCCAGGACCCCTTCGGTTCAGTAGAACCGAAGGGCTGCTGTACGGGCTACTCACTATAGCCCGTACAGCTCCCGAACTTAGCCGAGCGGCTCAGTCGAGCCGAAGGCATATGCCTCTGGCCAAGTGGCTGGCCATTGGCTGGCCGACAGCCTGCTTCTGACAGCTAGGCGGAGCCAGCCGTGATCTTACGGCTGGCTTCGGTCACTTGCAGAGAAATCAGCGTCCCTGGTTACCAGCTAACCAGGGACACTGATCTCCAGACAGCAAACTCTCCCGGGCGCTCCGGGAGTCTCCCGCTCCCGGCCGCCCAGGAGAGAAACACTGATTTTTCTTTTTTTTTCGGAGCCGTGTCAGAATAGAAAAATAAAATAAAAATGTTTTGCCCATAGTAATGCTTTGCTATTCCTATTGGCTATTTCAATTTTCAATAGCCAATAGTAAACTAGCATTGCACCCGCCCTCTGCTGATGGACCTGATGAAGAACTGCAGCAGAGGGCGGGTGCAATGCTAGTTTACTATTGGCTATTGCAAATTGAAATAGACAATAGGAATCCTATAGTTTCCTATGGGCAAAATTTATTTTTATTTTTTTCTATTCTGACACGGCTCCGTGTCAGAATAAAGAGAAAAAAAGGAAAAGCAGTGTTTCTCTCCTGGGCGGCTGGGAGCGGGAGACTCCCAGAGCGCCCGGGAGAATTTTTTTTTCCTTTTGACGGCAGCAGAACCGCCGGCCAATAGAAAACTATTGGGCGGAGCTGGCTGTCATTGCTAGTTCCGCACAATGGTTTTTTCTATTTATTTTTTTGGACTTTTTAAACTCTTTTTCTGTTCTGCTCGGTACCTCTGAGGGAGGTACAATCCCCATCCCCATGCATGAGCAGTATGGCATCACAATATGGTAGCAGTATACCGCTGTGCGCAGAGTGTTCTATCTCTGAGGTCACTACCAAGCTTACATTGAATCCTGCCGTTATATTGTGATCTCAGAAATATAGCACCAAGATCCTGTGCATGTGTGGTAGTGCCTGTGCACACCAGTCACTACTTTGCATGCGCGGGGTCTCACCACCATATTTCTGTCATAATATCATTGTGGGATTCAGCACAAGCACAGTGGCAACCTCCGATATGGAACGCTACCACCTATGCTTGGCCATGCAGGTGCACAGCGCTCCAAGAGTACATATGTTTGTACAACAGGCCAATGGTAAGTGTGCTGCAGATGCAGAGGCCAGTGCATAGAGCTGCCAGTATGACTCTAATCATGCATGCACAGAACACAAACACAAATAAAACATTAATAACCACCTTAGCGCTGTTGCTGCTTACATGCCAGGTATCAATTCCAGTGCCAGGTTCAGGTAACAGTTATAATAATTTCAGAATGCTTTATACTGATGTACCTCTAGTTTTTTTAGCAATTACTTTTTTGCACTCTTACGAGAGAAAATGGAAAGAGCACATGATCATGCTGCAGACTTGTGGCTCCCTTCTGCCACTGTGCTATAGGCCAAGAGGCGAGAGGCGTGCAAAGTTAGCACAACCCCTCTTGCTACCAGTGCACTGACACTCACGACCCCATTGGCTGCCACTACCGCCGACTTCAGCAATGGATGCCACTCAGGGCCGGTGTAACGATGTTTGCCTATACAGGCAAAGATGCATTTTTTTGTGCAAAGATGCACACTTTTAGTGCATTAACTTTGCCTCCCATCCATATTACTACATGTCTGTACCTCAGTATGGGCATGGACAGGAGTGCATGCAACGATACCTTTTTTTTTTGACCGAGTATAAGCACCAATACTTTTCCTCAAGTACTTGCCAATACCAATTACGATACCTTTTTTTTAGTGTCATGTGACAGTTTTTCTAACACAATACAGACAAATGATTTTAGGACAGTGGTGGAGTGCCAGGGCCCAGTCACAGCTGCAACCACTGCAACCCTGGTAGTTCTGCCACTAAAGAATAATACAATCAGCTATAGAGGACTACAATCCCAGCAAAACATTATACAGCAATGCAGAATGGCATCAGCTATAGTGGACTACAAATCCCAGCAATACATTACACAACAATACAGAATACCATCAGCTATAAAGGACTACAAATCCCAGCAATACATTAACAGTAATGCAGAATAGTATATGAATTTGCTACATACTCTGTGCTACCGCTCTGCTCCAGGGTGTCGGCCTGATGTCTCAGGCTGAGGGTCTCAGCAGGGCAGATGCGGAGGATCACAGCAGGGGCAGATGTGGAGGCAGGGGCAGATGCAGAGGATTGCAGCAGGGGCAGATGCGGAGGATCGCAGCAGGGGCAGATGCAGAGGATCACAGGAGGGGTAGATGTGGAGGTTTGCAGCAGGGGCAAATGTAGCGAATCACAGCAGGGGCAGATGTGGAGGATCACAATAGAGGCAGATGTAGAGGGTCTCAGCAGGGGCAAATGTGGAGGATTGCAGCAGGGGCAGATGTGGAAGATTGAAGCAGGGGAGATGTGGCAGATAATAGCCGGCAGGGGCAGATGTGGTAGATCAGCGCAGAATATAGAGCCCATTCAGGGCCTGTTCACACTACTTCCAGTGTGTACAAGCATTATTAGTTGCTGGAACGCACTGGATATGCGATCCAGTGCGTTCCAGCAACTAATAATGCTTGTATGCGCCTGGCCGGCTCCTTGCATTCTGGTCCAGTGTGATCGCAAAAAATAGTGCATGCAGCATTTTCTGTGATCGCACTGGACCAGAACAAAGGCAACACATTCTGGTGCGGGTGATTGGACTGCGGGCAGGGAGGTGGCAGGATGCAGCTAATCGTGCTTTTCAGATCCAGCGCGTTCCAGCAGCTAATCGTGCTTTAAAGCACTGGAAGTGTTGTGGGCAAGCCTTCACACACACACACAGACATACACACACACACACACACTGTCTGCCCCCCCCCACCCCGGTTCCCAAATACTGGAAGCTTGGAGCAGGAGACGGGACTTGACAGGGCTCACAGCTAACACACAGAACGGGGCAGAGGCGGCCCTGACATTACAGTGGACGGAGTCATAACACTGCTCTAGCAATCTGAGACCCTTTGTCTGCTAGCTGGGTGATACAATTTTTCCAACCCCCCATCGGCACCCTCAGGCAGCCGATTGAGCTGCTTGTGCACTAGCACCAGCCCCAATGCGACTGTAAGAACGCAGACTCTTTCACTTGACGTGCACTTGCTGCTACTGCACTAGAATTTTTAATACATCAGTCCCTTTCCCTTTACCCCGATCTTACCACACACCTAAAAAAGGTCACCCAGCAATCCATGGCATTAGGACCTTACTCTTACAGATGTACTGTACAAAGTCCTAGAATGTTATACATATTGGTATCAATGTAGCTTCATGTCTAAAAAACCTTGCTTAGCCCCTCGCATCTCTGAAGGTGCTGCTTATAATTTACAGCACTAAGATAAATGGGCACCATAATGCTACGTTTACTACCCATCAGCATTTTTACTGTGTCGTTGGCAATTAATTTAATTAAAAAATTGTGTCCTGGGTAGAAAGCCATTTCATATTTCACTGATTTAACAACATGGCCCTCTCTGCATTCAGAAGGAGAGAGGGCTGTTTTATCTGCATGTTAAAGATGGTAATGTCTGGTTCCACATGGGAACTCATTGCGGAACTGCTGTCCATGAAGTGACACACACTCAGCAGATGCCCAGAAAATTGCACTGACCTTTGTTTCGTAACACATGAAACTCTAACTTCAGACAGGTACAGTATGTCAGAATGGCAAGAAACCCTGGGAGTGGGACACTTATGGTGGAATCTGGAAGTCCTCTTTATAATAAAGGAGCAACCAGATGTCCACCCCCTCTAAGGGGAATGTGTACAGGAGTACATTAGCATCCCTTACCTATCCCCACCCCTGGGCTGCCAATGTCTACACGCCACATTTGTGTCACTAAATGATAGATTTGGTCAAAGACATCACCTGGGCTTCCCAGCTGCCAATTTAGGAGTAAGGTGTGTACACATCTGAGGGCAAAACAAACGCATTTTTTTTTTTTAAAGTAAAGCTTGCAGCCAAAAAAGAAAAAAAATGAAAACATAAAATATTAAAACATAAAAGTAGAACCGAAGGGCTGCTGTACGGGCTATTCACTATAGCCCGTACAGCTCCCGAAGTTGGCCGAGCGGCTCAGTCGAGCTGAAGGCATATGCTTCGACTGAGCCGAGGTGAAAGCCGAAGCCATTGGCTGGCCGACAGCCTGCTTCTGACAGCTGTAAATCTAGCAATGCATTCCTATGGCAAAAACATTTTTTTTAAAATCTTTTTTTGACTGCAGCAGAACCGCTGGCCAATAGAAAATGGTTGGGCGGAGCTAGCTGTCACTGCTAGCTCCGCCCAATCGTTTTCTATTTATTTTTTTGTACTTTTTAAACTATTTTTCTGTTCCGCTCAGTTTACACGGCTGAAATCAGCCGTACCAGCCTGAAGTGAATAGCCGAACAGCGTTCTGCTCACTTCGCTTCAGGTTGGTCGTTCACTCGGCTGCCTACGGCAGCTTAGTGAATAGACCCCACAGACACAGAAATAAAGTCACTCCCCTCTTCCTGTTTCCCCCTCCTCTCCTCTCTAAGCTACTAGATTGAAAGCTGCTGGAGACGGCTCTGTCCCTTGTGATGTTGTACTGGTCAGGAAGTTCAGGGAAGCAGAGCTGAGCAAGTTGGAGCCAGCTGCTCAGAAACATAATGAATGTAAGTGCTTGGGCAAAAATGTAAAGAACTACTTTGACTACAGAATATGAGGTGTTCTCTCAGTATACAGGGGCAGATGAAAGCGAGGGTAAACAACAGAGCCACAGTGCTCATAGTCGCAGTGCCAGCCCTGTCAGTAGTATGGATTATTGAGTAAATGGAGATACTGTGAACATTGCTAGAGGTAATTATTTTCTGCCTTAAGAATTTATATAGATCTCCGTGTGGAATTTTGATTCAAACAATAGACAGTACCCTACGATTGAAAAAGAAAAAAAACAATACAATCTGTTTAGTAAGAACAAAACATTCTTGTAAAATAAATTGAATAGAGAATGGATTTTTTGAAAAACAAATGATAATTGACGTGACATTTAAGTAAAGTAACCCCTTTTAAGGCTATAGTACTGTTTTAGAAATGTCAGTGACATATTAAATGCTATTTTCAGAACATTTTCTGTTTAAATTGCATTTTCACAACCAGTCATGCAAACTCTTTAACAAATGACTAATTTATGCAGCATCATTTTTTAAACTAGATTTTTGGATTATTTTAAGAAACCTTGTCCGATGATTGATTAACTTTATCCATTTTCACAAAAAAACTGACATAGACCAAATGAATACAGACAAGTCTTCTACTAAAAAGAAACCTGTGGCAAAAGAAATATGGGGGTTCGCTTTGCTAGTCTCCTTCTAAAAATGCTCAATTCCTGGCTAGCATTCTGATCTCCGGTATATCAGTTCACTAGAATCTCACTCCACTAGTATCTCAGTTCATTAGTATCCCACTCTACTAGCATTACTGTCCACTAGTATCTCAGTTCACTAGAATTTTACTCCACTAGTATCTCACTCTACTAGCATTACTGTCCACAAATATCTTACTCCACCTGTATTTCCATACACTAATATCTCAGTTAACTGGTATCTCACTCCACTTGTATTTCTGCCCACTGGTATCTGAGTTTACTAGTATCTCACTCCACTAGTATTTCTGTCCTCGGGTATCTCAGTTTACTAGTATCTCACTTCACTAGCATTTCTGTCCACTAGTATCTCACTCCACTAGTATTCTGTCCACTAGTATCTCACTCCATTAGCATTTCCGCCCACTATTATTTCTGTCCACTAGTATCTCAGTTCACTAGTATCTCACTCCACTAGTATTTCTGTCCACTAGTATCTCACCTCACCAGTATTATGTAATGTGCAGAAATATTAGATTGCTCATGTATGTTCCTATTTGGTCTTAATGTAATGTTAGGTTGTTAAAAATGTGTTGTAGCAAAGCTCTTCTTAGTTTAACTATAATATTGTGATTACACCAAGTGCTAAACTGCTATTAAAATGATATAATAAAACATCATAGAGATTAATGTGTTCATAATCTGTCTTCACCTAGTGCTTCTTGTGTTTCTTCATTGCTCCCATTAACTTGTTAAATTAATAAAAGCATGTACAAAAGTAGATGACAAGTATGTTGTAAATGTAGATGATGAAAATTTCACACTGCTATTTCCTGGAATGGAAAACGTGGGATCCATAATCCGTATTATGAGGTAAGGAATGGCCTAATGGACACAGTTTACAATGCCATAATTAACACTGTTTATTTTTGTCACTTATTCATTGACAACACTTGCAAAGCACACGCTATTTATGATGCATCCTCTGTGAATCGAATAAGTAGCTTTATTAAGGCCTCAGCTTTTCTAGGCTAACTGATTAAAATGTAATTCTCTATTCTGGTTAAAGAAGAATTTTAAACATACTAGTAAAATGAGGCCCACAGACATCCAAGCAGTTTTCTAGTTGCTTGTGAACCACTTGTGGCCATCAGCAACCAATGGTTTTGCATGCAGGAGCACCTCAGAAGGTTCCCATGGTTAAAATACTTCTGCAGAGAAATAAAGCTCTCTAATTGATATTATCCGGTTGGTTTAACCATATTTAACAAAATGCAAAAAAGAACAGCGCCCTCTCTTTGTGTAATACCTTTTTATTTTGCAATTGATATAAGAATCCGTATATATAAAAGCTTGTAGGTTCATGCATATAATAAGAAGCATATGCCACTAAGCCGACTGGACATCGGAGCATTAGCACAGGCAATAGAGGCAAAAATATTTAAAAAAAATAAAAAAAAAGTTACCAAAAAGGTAATTATTTACATGTGTCTGCTCCGCTTGCTCCCGTCTGAAGATCTAAAGCTTCAAGAGCGGCCGTGCAGGATGATGGGGCAGGCAGTAGAGATGTTCGGCAGGGAGAAGAGGAGAGACACAGTGGAGGAGAATGCACGCAGCCGTGAGCGTGCACGTCGGACAGACACTGAGGGACAGGAAGAGTTTTCTTAAGGGACCGTAATATACAGGGGTACGGGTACTCCTAGAATGAGATCCTAATAGGTTGGACTTGATGGACTAATGTCTTTATTCAACCTCAAATACTATGTAACTATGTAACTATGTAAGTGAAAGGAAGCAGGTGATCGGATCAAGAGGCATTATTTAGGGTAAGTCCTTGAAGCAGCATGGGGGCGGTTTGAGGATAAAATTTGTGACTTTAAGTACTAACACTCTCAAGAAATATTGCGGTCAATGGATGAATGCATGTACAAACGCGCAAAAAAAAAATGTGCACGAAAGTGTGCAACATGCTTCTGTCGTATGTTATCTGGCGGTTCCTTTGAAGTCTATGGGGGAAAAAAGTGTCAATGCATGCAAGATGCAAATTGCCATAAAAAGCTCTTCTACTTTTTTCTGCATTTTGGCTCTGCATTTTAGCGTTTTTCTGCTCAGGTGTGAACAGGGGCCATTGAAAATCATTGGATTTCTTGTGTTGGGCATTCTGAAGTGCTTTTTCTATGGTTGCCTTATGGTTGTGTTGAAGCTTGTGACTCACTTCATGTGACAATGCTGGACCACTCATCAGTTTTGTCACAAGGGGATTTTATAGGCTTGTGTAGGCTATGACTATAATTTATAAGGGCGAGCTTCTCCTGCTCTTGGGCGTCAAATGGTGCAGGGGAACCAAGTAAAAATAAGTTTGAGCTGCTAGGGAGAGGAGCATCAACCACTTGAAGACCGGAATGTTAATCCCCCTCCTACCCAGGCCGTTTTTCAGTATTCAGCACTGTGGTACTTTGACTGACATTTATTCCGTCATGTAATGCTGTATCGAAATTAATTTTATATCAATTTTTTGGGAAAGATAGAGCTTTCTTTTGGTGGTATTTAATCGCCATAGGAGTTTTATTTTTTACTGTATAAAGAAAAAAATACAGAAAATGTAGAAAAAAAACCCTGTTTTCACTATGTTATGAAATATTTTTTGGTAAAATATAAAAGACAAAATTACGCTGGGTAAATAGATACCAAACATATCAAGCCTTAAAATTGTGTGCGCCAACAAAATTGCAAGATACCATACCCAAAATTGTCCATAGGCGATGCTTTAAAAGCTTTTACCGCTCATCAATTTAGTGTTGACAGTGGTTGATGGCCCTAGAATTATTGCTCTCACTCCGACATTCACAGTGATATATCACGTGTGGCAAAATTGTCGTTTGCGCACGTAGACTCACCCAACGCATGTTTGCATTGTATGTGCATGTACATCGGGGTGGAGATTTTAAAACACTTTTTAGTGTTTTTTTAAGGGTTTTTTTTATATGTGACTTTCATTTACACTTAACTTTATTGCTATCACATAAGGGGATAATAAGCCCCCTATATGATAGCACACATAAAGTGGCAGATCCTCTTTATGGAGATAGCAGGGGTCTAATAGACCCCAAATGTCACCTATGGACCCCCAAAGAAGCTGATGAAGCAGCGATATGCTTCACCAGCTTCTTTGTCAGCTACAGCAGCCGGAGAAACGACAGATTGACACCGGAAGTGATCTAATACACATCCAGTGATCGGAGTGGAGATTAGCCACTGGGGGGAAGCAAAGCCTAGTATAGGTGGTGGCAGAGGGGGGGGGGCACACTCCCATGCAACCTACAAGTGATGCTTGTATGTAAGCAGCCATTGCCGGCTTTTTGAAATGCTTATGGTTTCCCGTTTGTGCGCACGTGTGCAAGTGAGCGGGAAAGGATGTTTAAAAAACGCCCAACTGCGTAAATCATCGACTGCCTGGCTGTTTATTTTCAGTTGGCTGGACAGCAAGTGGTTAAAGTGAACCTATTGCTTTGTCCTGCATGGGCAATAAAACTCCATCCAGAACTCTTTTTTTAGTTTTGAGTAGTATTATAATAGTGTTGGAAAGGGTCTAAGATTACTCCTACCCAGATCTTCCCCGAAAATCTTTCTAAACCTTCAACTTCTTTCAAACTTCATCACCTTGTCTCACCGATCCTTTAGCTGAAAGTACTGTTTCCTACTCCAAGGTATTATAGATTGCTATATACTTTCAAATATCTAAAACATTGTTTTGAGCAGAAATGTCAAAAATCTTGCCTGGGTCATTTTGTTGATTGCCAATTACTGCCCTTTAGCCTCTGCAGCAGTGGAGAAACAACCGACCCTGGGAACATGTTCCTGAGCATGTTCCTCTGCAGAAGGGTATTCTGGTTTAAATTGCTACAATCCAAGCGCTGCAACATTTGTGGAAGCAGGAGTGATTCATTACGGTAAACCACACAGCTTTCAAGAGCATTGTTCTTTGATAAATATGCTCGGTATTATGTATGTGATTTTCAGCTTTTATAATGATTGTGATTGTGAAGCGAGGGAGCACTATGTGAATTGTATTTTAAATGAATACACTATTATCTCTGAGCAGTGAGTAAAAACCTGGATAATTTCCCATAATTCATAATCGTAATTTTCCCAATTTCCTGGGACATTTTAAGATTTCAGAAACCTAGCTCTAGATTTTGTACCTATTTCCCAGTACAAACAAGCTGCATGAACTCTCCTTTATACTGAGATTGGACTGGCACATTCCGAGCTTGGTTAGCCATTTCTCTCAATTGCTATTTGAGGATTTCAGTGCTGCTTTACTAGCGATCATCTATAGAGCTGATCATTGCTGAGCCTGATGAAGCGCTCGTTTTGGTGACATGACGTTCCAATAAACAAACTCTTTGGACTGCAATACTGGTGGTGTGCTGGTGACATTTATTCATCTTTATACTGTGTGGCGGTGCCATCCGCAGGTCACTA
>NW_017306355.1:236391-240545 GCF_000935625.1 Nanorana parkeri | reverse complement strand
CCCAGCCCCCTCCAACCCCCCCCCCCCCCCCCCATCCTCATTCAACTTTGGGTTTTTCTGGTAAGGAGTGCAACAAGGTATCTCTTTGTTCATCTATAGAGCTGACACAGGACTTCCTTTGAAGTCCATACGTTTCTTTTCATTTCAACTCTTTCAAAAAGACTTTCTCCACCCAGCATAGTTATTTGTAGCCATGATAGCACATACTGTATATGACTAATTCACTGACAAATGTGGTTTGCTAAGCATTACATGCTGCAGCGTCCAAGCATACACCAGCTAATTGGTTGCATAGAATTATAGAATCAAAATGGGATCTTCTCCAAAATGTTTAAGGCTACATTACATCTGTTAGGGCATTACATCTGTTGTGGTGTGTTATGCCGCATGTTAATGTGCATTGTGTTCAGGCAGTCCATTCATTTAAACGAGCTGCCAACACACCAGAACAGGCCAAAAATCAGACAAGTACTATTTTTTTGGACACATTGCACCACAACGCATGATAGTGTGGTACACCGCATTGCTGTGCTCCACAAGGCAAGCACATCATTAGTGCATTGCCTTAGTGCTTTGGGGTGCCATTGAAAATGAATGAAAACTAACTATACCAGGGTTATGCAACCTCGGCCAGCTGTGGTGAAACTACCTGTGGCTGTCAGAGCCTAGCAATGTATCATAGGACTTGTAGTTCCACAACATCTGGTATGGCAAGATTGGCTACCCCTGCACTATACTATAAAGCTGGCCATACACCTATAGTTTATCTTCAGATTTTCTATGGTCAGATGGAAAAAGTGCAACAGATTCCTCCATCTACGCTAAACTGTGTGGATGGAAGAATCTCCCACTGGGCCAAGCTTCAGTATCTTGCTAGTCAGCCCCACAGGCTCTCAAAATACCTGAACAATCTGATTGGATGCAGGCATTGTTCAAGTATTTTGAGAGCCAGCAGAGCCGACTAGCAAGATACTGAAGCTTGGCCCAGTGGGAGATTCCTCCATCCACACACTTTAGCGTAGATGGAGAAATCCATTGCACTAATCTAGTGAATACTGAAAATGAACTTTATGTGTGTATTGGGTGTTACCATGTCTTGCAATGCACTGCAGTCGATAGGTGTGAATGGGCCCTGTCATATCTTAGTAGGCAATAATGGGGCTTGTGATATAGTATAGTATAGTATAGTAGTTAGTTTCCTAAAGGTTAATAATAATTTTAGGTAAAACACAATCTATGAAGCCTGCCTAGCCCCCAGTATAAAGTTTTTAAACCTACCCTGAGCTGCCAAATTCAGGTTAATAGGAATCTGAGGTGAGGGAGGGTTGGATACTTTAGATCATATCATCAGATTCTTTTAAATCATTTATTAATAATAATCATTGTCTATAAATTATTAATAATTAAACAGGAATTACATTAATAAATATAATAACTAGATCATATATTTTTGTGCACGTAAGACACAAAAACAGCCATACGACTTGTGTCAACAGTCTTCTTTATTGCTTATCTACACATACAAATCTGTGGAAATGGAAAATCAGCTTAAAGTAAGTCAGAAGGAAATCAACTGCAAGTCAAATGCTGTCAATACATTTTAAATTATTTCACAAGCAGCTCAAATTAATGTAAACACTGCATTTGCCCATCAATACGAGCCCAAAGCCCCATGATACAGGCCATTATTGAATGTGCAATGCAAACTACAAACTTGCTTCAACAGTTCAATTAAGGGAACACTTTTGCTAAATTAAGGGAACATCTGTCATGCAAAACCACCAGGCAAATGTGCCTGTTTCTCTCTGTTTTTGTGCATTTACTTTTAGTAATTCAGGCCCCCTGAGTCCAGGAGCACAGACTTCAGGAGCCCTGGTCTAATGTCAAAAGCTTTGAAATACAGCCTTAAAGCTGAACTTGAGACAGATATAAATGATACAAAAAGCTAATTTCAAGGCAAAATTTAAAAAAGACAAAACTATTTAAAGAGGAACTTTACCTTATTTTCAAAATAAGGCAATAAAGGCACTTTCAGAAATGTTTAGTAATGGCAACTACAAACACATTCTTCTAGATAATTGCTGGCGTTGTATTCTTTGCTTACTTTATTTTTCTTTTTTTCCCCAGTCTTCCCACAGTGGCCATTTTAGCTGAGGGTGGATTACTAGATCTCCTTTTACTTCCTGGAACTCTAGCACATGTGATTAGGACATGTGACCATGCACATAATCTCGGTGGGGGGTGTCTTTCAGATTACAAATGAGATTTCCCAGCAACGCACTGCTGATGTAACCTTCCCAGGATGCAACGCTTGGGCACGATTACATCATTTGTGCCAAAGTGGACTAGGAAGTAGAAAAAAAGAAATGGCAAGTAAAATAAAAATATGTTTGTTTAACTAATGAATGTAAGATGATTTCAGATCAACATGCAGAGCTGTAAGCTGATGTGTTTTTTTTTTGTCAAAGGGAGTAAAGGTCTGCTTTAATACAAATGCATGTACATTTTCCCATGCTTTATCCCTTGACAACACAGCTCTGAATTCCTAAGCATGTGGTGTCAGCCCTGCATTTCATTTTTGATAGAATACAAAGAACACAGACCTCTACTCATCTCCATAACCCCTCCTTATGAACAGGCAGAGAACACAGGAAGTTTTCAGCTCACAAGATGTTTGGCAAAATCAACAGATATTTTTTGTACATATCAAACAAACATACCAAAACAATTCCAATGGTACATTTAGCAGACCAAAAGAGAGCAAACAGGATTGCCTAGAATGCAATATTCTTGTGCAAACTGTGTATATACCAAATAAAATAAATCACTAAAGAAAATCAAACAATTTGTTAAAATAATAATGACAAAAATAATAATAAAAAAGGAATTTCCTAATGTAAAAATACATTCTGGAAATTCTAATCTAAGAGAGCTCTTTTATAGATTTTAGTAGACCATATTGAATTAAATCCAGAGACAGAGCTCTTGCTGGCCTGCTGCCTTGTGTAGTATGTCATCTATTTATTCAGTGCAGCGTTATTGCCCTCTGCTTTCCCCAACACTCTATGATGTAGTAGATGTATCGATTACAGTGTAAGGGAAATGTGTAGTCTTTCAGCAAGACCAATAACTTACCCGCACACCACCAATGACAAACAGATTCGGCGGCAGCGGGTCCCCTCCCTGCAGGGTGATGAGTAAAGAAGAAAATCACAGAGGATCTTGTCAGTGCAGCAGTCCAGGCGCTGGGGCCAATTAGCCCTCACCCACTTTAATTACCCTATGTCCAAATAATTAACTTCTTGTTTATTTCATTTACCAAAGCGGATCTTTTGCAAGTAATGATTTCTTGTCTCTGTTTTTATTCATTATCTCTCCGGCCCGATTTTCAGGAGCATTATTTCTCTTTAATGAGGTGGAGAAGAAGGGAAACCAACGTGCGAGTAAGAGCAGAACAAGGTACAAGATGCGTGGCAGGCAGGAGGCGGGCGCAGGATAAATGAGTGTGGAGTGAATTATGTTTATCGCAGGTGCTCGAAAACTGTTTGTGTACAAAAGAAGTATTAATACTGTGCGTTATTGAACTAACACGCTGCTGCTTTATTTACTATTGTTTCTTCAATCTATGATTCAACTTGCATGGGGAAAAAAAAGATTAATACACACGCCTCTCCTTTAAATGCAGTTAATTTAGTGCCAATTGTGTTCCACTGAGACCTAATTGGATTTTTTCTGCATATTGTACCGATTTATTAATGCAGCACTATAAATAATGGTGCATGAATCAAACATGAAGCATACTTGGATTCTATCTTCTTTTACTTTAAGATGAAATATACGTTTGGTGTTGCTTCATTATTAAAAGTATTATATGTTGTACTGAAATAATTTGCTGCAGGTTTGACTTTTTATTATAAAGCACTTTTTTAATACTGGCAGATCTTAAAGTAAATCAAATTGCGTTGGAAAAAAAAGTGTTTAAATTAAATACATTGCTCCAATGTTATGGTTATGCTAGGAAGTTAGGTTGAGGGAGATTTAATGTGACTCTATTACTTTATCACTATATGAAAAAAAAAGATGTATTAAGTGCAGCGCAAATACCTAAAAGCATCTGCTAATACTTGCAGCCTGCAGTCCCCCTCATATTAAAC
>NW_017306355.1:158151-236118 GCF_000935625.1 Nanorana parkeri | reverse complement strand
CCCCCCCCCCCAAAAAAAAAATAACTTTTACAGTGATTTAACTTTCACCTTCTATAACTACAATTTTAAAAAAATGGCTGTAGATAACCTTTAAGTCTGAGATGTGGATACCAGTTGGGTTTTTGCCTGCAGCGTTGAAAGTATTAATTCGATACTCTTTCCACCGTCCTCTCTAGTGTACAACACATAAAAGGGACAGCGCGCATCTGCATAGGGACGTTTTTATATGGGAGATGGGTCATTCACTCAATCCCTCTGCCAGGAACTCACCTTTTTGAGAACTGGCCTCATGCTACAGGGCAAAGAAACTGATTTAAGGCAATTCTTTTTAAAGTGATTCTCTAGGCAAAACCCTGTTTTTTTAAGTTTTGGATAGAACGGGGAAAGTTTGGATCAGGGGTAGACAAACATCGGCCCTCCAGCTGTAGTGAAACTAGAAATCCCATGAGGCATGGCAAGACTCGACAACCACGACCCTCAGAGGCATGATGGCACTTATAGTTTCACCACAACTGGAGGGCCAAACTTTGGTAACCCCTGGTTTAGGCCATCTGTCATGTTTTTATTTCAGTTTGTGTCCCCTTTGGAAATACATAACCCTCTATTTGTACTGATGACTGATTATCACTTAGAAAGAAAATAATGGAAAGTCCAAAATGTTTGAGTTGTCCCCAGAACAAGGGGTAAGGGTAAATCTTCTAATGGGGACACCTGTTTTGGGGTCAACTGTTGCGAAGTGAAGGGAGCATTTCTGCCTTGCAGCACTGGGAGTCCCTAGTTCAAATCCTGGCCGGCACACTGTGTGCAAGGAGTTTGCATGTTTTCGCTGTGATTGTGTGGGTTTCTACCAGGTACTCCGGTTTCCTCCCACACTCCAAAGACATGCTGGAAGGTTAATTGACTCCTGTCTAAATCTTCCCTGTGTGTGTGTGTGAGATAGGGACCTTAGACTATTAGCTCCTTGAGGGCAGGGACTGATGTAAAGCACTGTGTAAATTGTTGGTGCTATGTAAATACCTGTAATAAATAAATAAATACATAAATAATTTCTTTAATGGTACATAGACAGCAAAAAATAACCTGACAGGGATTTAAACCTTTCCCACGTTATCGAAAACGAAAATTCACTAGTCACTATATAGACACTAAAGAATCTGCATAGCCGTGTATCGTGAATATGTTATTTTTAGAAAGAAGTAAAAATACATTTGTGTGTTCAGTGTAATCAAAATAAGAGAAAATCTTTGAGCAAAGCAAACACATTCTCTCAGTCTAGTTTTTTTTATATATATTTTTTTTTATTAGGGGAATACATAAACATGATATCAGGATTGGGAAGAGATGGAAGATTGATAAAGTGAAGATTGGCTTAGTGGATAGAGAAAAAATGGCCCTTGCTATGTTTCATATAAGGCTTGGATCACTTAGCATGTGGAAATACACCGCTCCAGGCACACTGTGCAGTGAAAGGCTTTATTACATTGTCTGGGGCCAGATTAGATTTTATTCTGAGGCTTACAGCTATGTTGTTGTTGTGGAAGATGCTTCTAAATTTCACTATTAAACGATTCGATTACTTCCTTTATCTTTTGTGACTTATATATCTTTATAATTTGGAGTATGTTAGAAGAGGTCCTTTGTCATAGTATACAAGCATCTGTCTTGAAGCTTGGGGCTTCTGACTTAAAGAGGAACTTTACCAAAATCTTTAAAATAACAACAAACACACCTGTCGTAGCCAAACTTAAATTCGATACCACACTTATCCTAGAACAAAAAGGTTAAGGTGCACCCATATAACATAACACTAGAGAAACTGACGTGGACACAAGAGCATCAGTATAGCAGTTTCTACTTTATTAGAATAAAAAAAGTGATATTTATTTCCATAATCATTAATAATGTATTTTGGGCATTTCTAGGTGTTAAGAACTCATTCATTAGGTATATTAGATATATTGTGAGATCATCATCATGTGAAAATTGTTTTAAAACTTAAACTATGGGGTCTATTCACTAAGCTACCTTAGGCAGCCGAGTGAAAGACCAACCTGAAGTGAAGTGAGCCGAACGCTGTTCGGCTATTCACTTCAGGCTGGTACGGCTGATTTCAGCCGTATATCGGCTGAAATCAGCCGTACATCGAGTGGCTTTGGGTCAGCCGAACATGCTCAGCGTGCGAGCAGAACAGAAAAACAGCTAAAAAAGTAGAAAAATAAAAATAGAAAACGATTGTGCGGAGCTAGCAATGACAACTAGCTCCGTCCAACAGTTTTCTGCTGCCGTCAAAAAAAAGAAAAAAAAAAGCCTAACTCTCCCGGGCGCTCCAGGAGTCTCCCGTTCCCGGCCGCCAAGGAGAGAAACACTGCTTTTTCTTTTTTTTTCTTATTCTGACACGGAGACGTGTCAGAATAGAAAAAAAATAAATACATTTTGGCCATAGGAATGCATTGCTAGATTCCTATTGGTTATTTCAATTTGCAATAGCCAATAGCAAACAAGCATTGTACCTGCCCTCTGCTGCTGTCAATCAGTAGTGGACCTGATGGAGAACTGCAGCAGAGGGCGGGTGCAATGCTAGTTTGCTATTGCTAATTGAAATAGCCAATAGGAATCTAGCAATGCATTTCTATGGCCAAAATGTTATTTTTTTTTCTATTCTGACACGGCTCCGTGTCAGAATAAGAAAAAAAAAGAAAAAGCAGTGTTTCTCTCCTTGGCGGAAAATAATCATCATCGGCAGGATGTTACCTAAGCAAAACCACAAGTTCCCAAAACAAGGATGAGAAAGAGAAAACACGCAAGTTAAACTGAAGTGTGTTAAAGGATGATATACTGTATATTAAAGTGGTGCTCTGAGCATCCATATCTTTGTCACACCTTTAGAAATGTTCAGTAATGGCAATCTACAAACACATACCTCTAGATAATTGCCGGCTTTGTATTCCTTATTTCTCTTCTCTTTCCCAGTCTTATGACAGTGGCCATATTAACTAAGGGCAGGTTACTAGCACTCCCTTTACTTCCTGGAACATGTGACTCAGACATGTGACCAGGCAAATCACCTCAGGTAGGGGGAGATGCCTTTCCCTGAACTAATAATTTGAAATAAATATACATGAACTGATTATGTTTGAAAAAATATCTGCAATTCAGTTCACCAGTCTTGTAATCATGACACATCTGCCACATGGTATAGGCAGGCCAGTTACCTCACTTTCTTAACTTCATGAAATGAAGCCCAACCTCATCATAACCTCATCACATCTCTCTTTTCATTTCTCCTTTTTAGGGATGAGCTCAAACCCAAAAACAAAAATGTAATATATTGAAGCCTACTAATCCTAGATGTGGTGGCTGCATTCAATTTCTTTTATTCAGGATTATTTCCTTTATTTTCACCTGGTAATCCAGCTAACAACATTCTTCCTGTCTCAGGGTGACTATGTTCACTCCTCCACTGTATCTATGAAGGGAACCATTGTTGACACCCTGGCTGTACTTTAAACATGCCTGCCTCTGTTCAGCTTGATTGCACGGGGATGTAGAGATTAGTCATTTACAGAAGAAAACACAATTTTATGCTTTAGGTTCAGCTCACAGAAAGTAAAGGACATGTAGGACTACATCCAGGCCTGTATTGAGGCAGCCTGTGGCTGTTGCCTCAGGTGGCATCTCATGGGGTGGCGGCAGTGCCCCCCTTTCTGGCCTGAGTATCCCAGGTTGCTAAGAGCCAGGTGGGGAGATGTGTAAGGGCCATACACATCTCTTAGCATTCTAGGACACTCTCACCGGCGTCCTGCCAAGCTCCGGGCAACCAGTGACATCGCTGGTTGCCTGGAACTCAGCAGGACACTCCGCATAACACTGCCTGCGGACTAAAGGGCACTTCAGTGTTATCCAGGATCTGTAGCAATAAAACTCATAGGGTTGGGGGGGATTTATCAAAACTGGAGCAGATAGAATCTGCATCAGTTGCCCATAGCAGCTTCTCTCTTCAGTGCCAGCATTGTGTTATTTTTGTTCATCTTGAATGAAAATTCTCTTTGCCTCTGCTCTGCAGTGTGTGTATAGGCACATTAGAAGAGCAGGTTGTCAATATGAACATGAAGCTGTTTATTTAATCAGCTGTTATTCCCTCGCTGGCATTCCAGTTATTAATTCCTATTTAATGTGACTAAACAATAGAGTATTTTAAAGGGCCGTTTACATTGTTTTCACAGCAACCACAAATTGTGCTGAAGTGGAACAATGAGCTGAAATGTGGCTAGCCTCTGACTCATCACGTGTATACTAATGCACCACAAATAAATTGCTTAGCACACAATATTATTTAACAAAAAAGCATTCAGATATGACTAAGCCAAGGTAGCTATTTCTAAATATGCCTTTTTAGATTTGTGTGGGCTTTATTTGCATAGTAGTGTCCCTTTAAAACAGTATCAAGAGCTGCTGCATTGCTCAGTTTAGGCCGCTGCCTTTTCTCACCTGCTCAGGGGTTGTCATGGTAACGGACACGATGCCTATTATGTCGCCTTGGTATATCTCAAACATTTTTCACTTCAGTATAGGAGGGAGAGAGCAAGGTTGTGAAAAAGGGAATATGAAGTCTGATGGACAGAAAGAAAGGAAAATAGCAGCTTCCAAAAAAGTAGAAAAGGCAGAGCAGGGAGGTGGAGAGGTGGAGAAGCATGCAGTAGATATCTGGAAATGAAGTGCAATTTAATATACTCCCATCATAAAGACTAGATATCCTGATTAAGATACTGGGTAGTAATAGAAAAAAGTAAGTGAAATGTAAATGCACATAAGACTACTGAAGCCTGTGCATAAAAATGAACTGCACTATCCTAGCTGCTGTGTACATGGGTAGGAAGGGGATTATGTTATTTTACCCATCCGAGATCTTTCAGAGCAGCTTCACACCTATGCATGCCGGTTTTAATGTGTGTTAGCAATACTCATTACACATGTAAATTGGGGGGCATGCCACTCATTTTTAATAGACCCCAACGAATGTCTAAACTGTAATCCAGACCCTTCAACAAACCACAACGCATACATTTAAATACACTTTGGTTGTGGTGCGCTGCATTAGGAAGAATTCATTAACGGAATTGAAATGGTCATATTACAAAGGAATGTATCTTAGCCTGTCTGCTATGTCAAACTGTGGTGGTGGCTGGGTTACTCAGAGGTCTGCTGGAAGAGAAACTTGCCCTCTATGTGGATGACATCCTTTTGTTTCTTGCAGACACTAATTTCTCACTTGTAGGGGCAATGTCTTAGATTTCAGAATTTGGTGACTATTCGGTGCTGCAGAATAACTGTGACAAGTCTCAGTTGCTTCCTCTAGACCCCTTGCCAATCCCCTTAATCCTCTCTTTAGCCCATATTAAGATAACATCGGATATATCAAGTATCTAGGAGTTGTGATTTCTCGCAATATTGCGGAGTACCCTTCGCTAAATCTCTCTCCCCTGATCTCCAAATTACGGATTCAATCTGGGATTTGGTGTAGGCTCTCCCTATAAGTGGTGGGCTGTACCAATCTCCTGAAAAGGATTTGGATGCCCCAATTGTTATATCTATTGCACAACGCCCCCTGCTGGTTGCCTTTATTTTATTTTCATCAGGTGGCTGCATTGTTTAGGGACCTTATTTGGAAGAAGAAATATTCGAGAATTAAAATCGAATATTTACAATAACCTAAAATGATGGGCGGCCTTGCAACTCTTAATACATGGATATATTATCTGGCCGCTCAACTACAACATATAGCTGGCTGGGAGCGGCAGGATTGCTCTTTCTCATCCTTTCATATTATGAGGGTTATTCACAAAGCTAGCTGAAGGATCAACCGTAGCCCCGGCTGATCCTTCAGCTAGCTTTGGCCTCCGGAGCCCTTCGGTTCAGTCGCTATAGCCCTACAGCTCCCGAAGGTGGCCGAGCGGCTCAGGCGGGGCCGAACGGACGGCCATTTGTCGGCCGAAAAGCCTCGCAACTGACAGCTGGGCGGAGCCAGCCGTGATCTCATTTTACTGTGATCTCTATTTTACTGCATTGCGCAAGATAGGATATAGGAAAATGTAATGTACATTATGGGCCCATTTACACTATACGTTGCAAGAACAAGCCCACTTTTGGGTTGGTATGGCATGCTATATTAAAGTCTTTCTAAGGGGAAAGAACTTCTCTTGCAGTTGGGTTATCCCCACAATGCAAGGATTAATTGCTTGTCGAGGTCTAGGCAGGGCCGCATTTCCCACAAAGGCCACCTAGGCCAGGCCTCAGGGCAGCAGGGAGTAGAAGAGCGGGGCGGGTGTTTTTTCTACATTAGCCCTGCTCTGGGCATGTACAGCTGATCATTTGGTACGAGTGATCTCGGCGATGTCGCCGAGATCACTTGTATGCAGCCTGCAGGTCCGTCCCCCCCCTACCACCCACTCTACATGGTCCGCCCCCATAAAAAATTTAAATTGATAAGTAAAACATAAAAAAACTAAGTAAAATAAATTAAGAAATCATATTTAAAATAAAAAAGCTGCTAAAAAAGTAAAAAAAATAAAATTACAAAATTATAAAAAATTAAAAGATAAGATAAATAAAAATTAAACAAAGTAAAAAAAAAAAACAATAATAAGGAAAAAACTTAAAACCCTGCGTTCCGGCCATCTGGATGACATTCTCCATTGGGTGGTGGTGGGGGCGCGTTGAGCAACCTGGCTTTGGGGCAGCAGAGAAAGTAAATCCGGCCCTGGGTCTAGGGTACCTGGGTAAATAACTTTTACTTACCTGAGCCCCACTCCCCTGGCAGTTCGCACTCACCTCATCTTCCCTACGCTCCAGCTTGTGGACTGTCCCTCAGTGTCCTCACTTTGCTCCAGCTTGTGGTCTGTCCCTCAGTGTCCCCTCACTATGCTCCAGCTTGTGGACTGTTCCTCAGTATCCTCACTTTGCTCCAGATTCTGGATTGTCCCTCAGTTCCTCACTATGCTCCAGCTTGTGGACTGTCTCTCAGTGTCCTGACTATGCTACAGCTTGTGGACTGTCTCTCAGTGTCCTTGCTATGCTCCAGCTTGTGAACGATCTCTCAGTGTCCTCACTATGCTCTAGCTTGTGGGCTATCCCTTTGCATCCTCGCATATAACGCAGGCATTTGGGCACTGTATTGTATTTGATGACATCAGTGGGTCTCTGACCAATGTAGCATAGAATGGAAAAGGCTACAGGTGCCGTTCTTGGAGGAATGTAATAAACCTCCTTATAAACTGCCATCATGAACTGCCTTTTTGGGCTCCATCAATACCTGAGACATTAGACACATGTTAGAATGCATTAAATAAAATCTAGAGTAAAGTAAATTCTACCTGTGTATCACTGCCCTAGTCAAACTGAGAAGTGACATTATTCAAGTGCAGCTCTTGAGCCCTGAAAGATTGTAGAAAATGTATTTTCAATATTCAGTGTCCCATGACTGTGGCTGCCTATAGGAGGGTAGTGCTAAGATGTCAGCTGTCCTTTGTGGTTTTACTGTTAGGATAGGGGGTGTTACTGTGCATTCCCATGCTGCTTCTGCAGGTATATCATAGCTGTTGATCATTTTTGGTAGCAGGCCCTCTCCTTATACATGACAACATTCCTCAGCTAGAGAAAAATAAGAGTATCCCACAGAGAGACATGGAAGGCATCCAGCAGGAGCAGAATAAAGCAGAGTTATGCTATGCTATGTTATGCTATACTATGCAGTGTTTTTTTCTGATTCCTGAATGCAGCCTTATACTTATACTTATACCACCAAGGTACCTCTGGTGGTTATACCTCCTGTAACAAGGACACTCCACTGAAGACCGGAGGTGCAAGTACAATGCAGTTTATTTGCTTTCAAAACGATAGATAACACGAAATCCAACATAAATAGCTTGCTGTAGCATAACAGATAGGGGCTCACCAATCCTCGAGTTGTCACGTACACTCAAGGTGTCCCAGTCTTTTAACAAGTCTCTCTCGCAGCACTGCTGCTCCGGCCTCAATCTTTAGGGCCACTGTCTGGTTCCTCCAGACAACGGCAATAACATGCCAATCCTCTCAATATGGTTCACAAACCCGCAGCTCCCTGCTGCCCTGGCCTCCACACTGACTCCGGGGTGGAGCTCTCCTGACTCACAGGTGGGGCCTGAACACATCCCAGCACACTCTTCATGAGGGATGTACACAGGTGCACAATCAGGTGCTGGTCACCACCAAAGCATGGACCCAGGAATGGAGATTTCTTCCCACCCAGAGCTCTAAGAAATCTCCTGGCTCCAGGATCCCAACCATGATCCAGAAAACCCAGAAAGAACTGAAAAGGCAGTTCTCTCCTGGTACCAGTAATGTCTTCCTGGAGCCACTCAGCCCCTCTGGCTGAGAACCCTGGGTGACTTTGAGGCCACCTAACACCGTGGTATTGCCTCACAATGCCACACTCCCTAAACCTGCACCTCCCTATGCCTGGGCCCTTAACTACAAAATAATGTTGAGTCTGCATGCTAGTTTAACTAACTTTACAGCTTAATATTTTCTGGAATAAAATATTGGCATTTAATCTTTGATACGTTTCATTAACCTTTTGAGTTTTGGATAGGGAGGCAATGCTTATAACTTCTCTAGGGTTTTTTTTATTGCTTTCTATGACACTGTTGGCCAGATCCCCCTTCAACTCATCTTACACCAGTGACACCTTGTCACACAGGGTTCCTAAGGGATCACATAGAGTAATTAAATCTGACAGGGGTCAGTCAATAAAGTCTGACAGGGAAATCTGACTTTTCTACACTGTACTAAAAAAATAATAATTTCCAGTCCCAGTGACAGGGAGGCAGGAAGTGGGAAGAAAGTTCAATAAAGAGACCAGGTCACCAACTTAAACATTGCAGACAAATCAAGTATTTAAAATGCTAATGTGCAGTGGTATTGCTTTTGTAAACTATTTTGTATTCATTTGCAATGTACGTTTGTACTTGCTAGAAAATGTGACTATTCACGGAAGAGTCAATTCCCTAGCACAGCCTCCTCCCTTCTTGCATGGTATACAGTAGCCCTCCCCTATTCTAGATGTGTCTAATTACTCTCTGTGCTGGCCCAGTATCTCTGCCCTCCCCTCATCTAAGTCTGCTGGGGTTGTTGACTTCACATCCGAGATGGCGGCACCCAGCAACAGTTTCAGGGTTTTTGAATGTCAACACAAGAGAGGCTTTTACAGGTAAATTACACGCATAAGATACATTGAACAAATATAACTTATAGGAAGATTTTTGTTTAAACGAATGGTCTGCTGACAGGGACCCTTTAATGATTATCTGTAAAACAGGCAGGTACAAAGTGCAGGCACCTAGAAGTGCTGCCTCCCAAACACTCCTGTTAAAGCTAAATCCTGGGCCCTTCTGCCAGGCTAATCTATGGCACCGACCGCCAGCATAATAACTTTAACACGGTAGTACAAATATATGCAACAGAATGTAAACCATCACATATCAGTTTGTAGCAGAAGTCAGCACTAAGTTTATGAAAGAAAAACCCACTTCTGAAAAACAAGAATTTATATTTAGTAAGAAGCAATCTGTTAAATTTTTTCTGTATACTATTGCTCAGATTTAAGTGTCTGTAGCATACATGAGTTACTAAATGTTCAGTTATAATGCTTGAGCTTAGTCCACATGCTTCATTTTTCTGTGTGTTAATGTAAAAAAATAAAGATTTTACTGCAACACACAGAGCAGTTAATTCCACATCTGTCAGTCAGTGTGACAGCGCAGGACAGCATCCTGTATAACACGACAGAATCACATACCTTAGATTTATTATATGCCACCACTGGAGATGACAGTGCATACATGCAGCCTTGCAGAATGAGGGGTATCTGCAGAGGAATATTACCTGTGTATAAAGTATAGAAGACCATACTAGTGATGGGCCCTGTGGTTTTCTCAGGGAGGACAGTGCATGTGTTTCAGATCCCTTCATAGGGAGTGAATTATTGCTGTTTTCTTATGCTGGTTACTAGAGGTGCACCGAAATGAAAATTATAAACTAAACTAAAAAAAATGTCAGGCCGAAACCGTTTTTTTGTAAACTTTTAATTTTGTTATATTTATTTGTTTATTTTTATTTATTTTCATTAAATATTGTTATTTTTTAACTTTTATGGTTGGGGGCTTTGGTGAAATATCAGGGGTGTAAACAGATTCCTGATATTTCCCTTTTAAAATGGAAAAATAGATTGAGGACACAATCTCTTTTTCTGCAGCCCGTTATAATTGAATAGGAAGCCTCAATACTGAGTGTTCCTGTTCAATCATATATTGTGGAGATAGAATGTTTACTATGTACATAATTATGAATGAACAGGAAGTGATGTAGATCACTTCCTATTAATTCATAACTGGTACATAGTAACTGTCCAGGTATTTACAAACAGTCAGCGATCACTGATGGCTGACTGCTTGTACTGCTCTCCATCCTGACTACCTCTCACAGGAGGCTGAGCCAGCGTTGTGGGGAGGAGAGCTCGGTCTATTTTAACAGCTGACTCCATCTCTTCACCGCCAGCTCGGACTCCCATGACAGTGCACGGCTGTGTCCGCCCCACACCGCTCTCCATCCTGATCGGTCAGAGGATGCTGAGGGGGGCAGTGTGTGTCAGAGGGTACACAGAGCAGTGCACAGCAGGGGAAGAGAGAAACTAGGCATGCACGCCAATTTCGTCCGTAAGATGGCACTTTCAGCATTTTACCAAAAGTGCCATTTTTAGCGGATATGTTTTGGCAGTAACCCCACTGGTTACTGATGAATGTTTCTACCTGGTAGTAGCTGAAAGATGTATTGTTAGTAGAGAATCACAGCTTAGCATTACTGAGCCACATTCAACAACTGACAAGGGCAACAAATAATTGTCATGTACAGAAACTGCTCTTCTAAACAGATTACCCATGCTCATTAGGGTTGAGGTTTGGGTTCACTGCTATCATGGCTTTCACAATGTTTTGGCCAAAACGTTTGCAGCTTTGCCGCTAGAAATAAGGAATAAGCAATAATGCTGTGCATAGGCATTTCTCTGGAGAGCTGAATTAGCAAATTACACTTGACTTTGAATGCACACCAGTTAATGTATCTCTACTGTTAATGACGGTCCATGTGTATGGGGATGCTTGCCATCACCAACATTGATACCATATAAAGACTATATAATATCAAAGCAAATGAAAGCCCTAGATAATATGAAATCAAATGAGATTCGGCTGAATGGTGACATTTAGGTGAGTCCAGCTGTGGAAAATAATTCATAATCCTTCATGTAGCAGCACAGATTGGTCCTGTTATCTTAGTAGTCACACCATTATCAGTGGAGGTAGAGGTGGATCTAAAACAGCAGCTTTACCTGTTGGTCTAAACGTATGTCTATTTTAAAGCTGAACTCCAGACAGATATTAAAAACACCAATGAATACAGTTTTCTATTCATTAAACACAGTAATGTAATTTAAATTAAACTAGTATAAATACCTGAATTTGACTAGATGTCAAATTCAGATATCAGGCTCTTTTAATACCTCGTACATCAGCACTTAGACTGCGAGAGGCAGGGGCAGTGCTAGGGGCCAATCTGCTGCCCTGTATTCACAGGCGATAACAAGGAACATGCTAACTGGTGGAGAGAGCAGAGATGACCTGAACCATCTGTTGCTGCTTCATCACCGTACATTTGGAGTTTTGAAGCAGGGAGGTAACATAGTTATGTTGTTAACCTGCAGCAGAAAAAAAATCAGTTACCCCAGTTTTGTGGGTAAGACAGCCCCCATATATTTACTTCAACCGTGTAATTAGTCGTATTGGTACAGCTTTACTATAGAGGGATGACATTATATTGCTTGATGGAGAGATATAAGGCTTGGGCTTACCAATATCTAAAAGGCATGAAAAAAACATATGTGTATTTCCTTATTCAGGTCAAAAGTGCTTGTCTTTTTGGAAACATTATTCCGCCGAGACACTTCTTACCTCTGCCTGTCCTGAACAGATGAATCATCTCTGAAAGAAACAAATATGTGGTTGGTCTGCCACCCTAAATGACAATCTCTGCAATGCAAGCTTAAATAAATCTAATAGCATAATGTGTAAATAAATTCCCTCTTCCACCCTACATATACTAGGTATAGTTATGACATACAACAAGATGAAACAATTCATTATCATTATGCATTATTCTGCATCTGACATCCTGAGCACTGAAGGATCATGGGAAATGAAGTTTTATTTTTAAATACGGAGCTATGGAATTGATGATCTGCTGCCTGCAAAACCTCCCATTTGGCTCTCATATTAAAAATGTTATCAGCCCATGAAGGAAAACAAGTCTGATATATTTCCAGAACAAGAAACGATAGAATTGTGCAATAGGATGTTATGCAGTATAGTATTAGATCTGTATTATTTTTTTAAACAAACAGGAATTTCACGTTAACACAGCTACAGCAAACCCTGAGCCATTGTGTTAATGCACAAATACGTCTAAGAATCAAGTGAACAAAACCTATCAAGAATGTTACTGAATGCGTCAGTAGAAGACAAACACAGATTACAAAGAGGATGTCGTAGGCTATGGAAAAAATAGAGTATGTCCCAGAGAGAGCTCCTTAATGAATCGCCAATAATTGCATGTGCAATTAAAACCAAAACCAGAAAACTAATGTGGTAACCTGGGGCTGCCTGTTCTGTATTGTCCTCTGCAGGGTATTTATTGCATGGGAGCAGCCACTCATAAAGCTGAATGGGGCTCAGTGAACATGCTGTTATCTCTGTTGCTAATGGGTAATTGGGAGTTGGGAGCTGCTATCAGCACATATAAATTACCCACTGCAAACCCAGAGCATTAAGTCAGACTTTATTACCCATTATCCACATCGCCTTCTATTTTGCAGGAGACTGAAGTATATTAGGGAGAAAATTTATGCATTGCAATTAATAGGGGGATAAAATATTCTGGATATCTGGCTCGCCCTAATCACTTCAGGGGGTGCTTTGAGACCATATATATGTAACTATAAAATGTGGTAAACTAGGGTTTTTATTATGCTGGAAATAACAGCACAGTCTTAGCATACAGGAACACATTTGGGTAATAGATGACAAAATATGTGAATATCCTCTCCTAATTTCAAGGATTTTCTGTCCCCCGGTGTAAATAAAATAAGCTTAAGTGTATATATATAGCATGACATATCAATTGAATGTAAACCCATGGGAAGCCATTTATAAAGAGGAATGTGCTTTATGTATGATAAATATGATTTACAGTTCTCTCCTTGAGTGTCAAATGGAAGGGACATTTGTCACACTTGATATCTTTAATGCATCATTGTAGTCATTGAAGAGTGACTTACGACATCTTCATTTTGTAATACTAGAACTTATTACTAATGTTCTGGCCCAGCTTATGACCCATGTGGAATAGAAACCCAGGATATTCTACAGAACACAATACATAAAAATTCTGTTTGCACATAGACATGAGAAATGAGACATCACTTATTATTTCAACAGTTTACTTAACAGAAAACACTTAAACAAGGAAGAATATTATCTAGCTCAAGAAAAAGACTACAATAATCTTAAGGGGCACCTACCAGACCTATAGAGTCTGGCATGAATTGGGGGGGGCACTACTTGGTTCACTGTGGATTTCTTGGGCACCAAAAGGAGGTATTTTTGGAAATACGAATGGGTATTGCCTCTGGAAGAAAACTGCCCATTTAAGCCTTTTTTAATGTAACTTGGCAATTTGGGACAGTAGTATGATGGACATTGCTGCTGCGTATAATGATGAGTTGTTGGTTATTATTGACCTTAACATATTTTCCTATTTTACATAATGTATCTAATGGAGTATCTAATGCAAAATTAAAACTCCTAATAAAACTAAGCTCCATTACAGTGTTTGTTTTTCCGAGTGTTTGTGCCTGAGCACTTTATGCAGCTTATTTGTCCTTACACTAAAGTTTACCTAAACACTTAATTCACATTATCTCTTACACACCAATAATAAGTTAAGAGTTTCTGGACCTCAAATAACTATAGGAACTTTTGATTTTCTCATAGGACAAAGCCCGAATGGCTTTACACCTTGTGTGTAAGTAATTTTCAGTCTCCTTAGAGATTTAATGGTTGTTAGGTTTTGTCATGTTTGTATTATGTAAAAACATGGCATCATTTGGAAAGCATCTTTATGTTTTCATTATGCTAGATTATGTGTTTTGATTAACAGGAATTTCCTATCATTTGTTCTTTGATGTGTTAAGAAGAGTTCCTTTATTAAGGGAAAGAAGCTCCTGGATATGCAACAGTTCACTAATTACTCAATAACATACTTCACCAGGTTTGTTGGTATCAACATTTATGTTATAAAATATATAGGGCAGAGTAAAATCTATTCTGGGCACAGCCAAGTTCTATAATTAACTTCATTGTTCAGGCACAGAGCATTGTCTGAAGCCCCAGTCTCTGGGCAGTATTTGTGCAATTTTTAGAATAAAGGACACCAGAACTGCTGACCTTCCACGGAAAAGTAACTCTGAATGGTATTGTGCATTTAATATGTTGAACAATATCTGGAGTGTCAGTTACTTCTAGAACACCATGATCACATGTGATAGATTCATTTGAAAAGCAGTGGAGTTCATATGTGCTTGAATGTATTCCCTCAGGTCTCTGAGTATTATTACTAGCACTCCATAGCTGTCACTGTGCTCATTTAGCCATTATATAAGCTAAGTTTAAATCCTAATTTTCTTTAAGGGTTTACTCACCCCAGCGGCTAATTAAGTTGCCTTCAGCAAAGCTGTCATTTGAAACAGGAGACAGTTGTCCCTTGACGACCATTTCTGTGGTGCAGTTGACAGGCTCAGTTGATGGTCTAATAGGCAACTAAGACCAGCAATCACAAAACGATAAGGGGACAGTAGGTAGTCAGCTACACCATGTAGAATGGGACAGTTACAATGTATTTCTAGAAGCAGCTTATATTAACGAGAAATGTGATTTGAGATGGCCCTACACCTGTGTACAATCAATGTTGCTTCAAAACTTTCACTACAGGATAAACCTAACATTATGTCTGTATAAAATAAATATAATATAATGAACAACTTCAGATCACTTTGAGCAACAAATAAAAATGGCAGATTTTTACAAAACTTGGAAAACTGGTATGAGCACTGTGTACATAAGTGTTACTTTGTATATAAATGCCTAAAGGCACGATAGAAAATAACTTCTAAAGCCATCTGTAGATGCAGTACTGTTTTCTAGTTCTGGAATAACTGGGCACAATCCCAACAACTAATTATATATCCCATCAAGCTACCACCTTGCTATGGCTCTTTCTGTCAAATTCCCTCCGTTGTTTGTCAAAAGCAGCATGACCCTGCAGAGGTGAGTGGCCTAATCTGCAAGATACACAAATACAAGACTTGTGATGTATAAACCCAGGAACTTCACACAAAATCACTGCATGAATTTCAAATGTTTGCATGTCCTACTCTCTCCTAGCAAGGCAGCTTACCTTCTGCGCACATATGAGGGCTCATTATAAACAGAATAGTAGCCAATCACTGCTTCCTCAGAAGTGCAACATAGACAGTAGAAGAAAATGTCTTAAAGGCTGTGATATGTAAAGAAACGTTCCTAGCCAAACACAAAAGCACACTAGGGTAACCACATATATAGGCAGACATACTGTATGCAAAGAATGATGGGTGAGAAGACAGCATCCTATCCTAAAATTAGTCACTCTAGCACTATAACCTTCCACAATACTTAAACAAGAGTGGCGCCCAAACAGCAGCCCTGCAGCACTTTAATCCTTTTTTTCACTGCACAGTATGGGCCTGCTTGCAGGTAGAGTTATGAGTAGCTCCAAAGATGAAAGGTGTTTAATGCCACTTCCCAGGAGTTCAGAAACAGCCTGATAATTGCAAGCAATACTCAAAGAATTTTACTTACTTAACACTTAACACTTACTTAAACAGAGACCTCACTAGTTTCCATTACAAAAATGTTGGTAAGTGACTTTGTTCATCAGTTATGGACTCTGGTGTTAGAGTTGCTCTCCATATTTTCATCACTGGTCCTCTTATTTTGATATCTCACTGCTCCTGCTTGGGAGCAGAGAGCTCACAATTCTCCATAATAAAGAAGCTGGTTGGTTGTCGTACCACTGGTGTCTCACTGCTTCTGCTTGGGAGCAGAGAGCTCACAATTCTCCATAATAAAGAAGCTGGTTGGTTGTCGTACCACTGGTATCTCACTGCTTCTGCTTGGGAGCACACAATTCTCCATAATAAAGAAGCTGGTTAGTTGCACCACTCACTGACATACCTTGGTATCTCACTGCTGCTGCTTGGGAGCAGGGAGCTCACAATTCTCCATTATAAAGAAGCTGATTAGTTGCACCACTCACTGACGTACCTTGTTATCTCACTGCTTCTTCTTGGGAGCAGGGAGCTCACAATTCTCCATAAGAAAGATGCAGGTTATTTGCACCACTCACTGACATACCTTGGTATCTCACTGCTTCTGCTTGGGAGCACACAATTCTCCATAATAAAGAAGCTGGTTAGTTGCACCACTCACTGACGTACCTTGGTATCTCACTGCTTCTGCTTGGGAGCAGGGAGCTAAAAATTCTCCATAATAAAGAAGCTGATGGGCTGCAGTGCTCACTGACTTACCTTGGTGTCTTGTAGCTTCTGTTTAAGCAGGGAGCTTGCAATTCTTCAAAGTATAGGTGCTGGAAAGTTGCATCAACCACTGACATTGTTAATTTCTCAGGGACTCTAATATGGGAGTTCCTTGCTCTGCTTTCAATCTCTGGTTTTCTTACCTTAGTATCTCACTCCTCTAGTTTAAACAGGGAGCTCACTATTTTCTGTAGTATAGGAGCTGGTTGGGGAGTACCACCCACTGATTTATTTATCTATAGAGACCGCAGGTTTGAGAGTTCCCCTACCTGATTTCCATCTCTGGAAATCAGGTAGGGGAACTCTGAAATCAGGTAGTGACTAGTGTATAGCCAGCTAAAGAGTTTTGATCTCCATATGTGGTGTTCTCACCTTGTATCTCCCCCTCCTGCTTAAGTAGTGGAGGAGGGTGTTGGGATCACTATTCTTAAGGAACAGAATGCTAACTTTTCTCCATAAAATAGATTCAGTAAACCCCCCCTAATTTCCATCTCTGGTCTCCTTACCTCGTTCCTCCTGGTGAAGCGGGAGGCTCACTACTCCCCGTAGAATTGATAGATTCCGATATATGCATTTTTTATTTTTGCTTTTCTATTAGAAAACAATCTATTATCCTTGACATCTCTGTAGAGCTGCAGTGTCTCTTCTACCATTGTATACTACAGACCATCATTAGAGGTGACACATTCCTGGACACTGGCCTAATCTAATTGACTGCAAACATCATTTGGCACCGTTCTTGATCCCTGTCCCAGTAAGTAACTATTTACAATGAAGTTATGATAAATAAACATTACCATGAAACAAAAACTGAGTGCATAAACTACGATCAGTATGTTTTCATTATAGTTCATCTCATGAAGGTTCATATTCACCCTCTGTAGCAACTGGTCATAATGACACCATAGAGTAGCACATCAGCAGACATCACTCTGTGTTTTTTCCCTCTCAATCATCCCTTCTTTGTCATTCTGTGTACTGAGAAGTCTGTTTTCAAGCAATTAAACTGAAAACAGATCTGATAAAGAAGAACATTCCTCCCTCCTCCTGTGACACAGCATCTCAGGGTCCCAGTAATTCCCCTTGTCAGCACTGACAGGCTCATCTCACTGGGAGGACTGACGGAGCATTATTACTGGGACTCTGAGAACTGCCTCCCACTGGGAGATAGATGTATGTGTACAGTGGCAACCAATGTTAACATAGTGGGTACAATTTATCTAGGCTCCTTAGAGAAAAGTCAGCAATCTTTTTAACTCTTTAGTGGGCTGCAGTTATACATTGCTGTATACATTAGATACAGATCCTCTTAGATGTCAGCGTTTCGTATTTCATGCAGCGGTAGAGATAATTATATAAATTCAAATTTTAACAAGCCTGTTTGTCATGCATTTTATCCAATCTCAGAGAACAGCGTACAATATCTCAACTCTGTGGATTATAACGATTCCACTAAAAGCTCTGTTTTTATGTGAGATGAAAAATGTCTTCAGTAAAGAGTCAAGCCGTGAGCACAGTTGTGTTACCAAACAAATGGGAATAAGCTGCGTAAATTGTCCTACACTAATATAATCTGAAAAACCATACTAATTGCTTTACATTTGCTGATTATGGACTTTTTTTTTATCTTTTAGAACATTACAAATAAGGTGTTCTGTACAAAATGAAATCAGTTTGAAAGGTCTGAACAAGGCACTTTGAAACAGCAGACATAAAAGTCAGTGGTCAGGTTCTCAAATAATAGTAAATAATAAAAATAATCAAGTAACGCGTTCTTGCACTATATAAATCTGCATGCATGTCGGCATAGAAGATACTACCTGCAATAGTCTGCTGACAAAATTAAACCAGCCCATGGAATCTCTTAAAGAAGAACAGCGGGCAAAACCTTTAATGACCCTTGCAGGGGGACTACCCCTGCACTGCAAGGGTTAACTCAGGGGCGTAACTAGAAATCACACAGCCTACCTGAGAGTGACCCTGCAGAGCCCACCATAGACGCTATGGTGGGCTCTGCAGGGTCTCAGGTGGGCTGGTCACACCCCTGTACACCTCTAACCTGTCAGCCCTGATCCGCTGTCAGCCTCCTCCACCACAGGTCCCCACCTACCCCATGGAAGTCAACGGGCCCCGCTTCTCTTCTTCCACCGCCGCCGCCAGGCTTGGCCTCCTCCTCCTCTGCTGCCGCTGCTGGGCTCTGGCCTCCTCCACTGTTGCTGCTGCTGGCTGTCACTAACTCAGCAGCAACTGAGAGGAGGAACGGGCTGCTGCACAGATCCCTGACAGGTTGTCAGGGATCTGCACAGCAGCCCATTCCTCCTTACAGCCACCAATGACAGCCAGCAGCCTGTGATGCCATAGCGACCTAGGCAGCCCGCATGGCATAAGGGGACCACTTTGTTCCTCGTCCTGGCCGTGCCCCCCTGTGCCATAGAGGCCGCCTGGGTCGCTATGGCGATACTTCTGCCACTAACAGTTATAATCACCCGAACCGCTGAGTCGGCTGCCAACGTCTCCAGTCACTGAAGCCTGTCCCCTTCTATGCTGCAGCATTGGAATGTCCCTCAGCACCCTGACTTCTTCACACTGTGTATAGAAAGTGATGACACTATGATTTATAGGACCTTAGACCGCTGCAGCGGAGGGGGAGAGAAGTTGGTCTAAGATCAAGCTGTCTCTGAGGATCAGATGAATTTTTTTTTGCACCTAGAAATAACGAGCAGTTAACCCTTGCAGTGTGAGGGTAGGAAGGGTTAATAAAAGTTTTGCCTGGAGTTCTGCTATAAACTAGCTATATAGGCTTCTACTGCTTTTGTTCAGCCCTGCAGGTGAATGAGACAAATCACTTAACCTCCATCCACACTAAACAGTGTAGACAGAGGAATCTGCACTGCTGGCTATTGTTTTTAGAAGGACCCCATCTGTGGCTGACTGAATACCTGAACACATTAAAGTGAACATTTAGAAATGGTAATTGTGCCTAAGCTGTACCCTAAAACAACTACCATTTTTTTAAACTCTTCATGAAAAATAGCAGTGCACGTCCTGGTATGTTAATGTGCCGAGGCAATTGTTTGCCTACAATCTCATAACTGTGTGATATTTAAGGCACTGCTGCCTCTGACTGCTATCTGATTTGGTGATGCCACTACTGTTTTGCTAACAGTTCTCCTTACCGGAGGCTCTTAAATGAGGAAGCAAAGCCCTGCCAGGATGGCTACTTCCATACAGAGTCACAGTGCAGAACAAGACATGATAAGTCAGTAATGAGGAAAAGATGCTGCAGGGAGACCAAAGGCAATTGTTTAGTTCCTCTTTAACCCCCTTTGCCGAATTACAGGAGAATTATGGGGAGAGTGAAACGCACCCATCCCCATAGTTAGAGCCGATGTGTGACACTGCAGATGTCACATGTCGGCTCTATTGATCGAGAACTGAGTAATTACAAACTGCTGATTGATCAGTCACAATCTTCTCCATGCAGAGAATGGTGATTGTCAATCCCCACTCCCCGCAGGGATTGCCACCCCCTTTTCTGTTCCTCCAGCGGTCATTAGAGGAACAGAAAGGGGAGGGGCAGACACAGCTGGCTCTGGCTCTTGAGAGGTCTGGAGCCAGCTGTCAATCAGGTGGCAGGGTGGATCCCAACAATATTGTCAGTGTGGCTCTGCGCTGTCATCATATAGTGGGCAATAGCCTGCTAAATGCTGAGTTTTGGGTCACAGGAGAACATTAGAAAATGTTCTCCTGTGACCCTAAAGAGGACTACAGCCAAAAAAGTTTTGGCCATAGTTCTCTTTTAAGTCAAATTAGGGCACAATCAATCCCTTTACCTAGCACTACAAGTATTGATGTTGGTACTGCTGTGGAATACATTTCAGTATATACAGAGAGCCAATGGTTGGAACAGAGAGCATCAGAGGCTGAATGAAGTCTGGTCATTTGCAAACCTGTTTCAAGATACCATATTGTTCTCTACTGATTCAGCAAAAATAAAATGACACCATTTGTCACTCTGATCACAGTGGAAAGGATAGCTAACCCGGGTTCAAAATCTAGCAGCTGTGTTTGTCAGGTGAGAAAAAGATCTTCCAAAGGTCACTGAGCATTATCCCTTATGTGTTGCCTGCTTTATTAGTTTCCTTTCCTCTGCATTGACAGCTAATTAAAGGGAAAGTATATCACATGTTTCAGTAAAACATACATTTAAATGTATTATTGCAAAATTTAACTTGCAGAGACCCTGTCACCACAGTAAGAAAAATAATACACAAACACCCAGTAAAAGAAGGAGCTTAATGCTTACCTTTCCCGTAGGAGGTATGTTAAATCTTAAAGAGCTATCTGTGCTGTTGCTATCTGACAGTTCATGATGTGTTCCCTCCTAGATACTGTAGTTTCCCACCTCTCTGCTTAAAGCTGGTCATACATGGGTAGATTTTCATATGAATGTTGATACAAAAATCTAATCAGAGCACTGGATAATGCCATCAGAGACTGCAATCTGACTCCATCAGAGACTGCAATCTCACATTTAATGTACTAATTTGTATTAGGATTGTAGTCCATTATGGGAGCGAGCTTGGAGTGGTGGCTACTTTACAACACACACAGGGATCATGGAGAACAAAAGTAGCCACCCTCCAGAAGGAAGGACAGTGTCAGCACCAATTCAGCGATGATTTGAGGATCTACAGCTGAGTGATTCACAAATAAGATACATTTTTGTTGATAGTTAGGGTACTTAAATGCATTTTTAAGATTTAACTATTGAGTTTAGAGTCAATTTTGTAATGAAATGAGTTTTCCGATTGATGACCACATTCCCTATTAAAATTTCGGTAGTTCAGGAACAATTTTCCATCCGGCTCCTTTGATCTTTTTCATCACTACAGTTGATAAAACAACTATCGATTTGACCCCATTAACTATTTTAAATTCAAATTAACGTTATGAAAAGGGATTTTTTTCTAAGAAGATTTTACTGGTGTATGGTCAACTTTTGGGAGTGCATTGATTTCAATGGGGTTGATATACTTAAGGCAAACAGACTGTTCACTTTGCAGGGGGATTTCTGCCATTTTCCATCATTCAATCACATGCAAGAAAAAATATAGGTTTTTTTCCCCTTGCTCATGATTGGGCATGTTTACTTCATTTACTGAGCTAAGTGAAAATTCCCTTGCAAAATGAATACTCCATTGTAAAGTGAACAGCTTATTTTCCTTTAGTAAATCAACACCTAATAAGTCTTATGACTATATAACATATATATGCATTTATACATGTGTATGGAGGATATAATTGACATGTCTTTCTATCCACACTCAGGTTGTGTTATTGTTGGCAAATCAATTTTAAAGGGGTATAGTAGTTTTAAAAGTGTGGTAATATAATAAAGTAATTTTCCAAATCTTTTTGCAACATTATTTTCCCCACGGTACTTATTTCTTGTTCCCTATTTTGAATGTACAAATGTACCCTGCTAAAAAATGCCCTAGGGACCTGAGATGGCTGCAGAAAGAAGCAGCGTTGCTTCCACATCATGAGTGAATCAGTAATGTGCGGCGAAAACCTTTTCTTTCATAACTGAAAAAACCCCCCACAAACTTTGCACCACTTTATTGCTTTGCTCAAACTCAGACATTCTTCAAGGCAGCTGCCTGCTCCCTCCCTTTACTTCATTTGTATTCTCACTCCTGCCCCTACCCTGAATTCGAAAAGACATCTGAAGTGTCATAAGATGACCTTTAGCAAACACTTTGCAAATGTGTAATCGTTTGTAAGATTTCTATTCCACTAATAGATGATTTTATATCATTTCCATATGGCTGTAATTTGTTCCTTTGCATGTGTCACATTCTTTTTTAATGCCCCAGTGTGGGGATTAAATATCAGGCTGTAACTAAATGTAGTCTTACTGCTAAATGGAATTGGTGATACATTTGCATTTCTTAGGTGCAAAATTATTTTATGCATTGATGTTCTGTCCTAACCTGCACGAAGAAGTGAGAACAGAGCTATCTAACGTATGCTTTAATTTGCTGTGACTGTAAAAGGAAGACTTTACTAGTTATAATTGCCAGTAGTTATGCTCTGTGTTTAAACACCAAAAAAGTGGAAATGGAAATGACCATTGCTGGCAATTTCTTTATCTCATCTTATATTTATTGTATCAGAATATTTATCTGGAAATGGACCTAATACTTCCTGCTGCATTTGAATGGTAACAATTTCTTAATGTGACACTAAACTCAGGAGTTAAACCTTAAAAATACATTCAAGTACCTGTTAACAAAAATGTATATTATTTGTGTATCACTCAGCTGTAGATCCTCAAATCATCTCTGAATTGGTGCTGACAGTGTACTTCCTTCTGGAGGGTAGCTACTTTTGTTCCCCATGGTCCCTGTGTGTGTTGTAAAGTAGCCACCGCTCCAAGCTCACTCCCATGATGGACTGCAATCCTAATACAAAATAGTAAACTAAACGTGAGATTGTTGTCCATTCTGGGAGTGAGCTTGGAGCACTGTCTACTTTACAACACACAGGGACCATAGGGGGACAAAAGTAACCACCCTCCAGAAGGAAGGACAGTGTCAGCATGAATTCAGAGATGATTTGAGGATCTACAGCTGAGTGATACACAAATAAGATACCATTTTTTAATAGTTTAGGTACCTAAATGCATTTTTAAGATTCAACTCCTGAGATTAGTGTCACTTTAAGGCATGCTAAAGAGACATACAATTATAGAATTATAGAATTGGTTGACAGGTCTCTTTAGTGTGCCTATAGTGCAATTTAAGATGCCATAGAGGTTTCTGCGGTTTGATAAATTACGGCTAATACATGCTCCAACAAGTATAGGCTCATCTCCATAGTAACTTTGAGCTTGCCTCTTTCTTGTGTTGATCGCCACATATTCCACTGCACTGCAGCTTTTCCTGCACACTGTGACATCTCACTTAATGCATATCACAGATGAGTAAACTGCTATCCAGGTAAATCACCTTCATAACAAAGAGCACTGATCTACCTCTGATGATTTCTTTTGACCATTTGAAGGGAATGTACAGTCTTTTCAATTATTTTTTTATACATACGTGTAAATTACAGCAGCTTGTGCATTTTTTCTGGTAGGAGTCTCCACCATCTGGTCCATGAAATTGTCGCGCAACATGATGTATTCTTAACAATGTGTGTTAATGTTTTGAAAAACTTCTATCTGTGTATGGTTTGTAAATATATACAGTATATGTACATGGTGGCATCTATAAATGTGAATTACATAATAGGCTTTGCTTCCTGCATTGTGGTGCTACACTATGGTTGCGCTTTACTGCTCCTTCCTACAATGCAAGTCTATAAATTAGCTGAATTACTGAAAACAATGTACCCTTTGTGTGATCGTTACTGTATCTCCCCAGTGGTTAATTCATTCAATCACCTCTTGAACCTCTTTGTAATAAAACAGTGATTTCCAATACATATTTTATGCTTTCTCTCACTGTAGTTTAGCCTTAATATGTGGCCTGTTTACACCATACCGTTGCTCTAAATGCAGATGATCCGTGAGCTAATGCACTGCATTGCATGCTAGGTATGCTGGTGTGCTGCCATTCATTTTAATGGCACCCCAATGCACTTCCTGGTGGCAATATTATTCATTGCATTGTGGTGGTAAAATAGTGCATGCTTTTTTTGTTCAATGCACCACAAGGACAGATCCCGTGTGTTTAGCACAACACTATGGTATGAATGAGCCCTTAGTGTTCACAGTTCTCCTGTGTGTTGGTAAGTAGGCAAGCCAAGCACACCAAGACCTCTTTGAACTAGTAAGAGACATACCTTGCTAATAATAAGGTTACATTTCAAATCAAATAAAATGTATATCATATAAAATATTCAAATGCTTACATTCGTACCGGGAACTATGCATGGCTATAAACGCAGTCAAACTGTGTCCAGAACCATGCATCTATCCCTGTATAAATTTAAAGCTAGGCTATGCAGGAAGATTCATCCAGCTACTGCATCTGGCAGCCTGTCATTGATTTTTTACAGGCTCCTGGCAGCAGCTACACAGAACACTTGTGACTCCTGGGCACCTCCAGGGCACATAAGCACATAAACGTATGGCCCTGTGTGGCCGTATGAATGAGCCCTACATGTAAAACATGAAAACACAGTAGTATGACAGAAAACACAGTAGTCCCTCTGACAATGTCCAGGTCAGCACCATTTTCCATTATTCATGGTCAGCATCCTGGACTGAGATGCCAGCTGAGAGATGACACAATCATGTAATAGTGGTGCCTGTGCAGTTCTCATCTGTGTTCACCAATTCCAAAACTCACCCTGACAATGTCCAGAAGGTCAGCACCATTTTCACATTATTCATGGTTAGCATTCTGGACTAAGATGCCAGTTCAGAGATGACACAATCATATAATACTGGTGCCTGTGCAGTTCTCATCTGTGTGTACCAATTCCGGAACTCCTCCTGACAATGGCCTAAAGGTCAACACAATTTTGCATTATTAATGGTCAGCATCCTGGACTGAAATGCCAGTTCAGAGATGACACAATTATATAACACTGGTGCCACTCATTTTGTCTGATCACCTGGTGAGGAGAGACTGTAAAAATGCAACCTACTGAGGACACCATCTTAGCCTAGACTAGATCACCTGACTGAAAGATAATATCTGGAGTTTTTTTGAAAAATTATACCTTTACCTGGTTGTATATAATGACATGTTATGAATGTATTCATGCACATTTGTGAAGTTACTGAAAGGTCCACTTTAAATTGATAAAGATCTTGAAAAGTAGTAGAATAAGTGCTTTTGGATTGTTGAAAAACAACAATCAATAACCAGGATTTCCCTTCCTTCTCATTGCCGCCTCATCACCCTCTTCTACCTGCCTGTCTAGGCACAGCTGTAAAACTACTTCACATTCTTTAATCGTTGTTCAGTAATAATGGTTCTCCTCTTCCCAGTCATTCACAATTAACTCAGCTGTAAGCTGGATCTGAAGTTCAGTCTTTTCTGAGATCTGATTGGTGCCAGATTCTACATTGAATGATGAGGTAGGGGAATAGTCGTACTACTGAACATGGATTAGCGCTGTGATTATCAGAAGTAGTGCAGCTACTGCTGAGATGATTTGCATATTCTTCCCAACAGTCCTTCTTTGCAAAAAAGCAAATATTTCTTCTGCATTTATATGTTTGAATCATTCCTTAGTCTCCTAGGATGTGACTACTATAGATGTACAAAGTACAGTAAACATTAGCAAGCCATCAGATTTTACGTGTACTTTGAGCAGTCAAAACAGTGAAAGGTAATTGCTTATTGACTATCATGAGTGATTGCTCTTGGCTTTATCAAAAACACACAACAGACTTGTAATGACTGGATTCTATTCAATTCTACTATACAAAAAGCAGTGTATTCTGTCTACAGATGTCAGATCTATTATGTTCAATATTAGGGATGGGAGCGTTTCTCTAGATCCCTCTTTAATTTGGAACATTTTATGTGAAGTACATTGAATGACATTTAGAAGTGACCCATGTTTTAAACACCCTGCCCTTGGCATCTCCATTCTCATTAAATTAAGCACTGCTCCACACAATCTTTAAGCAGAAAACGCTTTGTGATCTCATCTATGTGTTTGACATTTTTAACGAAAATTAAAAATGATTCTTTTTTTGTCATTCTGGAACTTTCTGAATAATGGCTAATGCAGCTGTCCATAGCTAAAGTTTTATAGAAAGTACAAGCTTGTTGGTTTATAAACTGTGAGTCTTGGACATGACTGGTGCAGGGCAAGCTGTAAAAAATACACCAATGGTGGCAGAACTAATCACATAGTGATTCAATTCTTTAACAGGATTGTGCCTTCTCTTGGATCTATATAGTATTTTGTTGTGTGTGGAATATGTAGTCTGGCATATAACATTGTAAAGTGCATAAATATGCATATCTCTTTATCTGTTTGTGTTAAATAAAGTAGGTTTTGCCTATGTGCCAGTTGGAAGGAAAGGAAAAGATCTGTTGTGTGACAATGGCTACAGATAAATCAGAGCACAGGGTATGTGGGAGGAAGTACTGTGCTAATTCCAGAAAGGACCTAAGCTGCATACTTTTATACATCAAATTAAAATGAAGAAATTACCATTACTTTCTATCAGCACATTCTATGTAGAAGGTCAAGGACATTTCTGCCCAACATTTAGGTTATTTTAACATCATCCACTTTATATTTGAATACTAGATTGTATTAATTTGTAGTGTAAATCTAATGCATTTCTACCTTAAAGGTTTAAAAATGAGCTCCAGGCTAAGTACACAGTTGAAACATTGCTGTTCTGCTCGGTCCCTCAGAGGTACTGAGCAGAACAGAAAAAGAGTGAAAAAAGTTTAAAAAAAGTTAATAGAAAAACGATTGTGCGGAGCTAGCTGTCACTGCTAGCTCCGTCCAATAGTTTCCTATTGTCCATCGGCTCTGCTGCTGTAAAAAAAAAAACTCTCCCGGGCGCTCTGGGAGCCTCCCGCTCCCGGCCGCTATTGCAAATTGAAATAGCCAATAGTAATGTCCCAATGCTTTTCAATGGGTGTCAGAATCGCTCGTGTCAGAATAAAGAAAAAAAAGACACATCAGTGCTTCTCTCCTTGGCGGCCGGGAGCAGTTAGCTGTTTGGAGATCAGTGGCCCTGGTTAGCAGGTAACCAGGGACGCTGATCTCTCTGAAAGTGGCCGGAGCCAGCCGTAAGATCAAGGCTGGCTCCGCCCAGCTGTCAGATGCAGGCTGTCGGCCGGCCAATGGCTTCGGCTTCGGCTTTCAGCACGGCTCAGCCGAGCCGATGCATATGCGTTAGGCTCGACTGAGCCACTCGGCCATGATCGGGAGCTGTACGGGCTATTGTGAATAGCCCGTACAGCACCCCTTCGGTTCTACTGAACCGCAGGGGTCCTGGGGCCGAAGCTAGCCGAAGGATCGGCCGAAGCTACGGCCAGATCCTTCGGCAGCTTCGTGAATAGACCCCTATCTCTCTCTCTCTTTCTATCTAAATATATGAGCTCTTTTACTTGCTATGAGATCTCTACTTCTGTCCATCCAGCCCTGAGATTTTGGCTGTACAGTATAGTCCCACCTGATAGGGCAGAAGACCTGCTTTTTCCACAGTGCAGTTGAGGAACACTTATAGGTTTTGTTCCTCCCATAGCCAGTGACTGGACAGTTAAAGTACAAGCAGCGGTCTGATGAGCTCATCTCTCTGCCACTCTACTCCTCCTATCCGTATGTTTCTTGTTAGCGCATGACCACTGCTGCACGACTGATTGATTCCTTCTGCTGCTTTTCCCACTACCAGTCTGAGATCTACTATATATGGGATTGTATGCTAAAGTAAAATACCAAGCCAATGACGGTACTCACACTGCATGCATTTAAAAGATGCATTAAATGATGTACTGATTAATAAATAATTGCATCAATGTGTGTCTTTTATATTTGCCTGGTGTATATATATATATAAATAGCAGAAATAATGTATTAACTGGTTACAGTCCAAAACAAGCACAAATATTTTACATTGGATTCAGTGAAGAGATTTAGGCCAGCTTGGGCAACATGAAACAAAATAAAAAATAAAATAGTTACAAGTTTTCATCTTGAAAACAGTGAAATAAAAACATTGTTTATAGTCCTACTGACGATGAAAAACAAATATCTGGTACTCAGGAATGCAGACCAGATCCAAGAATGCAATCTCCCTGATTAAGTCCAGTCACGCAATTCAGAACCTTTGCACTGGGTCATTGTTCTAGTTAGGACAAATCTTACATAAGAACATCATAGGCACACTGAATCTTTTAGTGCTACAAAGGGGCAGCGGATTACTTTGCGTATTATTTCTTATATGTGTATTTGCAAGATAAGACCATTTTTAAAGGCTATAAAGCCTTCTTGAAAGTTGTGGTTATTTCTGGTATGAGTCGCCCCAAAGCAAATGACTGCAATTATTTTGCAAAGATTTTTTTTCTATATCCATTAGCATATTGATGTGGACCGGAGTATCATAATGCCACCTACAAATTTTCAGCGAATATATTATATAAAATATTTGCATATCATAATTAGCTAATGTTTCTGTAGTCCACAAAAGCCAGTTAACATTCACAATATGATGTGCATGAATTTGGCAGTTATACTCTATCTTGTCTACTGATGAGAGATGGTGCTAAATTATACTACATTTGTACAGCAACAACTCTAATGACCAGTAAATAGTTGGGGAGATATGAAATTGGAAACTTAGACCAGTCATTTTTCCCATGAGGCTTTGCCTACCACAGTCTTGTTATTTCTAAACCATTTGAGTTAAAGAGGACCTGAACTGTGGAGGCTTTGCCCCAAGAAAAGGCAAGCAGAGAACTAGTCATCATTATTACCTTTGACCTGTCTGCAGCTGATCTTTTTCCTTGTATTCCCTTACCATGGCTTGTTCCACACTGTGCCTCTGTGTGGAGGTGGCTATCCTGGTTGAAGAACATTGCTTTGTTTCCTCATGTCAGAGCGACCCCATGATCATTATTACAGGTATTGTACATAGTGCCAACAACTTAAAGGAGAACTATGAGATGAGTGATTTCCACTCACCTCATAGTTCTAGCCGACCTGTGACAATGAGACTGTCACAGGTCGGCTCAGTAGATCGGGAGGTGAGCGAACACATACCAGGTTCGCTCACCTCTCGATCCTGTCACGGCTCTCTGCCGTGACAGGGGGAGGGCTGGATTCCCCTCTCCCCGCTGCGATCTGCCAGCGCTGACTGGCGGAACGGACGGGGGAGGGGGCGGGTACAGCTGGCTCTGCCTCTAGACAGGCAGAGCTAGCTGTCACTCATGCAGCTGGGCGGATCCCGTCATCTACGTCGGGATCCGCTCGCGGTATGCTGAGCTTACGGTGATGGGAGGACGCTAGTTTGTGTCCTCACGTTACCCTAAGGAGAACTATGGGGAAAAACACTGACCCCATAGTTCTCCTTTAAGTAGTACTTTACATAGTTGCACATTCATATCAGTTCTTGCCCTCAAGGAGCTTACAATCTAAGGTCTCTATCTTACATGCATACATATAAGGGGCCAATTTAGACAGGAGCCAATTAACCTACCAGCATGTCTTTGGAGTGTGAGAAGAAACCCAAACAAGCACAGAGAGACCATGCACACTTGTTGCGGATAGTGACTTGGCTTGGGATTTGAACCAGGGACCCACAGCGCTGCAAGACAGAAGTATTAAAGGAGAACTATGAGATGAGTGCTTTTCACTCACCTCATAGTTCTAGCTGACCTGTGACAATGAGACTGTCACAGGTCAGCTCAGTAGATCGGGAAGTGAGCGAACACATACTCGATCCTGTCACAGCTCTCTGCCGTGACAGGGGAGTGGCTGGATTCCCCCCTCCCCGATCCTCCAGCGCTGACTGGCAGAACAGACGGGGGAGGGGGCGGGTACAGCTGGCTCTGCCACCAGATAGGCAGAGCCAGCTGTCACTTACACAGGTGGGCGGATCCAGACAGAATTGTCGAGATCCGCTTCAGCTGCGGCGTCACAGTATACCATGAGCTGTAGCTCACGGTATACTGAGCTTAGGGTGACGGGAGGACGCTAGTTTGTGTCCTCCCGTTACCCTAAGGAGAACTATGGGGAAAAGCCCTAACCCCATAGTTCTCCTTTAACCACTACGCCATTGTGCTGCCCATGATCACGCATAATATGATTATTGGTGGAGGGATATTCCAGAAGTAGCAGGAGATGTAAAGGAAGCAAAGAATGAAAGAAGCAAAAGCAGAGAGAGAGAGGGGCTACCACTGCACCTGCCTCCAGCAAGGAAAACAGTGAGCAGCACAGTATTGACAAAATCTTACTCCACATCTAAAGGTGCCCATACACTTTACAACCCTCGCAAGACTATTGTAAAAAAACGTACGATCTGCCCATCTTGGACAGGCAGATCGTACTTACCTTAGGGGGGCGGGTTTCCAATGACTGCAATGCTGAACGGGCAGTGTGCGCGTGCGCACACCGGCCTGTTCGGCAGTCATCTCTCGATCATGTTAAAAACCAGCCGAAAATCGTACGCTTCTCGGCTGGTTTTCCAACATGCTCGAAATACAAAAGTAATGCGACCGTACAATAGAAACGGTCGCACGCCTTCCATACACTGCATGATTCTCGTACGATCGCAGGATTTCCCGCGATTCTCGTACGAGAATCGTGCAGTGAATGGGCACCTTTAGACTAGCAGACAGTGCCAGCATTGCCTCCCACACTGCAATGGCTTCTGACATAGAAATGACTAGACACTCAAGTGCCAGGAAGTGCACTGCTATTTTTTAAGAAGAGATTTATGATAAAGGTTAAAGTGACACTAAACTCAGGAGTTAAACCTTAAAAAATACATTCAAGTACCCTATTAACAAAAATGTATCTTATTTGTTTATCACTCGAATGTTGATCCTTAAATCATCTCTGAATTGGTAGTGGCACTGTCCTTCCTTCTGGAGGGTGGCTACTTTTGTTCTCCATGGTCCGTGTGTGTGTTGTAAAGCCACCACTCTAAGCTTGCTCACATGATGGACAACAATCTCACATTTAGTTTACTAATTTGTATTGAGATTGTAGTCCATCACGGGAGCGAGCTTAGCTTACAACACACACAGAAACAAAACTAGCCACCCTCCAGAAGAAACAGTGTCAGCACCAATTCAGGATTGATTTGAGGATCTACAGCCCAGTGACACAAATAAGATACATTTTTGTTAATAGTTACGGTACATGAATGCATTTTTAAGCTTTAACTCCTGAGTTTGGTGTCACTTTAACTTTTTAAATGAACTGCTTAGGCACAATTAACATTTCTAGAATTTCCAATAGGAAAGATATCTTTTGAGTCTTCACTTTGAGTAAATTTCCACTTTCAATAATTGATACAACATATAATTCCTACACAATCCAATCTGAAATTAGGCCTTGTTCACACCAAGCGCGGAGCAGATGCAGAGCAGAGCAGTTACAGAACGGATCAAAACTGTGTCCAATGTATTCCAATGGTATTTTGGGCTCTAGTTCACACCACAGCGTTCAGTTCCAGAGCATGTGGAAAAACTGCAGCAAGCCCTATTTTACCTGCTCTGGAGCGCACCAAAATGCATGCAAACGGATCAAAAACGCATGCAAACGCTCTGGAACGCACTGAAAGCCCATTTTTATCAAATATAAGAAAACGTTTTAAAAGGTATATTTAACAGACCACGAGGGAGCAAATAAGGGAAGGTCATTGTTAGGTTTTGCATAAACTTTAAATATTAGTCAAAAATTACCTTTCAGTTCCGGTCTGAAGACTCTCATGCCTTTTTTTAAAACATAGCTCCACTTTTGTAGAAAAAGTAACAGGGTTATTCAGAAAAGGGTGAAGGGTTTGAAAAAGGCAGGAGAAGTGAACAATCTAGGACAACATAGCTGATTTGGAAAAATTCTCCAATTCAGCTCACTTGGTGATGGACGCCGGCAGAGAGAGGAGGGGACAGTCACCCGGCGGGATAAGGTATGCTGCCGGGTCCACTCCTCTCTCCTGATAGAGTGCCCGACTTTTCAGAGGGGGGTGACACCAAAATGACTGTGAGTAATTTTGGTGCCACCCCTCCATTGGTGTCACCCGGGTGACGCCACTGCATGTGACCTTTATACCAAGTAAGGTAAGTTGTTCATGCATGCTTTACCATGTCATTTCTCAAACTGATTTCTGCATGGGACGGCCAGCCTTCATTATCATCTCCCAATCAGTTTCAGTGTTTTACTAGGAAAAGCTGCATTGTCTGCATCCCTGAAGTGAGTATCTCAAGAAAATTAAATTGCTATTGCAGGGATGTATGTTATTTCCCTTGCAGCCCCGCACTGCAATGGTTAAGTGCTTGTTTTGGTCTAGAATCAAAAATAGGATGAAAAATGTCTACATCATGGAAAATAGCAGAGGAGCGGAGTCCTTTATACCTATCTTGTTTATGTTGTCCTGAAAAAGTATATTGCGTGAATGTTGTCATTCTTGAACTGAAAGTGTGTTACTGACAGAATAACCAGGTGAAAAAAAGTGAAAAGAAGCTTGAAAAAAAGAAAACTAATGCAGATACGCGTTAAATATGAATGAACTATACAACGTAGCAAAGAGAAAAGGGCTAATAAAACAAAAGAAAAGAAAATGTTTGTTAGCGTGCAATCAAATGAAAACATAGGGGTCTATTTATTAGTATATTATAATTTAGGGGGTTATTCACAAAGCTAGCCGAAGGATCAGCCGGAGCTCATTGTAATGACAGCAGGTCCCGACCAATAGGAAACAGTTGGGTGGAGCTAGCTGTCACTGCTAGCTTGTACCAATAATTTTCTTCTTTTTTTTACTGGTTTTCTATTCTGCTCGGTACCACAGAGGTACTGAGCAGAACAGCCGAGCCGAATGTCGCTCAGCGGCATTCGGCTAGTCACTCACTGCAGTTCGGACCCTATGAAAATAGGCTGAACAGCAGCGAGTATCCTGCCGGAGGTTCGGCTCAGCCTATCCAGATGTTGGATCGGCTTAGTCTAACTCCTTCTGCACTTCGGGTCGGCCGAAGATGCTAAGCATGTTCCGCCGAACCAAAGCCAGCTGAAGCAAGCCGATGTATGGCTGAAATCAGCTGTACAAGCCTGAAGTGAATAGCCAGACAGCGTTCAGCTAACTTCACTTTGGGTCGGTTATTTACATGGCTGCCTTCGGCAGCTTTGTGAATAACACTTTTAATTTATGTTTTCCTTTAACCTTTTCATGACCAGATTCCTACACCAAATTTGACAGGTGTCAGCACATGCTGGTTCACTTGGCAATACAGTTATGACTGATTTGAATACCTAAACCTTAGACTTTGTTAGGAACATATAGCACTTTTATTTGGCATGCTGGTTCAATGAAAACTCTGATTTCATCATTTATCTTTTTAAAGCTGTAATTGTATCTGCCAATAGCAGTAATAAACCGATGAACACTGCCACCTTCAGGCTGCAGTATCATGTTTTATTGACAAACTCTCTAGCATATCTGACATAGTGATCCCATTATCAGGAACCAGTCTGGTTCTCGATTATCAGTGGGGACTGGAACTGCCACTAAGAGCAGGGCATTGGCTAATGGCTTTCAAAGGGAGAAAGTGTAATAAAGTACCCGCAGCATGAGGCATTGAGCTGGTGAATATGTATATACTGTACATATGGCAGATAAGGAGTAAAAATGGTGTTATACTATTTGGATAATAAATGTAATATGCAAACTCAGTGGTATTGAAATCACCCACGTTGTGCTTTAGGTATTTTTAGACAAAAGTTATTCCTATTTAAATGAATTCTTGGTGTGATCAGAAATGACTCAAAGAGTTGAATCAAAAACTCTAAAGGTGAGTAAATGTTATGCAGGGCTTATCTTGCTAGATTTAGGTATACTACTGTGCAAAAAGAAAAGTGGGCATCTGGTGTGATAATTACAGTGTAAACACGACAGCGTGAATTAATGTAAAGTTAACTCATAACCTGATAACCTGTTTTTGTGTTGACCATCTCTCCTGGGCAGGTGCCATCTGTCTAGCTTCAGACAACCCATAAAGCACTGTTAGAATTCCACTGCCATCCAATTGTAGACAAAAGTATGGGTGGGAGCGAATTTACCTGTGTTCAGAAGCAAAAGGTTCAGCAAATCCAGTTTAAAATTTGGTGAACTCCAACTTAGCGGCAAATTTCATTGAAGTCAATGGGGGGAGCTAATCTTGTTAAATAAATTCTGCTCATTTTTTATGGCTAATAGGCAAAATACTATCAAAAAAAAGAAAGGGAAGCTGGGCACTGCCATGGGAACATGCACCAATTTAATTTTTTTTAATTTTTTTATTACAGCAAGCAGAAGGTCTTTTCAAACAGATACAAGGACAACATTAAAAATACACAAACAACATGCTATGGGAATGCCTTAAACAAACAATTAGTTTGGCCTACACACAGCAGACTCACACCAATCTAAATCATTTCAGCTTCAAAAAACGTTTTTATTCAAGGAGTTTTAGCTGCAACACATGCTTTTTCATCAAATGGAATAGGCTGCTCTGACAGGCAGATAGAAATTAGCTAGTAGTTCGCTGTGGCTGTCCCTGTTCTCACTGATGCAAATCAGACTCTCATTAAGGGGTCTATTCACTAAGCTGCTGAAGGATCTAGCCGTAGCTTCGGCTGATCCTTCGGCTACCTTCGGCCCCAAGACCCCTATGATTCAGTAGAACCGAAGCGCTGCTGTACGGGCTATTCACTATAGCCCGTACAGCTCCCGAAGTTGGCCGCGCGGCTCAGTCCGAAGGCATATGCCTTGGCTCGACTGAGCCGCGGTGAAAGCCGAAGCTGGCCGAATGGCCGGCCATTGGCCGGCCGACAGCCTGCTTCTGACAGCTGGGCGGAGCCAGCCGTCATCTCTTGCAGAGAGATCAGCGTCCCTGGTTGGCTTTCATGAGGTTACCCTTTTTTATATTGATTTCTCACACATCACCTCTAGAAATGTGTCTAGATGAAAAAATTATAGGAGAACACTGTGATTTACTAAGGGCATTGAAGAAAATACCATTTTATAGCCAGTTTTCTCTGGGGATGTTGAATAATAGAGATGTATGAGGCCGAAGGTAAAAGAAAAGTTTTTGTATGTTCTTCTACAGACATGTATGACAGTGGTAGGATAGTAGCAGTAACTAGTGGTGATTGGTTTGGTAAATCAAATTATTATTATCAGTGGGACATGGCTGAATATTGCATAGGAAATATTTATTTTACTAAAGTTAATCTCTGTACAGCATATAATGGTTATATGATTGGGTGATAATGCCACCAGCTGCATTGCAGACTCTTTTAATCTAAACTCCAGTCTTACCCTTCATCTTGCACAATTGTATAGGCTCCTCTCCTGTACTGAAAAAGGTTAGTCTGATGTCACTGCACACGGCAAGCTTCTCACAGCGTGCAATATAATCTGTAGCTGTCAGGAAGCAGGGGATGTTACCTCTACTCGGGGACCACGGGCACGGCGCAGGACACGGGTTCCCCTTCAGCTCGGTAGAACACCTGGTGCCCGAGGTGCAGGTGCGCATGCGCGAGTTATGCGGCGTGGGCGCATGCGCAGTACGCAGGCTGCGCGCGCATCCCCGGGAGCATAGCGTTCTTGCATCATCTGGCTATCAGGTGTGAGCCTTGCTGGGGGAGGTTCCCAGTACACACCTTTCATCTTCCTCGCTTGCCATTGGTTCCCGGGGAGGGAGGCCTCCTGGTTGCCTCGGTGACCAGGGGGTGGTCCTACCTCCCCTGGCTATAAAAACCTGGCCTGAGCTCTGGCTTATTGCTGAGTTATTCCACCTTATGGTGAACACCTAGCCTCCCTGCTGATCCTCCTATTGCCTCTTGCCCCTGTGTATCCTTCCCGATTACTGACCCTTGGACTGTCTTCCGCCTTTGAACCTTCGCTGCCTGCTTCGACACGGATTGGACATTGACTACCCCTCTTGGATTATCCCTAAACTTGTACCGCGTTTCTGGACTGTCAGCTGCTTATTGCCAGTGGGTTCCTCATCTCACTACTAGCTCCCTGGGACGTCTGACAGTAGCAAGTAAAAGTGAGCATGTCTCATTTCCTGGCTGGAGAACATTCAGCATCATCTTGTAGTCCTTTGTTTTCTAGCCACACTGTCCCTGGCCCACCCAATTCATTAATTGGACTTGCATTGCCTATGGTTTTCTGCATGCAAATGCAGTCTGCCTAGAAATACCTTCTACTCTAGTCTGATATCCACCCATGAAGGCATTTTGATATTTGCATAACTTATCCCAGGAGACAGCCAACTGCTTGATCATGATTGAGGGTTCTTAAAGGAGATTTCCACTCACCTCATAGTTCTAGCCGACCTGTGACAATGAGACTGTCATAGGTCGGCTCAGTAGATCGGGAGGTGAGCGAACACATACCGGGTTCGCTCACCTCTCGATCCTGTCACAGCTCTCTGCCGTGACAGGGGGAGGGGCTGGATTCCCCTCTCCCCGCTCCGATCGGCCAGCGCTGACTGGCGAAACAGACGGGGAGTGGGCGTGTACAGCTGGCTCTGCCTCTAGATAGGCAGAGCCAGCTGTCACTCACGGAGCTGGGCGGATCCCGACGTCTAAGTCGGGATCCGCTGCGGCGTCTCAGTATACCGCGAGCTGTAGCTCACGGTATACTGAGCTTAGGGTAACGGGAGGATGCTAGTTTGTGTCCTCCCGTTACCCTAAGGAGAACTATGGGGAAAAACACTGACCCCATAGTTCTCCTTTAAGAGGAGTACTGAAGCAGAGTGTTGTCATGTTTTCTGGAAGCTATGTACAGCACTCTGTCAGCCCCTCCCAACTGCCATGATCTGCTTGCATTGAACAGAGGTACGGAGACTCAGTGATGACATCACTGAGTCTAAAATACGATATGTTCTTATTTAAGAATGTAATTATCTTGTTGATGGTGGGGAGGAGAAAAGGAACCAGGAAGGCAAAATATAAGCAGGTTAAACTTCAATTTGCATACAAAACACTTGCGAGATATACTTCAATCTGTATATACTTCAATTTGTATTTCAATTTGCAATAGCCAATAGTAAACTAGCATTGTACCCGCCCTCTGCGGATGGACCTGATGGAGAACTGGAGCAGAGGGTGGTTGCAATGCTAGTTTACTATTGGCTATTGCAAATTGAAATAGCCAATAGGAATCTAGCAATGCATTCCTATGTGCAAATTTTTTTATTTTTCTATTCTGACACGAACAGAATAAAGAAAAAAAAAGAAAAACCAGTGTTTCTCTCCTTGGCGGCCAGGAGCGGGAGACTCCCAGAGCTCCCAGTAGAGTTTGCTGTCTGGAGATCAGTGTCTTCTTCGGCTCGACTGAGCCGCTCGGCTAAGTTCGGGAGTTGTACGGGCTATTGTGAATAGCCCGTACAGCAGCCCTTCGGTTCTACTGAACAGAAGGGGTCCTGGGGCTGAAGCTAGCCGAAGGATTGGCCGAACCTACAGCTAGATCCTTCGGCTGCTTTGTGAATAGACCCCTAAGACACTAAGAAGGATGGGAGGATGGTACAAATATTTTCGTGCAAACAGCAACTGAACCTAGCAAGCCAATGATGGCTAATGTCTAATCAGAATCATATAACTACCATAAACACAATATAAATACAATAAACACTTTACTCATATAACGATACAGTAGAAGCAAGGGACTAGATGCTATGCACAACAGGTACGTTTGTTTTTAGTTTGGTAATTCAGCTTTCATGCTATATCATTTTACTTTGTGTAGGCTGGTGTTACATTGATAAATTATGAGAGTGCTTATATACATATGGTAGGGCACTGAGCATATCATTAGCGATTATGGTAAAATGAAAAACTTCAATTATTTCTTCTTGCTCTTAACTCTACTTGACATCTGTAAATGTATTGAACTCTACACTTAACTTTTTTTGTAATCCACAACCATTTTATTATCATGCTCTTTTTTTTCATAACTTGATATGTAATTGTAAATTATAAATATCCCTGTGGCATATATGGACCTGGGATAGTCTTTATATGTGCAAACTTGGAAAAAAGTTAAATATGGAAAGGAGAGATTAATATTGAAGCTAAATGTCAGAACGCTTTAGGCTCTTAACCTGTCAAGTGACGTACAACTGAGAGCAAAATAATTTTTTTAATGCCAAAAAAAAGCTCTTAAAAAAGGACCTGGCCCCCCTAGATGCCAGTAAGGATTACTGTCATTCAGAGACATGTTGATTTCTGCTCTGGTTTACAGTCGGTTTATGTTGCATGCGGTACGCAGCACATGTTAAAAAATGAAGCCAGTTGCTGTTTTTCTCCTAACCAGCACTGTGCTGATTTGTCTCCACCATACAGAAGCTGTTAATGACCTGTCATAGTAGTAGCAGCAGATGGAGCAGGAGTACAGCCCTGTTTGAGGGCACTCTCCTCTACCTCTAAATTATTAATGCATAAGCTGTCAAATCTTCACTGCAAAACTGTCCCCGAACATAACCTGGAAATATCATAACCCTATCACACAGATATAGCAAAATAACAGCCATGACTATGAAGAAAATGCTGTAATGTAGCTCTAGCTGGACTAGACTTCAATTCCATTACACTGATTGTTTGCTACAGAGATCTTTATCTTCTTTAAAGTGAACCGGTGTTTTGCCCACCAGAGTAAAGCCACAGGTTCTCTTAATTGCTGCCCTCCCCACATGCTTATATCTACCTTCCTTTTCAGTCCCTCACTTCTCTGTATAGTCACTGGCATCAAAAAATTAGTCTCTGTGGAAGCTCCAGGTCTCGGCTCTCATGCTTTTGTTGCCAGAGCCATTTTTATTCATTTATTGCACACATGCTAAAATGCACATTATAGGCCTGAAGATTACTAAAACCCCTAAAGCAATATATGAAAGCAGAGACCCTGTAGAATAAAATGGTGGCAGTTGCAATTTTTATGTCACATTATATTAGTGCAACTTTTATTGTTTTAAACTTTTTTGAACTTAACTTCATTACCTTCACAATAGCACGTGCAGGTGACAGGTTCTTTTTAAAGCAACATCAGGGGTCTTATAGATCCATAAACATCATGTCTGCACACTGTTGAAGCCATATAAGCACATATGGAGCTTGATTATCTTCTTGCTAATGCCATTCGGGTCTAGGAACCTCAGCTTTAGTATTATGTATACTGTATATGGCTCCCATGTTGCCGTAACGAAAATTCGTGTTCAGACCCATTTGGATGCATTAAACCGAAAAACACATCTGATTGGCCAGAAAAGTCACATGTCCGATTCAGTTATGTTTTTGAATGAAATTTGGACGGGATCCGAAATTTCAGAAACCGAAATTCGTATTGGGACACATTCGAATGCATTGGGATTCGGAAATTCGGATATGTCCAAATGTACAAATTTTAGAAAATAAGGCCGAATTTTGATTTGGAACGAAACGAATAGCACATGTCTAATAAAGAATAGACTTGGATGCTATGAGCAGCAAAGGCATTATTTTGTTGCACTACTGACACATAGCTTGCTGAATTCAGTAAATAACAAAATTTAAACTGCAAACCAAAGCCAACGTTCTACAGTGCCAGTAAACATGTACAGTATATGTGTTATCTAATGTAAAACATGCTCTCAATAGCCCTCTACATATAAATGTGTTAAAGTTTCAAGTGCTTGTCAAAAGTGACGATATATGAGTAGTAATATGGGGGATGATATTCTTCCTTGCACAATTGACACACCAAACTAAAATGAATCCAAAAGTGTCAAACTGTATAGGATAATACAATATGCTATTTATTCATTCTATTACCGAATTGAAAAAAAAGAAAAAACTCTAGTTCTGAAAGCATGTCTTTTAAACTATTTTAAATATTTAGCAGGTGACTTTACATAAGAAATTATTTTCTTACTGACCCATAGAACAGATGTGGGACTCACTCAGATGAAAAAAAATTAAATTCTGAAAAGCCAAACGACAAGAAGAGCGAATAAGGTGACCTAAAAGGCGCTAGTTTGACATTCCTGCTATAGAACAATACTGCCAACTGTCACTTGAAAGTCTCCAGCAGCCTAAAATAGCTGCTAATAGAACTATGGGCTGTGAAGCAGATTTACATATAGTACAGTAGTGCTATATGTACGGTTTGCCATTAAATTGAGTACATTTTATTCTTAATATTTTTGTTTCTAAATTTTTATAATGATTTTTTTCACTATTTATTTACAATCTTTGTTTTACAAGTAAACATTATTTACAGGGTACACCCATGATACAGGATTCCCAGATCATTATGGGCTTTCTGTTTCAATAATTTTTTACTGAATATTTTTAGCAATCTTACAACGTGATAAAGGAAGGGCCCAAAACTGTCAGGGGTTCATCTGATAGAAAGTTACATCCAACAGTAAGGAAGTATATAACTAGAAATACAATCCAAACCAAAAGTTATAACATTGAGGTATATTAAGCAGGACTGCACTTGGCAAAGTATAAAGCGGCTGCAGGATAAATAAGGTGATGGGGAGAATTAGGAAAAGGTAGGGGAGGAGAGAATGCGGTTGCAAATGATGGATAGTAGGGGGGGAATTGGAAAGGGGGGAGGGGGTATAGAAAGAAAGCAAAGAATTATGGGGTTAAACTCAAATGAAGCTGTAGGTATGATGGTTTTTAAAATTCCATTATGAGCTTTTTTAAAGACTGTTCATAGCAGAAACTCTTCCTTTTTCGACTGTCCGTGTTTGATTGAAACCTCGGACAAAGCTGTGGAGGGAAAGAGATCAAGTGTTGCTCTGACTCATGTAGTTGTGTGTTAATACAGAAATACTGCATTGGTACTAGCAGTACTTATGAATTCAGGAGCAGCCTTGTATCTATAAAATCATTATTTTTAGTATAAACTGTATATATATAATTTAAAAAAGTCCTACTTCTGTTTTGCCACTGGAGGAAAAGAAAACAAGAAACAAAAGCACATAAAATTTAGGAAGAACAGAAACAATTTCTGATCCTCTGGTGGCAATATGCCAGTAGGACACAGTGCAACTAAATTCCTGCAAAATAAGCCCACCCCCCAACACTCAGCCCTTCTTCTGACTTACTGCCCTTCTTACCACCTTACCTGCCATCCTTTCCTCCTTACCAACCTCACCCAAATCCCTCCCAACATCTGGTCAAACCTTGCTAGCTCACCTCCCCACACTCACATTTCTTCCTATTAGTCATCTCTCCCAGTGGACCCAGGCTGGCCAGCAAGCTCAAAACAGTAGTATATCACATTGTCCGGAACAGCGCAGAACAATCTTATCCAGCAGGTGGATACCTTGCATCATATTTACAGGAAGGGCAGGGTCAGGTGTGACAGGGAAAGGAGACAGGCAATTTATATACATATAGGAGGGGAAAAGTCAGGTGTGACAGGAGTTGGGCAGGTAACATGCAAGAGGGGCAGGGTAAAATGCGGCAGAGGCAGGGTTGTGCAGGTAACATGGGACTCAGGTAACACAGTAGGGTTCAGGAGGTAGTTTGAGGAGTCAGTGAGTGAGAGGCATATTCTCTGTATATAAATCGATATCTGTATATAGTACGCATATTCTATGTATACATTTCTCTGTGTACATTTTGTATCCTGTAGTCTATGGGAAGATCTCCTGATACTCTGATCTCCTCTATACCTGCACAAATCATTGGCTCCCTAACGCTGCACCACCAGTAGCACCACCTCACCTGCAGACCTATATCTCACCTTACATTTACACAAAGTTCCCCACCCATAACAAATCATGGCATCATACACTGCTCACTTCAATGGCTGCACTCTCTCATTTACCACGGTGCCTATATCCCTTCTCTCTCCCATCTTGTGGACACTTCTCACTGTCACTCCATACCCCCTTCCCCTGCTGTCACCTCACATCTGCAGGAAGTCCACCCTCCCATTTGACATGCAGTGCCCCTCACCCTCATCCTCTCTTCCTGCTCAGAACACAGTGTCTGCAATTCCCCCCATCCCCATGTTCCCAGCTCAACAAGCATGCCTGTTATGGAATGGGAAGGATGGAAGTAAGAAGAAAAGTAAGAAAGGGGGACGGAGGAAGGGAGGGAGGTGAATGTACATAAAACTGCTATATATTCTCTAAATGGAGTGTATATGCTGCTGTTTATATTGACTAATGCTGACTGCACTCATAATTAGTAATGTCTATGGAAGTGGACCATACTGCCTCTTCAAGTCCCTTGTAACCATTGGGTTCATGCTAACTGATGTGAACTAATTGTTTATATGATCCCATATTTGTTAGTTGATGGCAGGTTAACCATGTGGTAATGATCCACAGCTAGACAAATCATTCTTGAAGGCTTTGCCCTATTAAAGCAAAGTTGTTAGCCGGGCAGCAAATTGAAGTATGTACAAGATCAGAGCGGTCTCATGGCCGCACCGATAACCCCATGTTCGTTAGCAAGGAGGCAATCCCACTTTACTCTCTTAAGATTAAATAGCATTGTGTGTCCTGCTGTAACCTCCTGAAAATAGTTGCAGCTCCTTTAGATGGATCGGTAATTGGTTATTTTAGGGAGAACAATGGATGTGTATGAAATCGAGGGAAATGCGGCTATTACTATATTATTTTATGAGCATATTAGAAGAAACGTTATCACAGAACAAACTGAAGATCCACAACACGCCTTTTCATTCAGACATTGCAGTTTTCCGGCATATCCCATCCTTTAAATGGAAGTACTGCGCTATAACTGATATTTTTAATTAATTGCCCCAATGGGATTTCTCCTGGCTGTGTCAGCCGTTCTAAGAAGGCATTTTTTAACTATTTTCTGCTGTGCTGAAGGAGTTAACCCTTTTGTTCTCAGGGGAGGGGGAGCTTTTTTTTTCACACAATACTGCAGGGTTTTCTGCTACTGATTAGGCTGAAGGATAGGGACAGTTTAGACAGAGGCGCAAAGGGGAAGGGGGGTGGGAAAGAAATAAGCTGGCTCAAAATCCATGTCAGGTAATTACAGATCCACACCTTTGCCTGAGAACGTAAGCAAATAAGTGGAGAGCTGGGTCCTGTCACTAAGATGCCCGTGAGTCAAATGATTTCTTACTGAGTGACAGCAGTTATGGTGAAGCTGACGGCAAAGTGACAGGGACCCAGACAAAAAAGGCTTATGATAATTGCAAAGAATGAGGAGATACACAGAAATATGTAGATCTCAACCCAGCCTGTTTATATGTGGGTGAGATAATCCTCTTGTTAGTGGTGTATGTATTTTCTCTACATGATGGTATTTACCACCTACCTTTTCCTATTATTAACTACAGCTATTATAATATTATTTGGAATTGAGTTGAATGTAATGGCACAGGTACTCGAATGATGAAACTCAGTATTTCTGTTATTTAGAAGGCTGTGAATTTGAGGCAAGGTCTGAACCAGGATGAAAAGCACAGTAAACTTATACCACTCTCTTTTTGTTTTTTGTAAATGCATCTGCTGAAAGGTATTACTAAAGCTATGCTTAATTATGTAAAGCTTTCTACTTTTTTTAAAACTATATTTCATGTTATTCAACACAAACTTATTCTGTGCAAATCTTTTTCTATACAAGAGTTGGTATCTCAAGGTCAATGGATAAGGATGTGAACAGCACATTTTGCTAGCAGCCTAAATTCACTGGCGGGCAAGCAGATCATGTAAAAGAAATGCAGTTGTGGCAACCTGGTTCACAGTGGTCATTTCGCTAGTCTTGATGTATAAAAAAAATAATGATAAGAATCTAATTTATAATAACAATAATACAATTTTTTTTTTTATTATTGTAATTTGTTTCCAAAGTATATGTAAAGCCCAAACCTTTTCTTTTCATTTTGAATAGTTTTTTCAGGCTTTTTTTGCCATTTGAATCAGGATGAAAAGTACACTAAACAAACATCATGCAGTTGCTGCCCATAGCACTTGGCTCCCAGTAGCCATTTCGCTAGTCTTGATGTAAAAAGAAAAAAAAGATTTAAAAAAATACAACCAACTGGATAGAATTGCAAATTCTTGGCAGATATGAAAGTCTGCATATGCATATTTCAACCTGTTTACTTGTAGTGTATATAGTGTGTGTGTGTGTGTGTGTGTATGTATGTATATATAGATATATATATATATATATATCTATATACACACAGTGTATATAGATGTATATATACAATATTGCCAAAAGTATTGGGACACCCCTCCAAATCATTGGATCCAATCACCTCCATGGCCACAGGTGTATAGTCAAGCACCTAGGCATGCAGACTGCTTCTACAAACATTTGTGAAAGAATGGGTCGCTCTCAAGAGCTCAGTGAATTCAAGCGTGGTACCATGATAGGTTGACACCTGTGCAATAAGTCCATCCGTGAAATGTCCTTGCTACTAAATATTATATGGTCAACTGTTAGTGGTATTAAAACAAAGTGGAAGCAACTGGGAACAACAGCAACTCAGCCACGAAGTTGTAGGCCACGTAAAATGGCAAAGTGAGGTCCGCACATGCTGAAGCGCAAAGTGCACAGGTAGATACCTCCAAGCTTCGTGTGGCCTTCAGATTGGCACAACAGAAAGCTTCATGGAATGGGTTTCCATGGCCGAGCAGCTGCATCCAAGCCTTACCTCACCAAGTGCAATGCAAAGCGTCGGATACAGTGGTGTAAAGCACGCCGCCACTGGACTCTAGAGAAGTGGAGACAAGTTCTCTGGAGTGACGAATCACACAATCCAATGGACGTGTCTGGGTTTGGCGGTTGCCAGGAGAACGGTACTTGCCTGACTGCATTGTTCCAAGTGTAAGGTTTGGTGGAGGGGGCATTATGGTGTGGGGTTGTTTTTCAGGGGTTGGGCTTGGCCTCTTAGTTCCAGTGAAGGGAACACTTAAGGCGTCAGCATACCAAGACATTTTGGACAATTTTATGCTCTCAACTTTGTGGGAACTGTTTTGGGATGGCCCCTTACTGTTCCGACATGACTGTGCACCAGTGCACAAAACAAGGTCCATAAAGACATGGAGGAGCAAGTTTGGGGTGGAGGAACTTGACTGGCCTGATCTCAACCCAATAGAACACCTTTGGGATGAATTAGAGCATGGGCTATATATATATACACTGTTTATAGTGAAATGTATATTTCAAGCTGTTTTTCTGTAGTTCAGATACAATAACACAGACTACATACTAACAGTGTTTGTTAAAGTGTATGCCTAGCGAAAACTTTTTATTTTTCTATTTTTTGATAGGGTAATGTGGTCATTGTGGGTTTTGTTTTTGCTGTTTGTGTGTAGCTGAGATTTGCCTTCACTTCCTGTCCTGGAGATAGAACAGGACAAGTAGGGGAAATCTCTAAAAAATTAGGGGAATTAGACACTTGTCACCAGAGCAGGTGTCCCCATTAGTACATTTACCCTTACGTATTTTTCTGGTGACAACTGTAAAATGTTGTATTTGCCATCACTTTCTGTCACAGTGACAATGGTCACCAGCATAAATACAGCGGGTAAAACTCCCAAGTGGGGAAAAAAACAGCAACACAAAGTTGACAGGGATTCTGTTCTTTCCCTACACTTCAACCCAGGGTATCTCAAAACAGACCATAGAGTAATTCCTAAAACAATTGCAAAATTAATTCCTAACATAGTATACATTATATATACACTATATATAGTGTATGTGCAATGTTTTCTGATGAAGACTTGCCATTTGTATAGCATGGTTTCCTGATCACATTTTCTGTAATGGATAGAAGCAAGGCCAGAAAGTGCATGAGGACATCAAAGCTTTGACATTGAGTGACCTTGTCAATGATATTTAAATTTCTAATTTTCCTGAACAAAATAAGAGAAATATCAAAGCAATATCCAAGGACACCTACCATCCAACCTACATTTCTGGCATAATTGCTGTTTTTATCAGGAAAAATTCTTGCCAGCATATGGCTTTTTTCGTCATCTTTCCTCTGATGACTGTTAGCAAGCGAGAATGTCACTGAAATATTGAAGTTCCATATCCTATCTTGGTCATGTATTAAAATATTATCACTGTGGCGTTGTTGATGTGGTCTGTTTTCTCTTTAAAAAAAGCATTTTTAAAGTGGAGAACATTTTCTGCATATTTGTACTATATGGCATGGTATTCAATACATAGACATTTGATTTTATGCAAATCTTTTTTTTAAGAAGAGTTAGTATCTCAAGGTCAATGAATAAGGATGTGAACAGCACAGATTACCAGCAGCCTTCATTCACTGGAGGGCAAACAGGCCACATAAAAAAAGGGGGAAAGAAAATGTTGCCCATAGCAACCTGGTTCCAGCCAGTTTGCTAGTCTTGATTGTAAAATTAGCTTAAAATAAAAAATCTAAAGCCAGTTTTTTGTTTTTTTTTCATTTTGGATAGTAGATGGAAGGTTTAAACTGCTGTCCTTTTTTTTCCATCTGTGTCTAATTAGGGAGATTTCCATTTACTCTCAGTGCTGTAGACTGAACAGGAAATGAGGGAATATATTTTTAATGTGATGGAAGTGCCCTCTTAGGCAGTTGTCACAGAAAAAAGTGTGTCCATTGGAAGATTTAATTTTCCTGCTCTGGTGACAAATCAAACATTTTTAATTACCCTCACTTTCATTTTCACTGACCAAGGTGATCAGGAAAATTGGAGATAATAAATCTCTCTAATCTCTTAAAGTAGATTTTTTTCAGTCAGGTCTTAAGCAGTGTAGAGGGAATTGATCTCCTTAGGCATCTTTCTCACTAATGGTGGTGGTTGAAGGCCAGCTCATTGCTTGAGAAGGGTTTGGGTGTGCAAGAAGTAAAGCACCAAGAAGAGAATGCATGAAGCCCAAATTCAATTTTATTCAGACTCTTATGTTAAAAAAGTGAACATGTTTCAGAGGTTTAGAGGGTCCCCCTTCATCAGGGCTTTGTACTGTTGCACAAAGTCTGCACTGGATAAAATTGGAGGGATCCTGAGGTATTTAGTCGGATGATAGCTCCAGATGCTAGTTAAGGCATTAAAGGCCTGACAATTGTTTTATCCCCTCACCACTTTTTTTGCACTTACAGCAAAAATCATCTCTTGTAGTACATTGAGGGACACAGGAATTCAGAGACTGCTGGGTTATACTGCTGCCTACAGGTGGACTTGGACATTGGCAAACAAAAAAATCAGGGATGCACTGATACCGGTTTTTCTATATGGAGTACTAGTACCATCTCGTCAATACCGAGTACCGGTACTTGCGCTAGTATGGAGCCAGCTTCCCAGGCAATCAGGAAGCCAAGCTGCGTGTCAGTACCCACCGCCCGGCTTCTTGATTGCCTGGTAAGCTGGCTCCATGCTGTTTGGCCGACTCGATGCTGATTGGCATTACATGCCGCCCGGCTTCCTGATTGGCTAGGAAGCCGGCTCCATGTTTCCTTGTGGCACTGTCGGTCAGAGGAAATTGCCTTTTGACTGAAAGTTCCGGTATCAAGGAAGGTTTCGGAGAATTTGGGTGAGTACTTGCCCACATACATGGTATCGGCACTGATACCAATACTAGTAGTGGTGCATCCCTAAAAAAAAAACTGTAACCAGCCCAGGGTAACCCCTCCTACTCTGTTTGGTGAAAAAGCAGTACCAAGACATGAGCATAGACATGGGTTGGGGCCTGTGTCTCTCAATAAACTACAATAAATCCATGCCCAGCACAAACAACATCTATAGAGGGGGATCCCTTTCTGATGAACTGGAGCCAGAGAAAGGAATGGAAAAATTATCTCCAAGTTCAGGTGAAAAGCTGAAACCACCTTAGAAAGAAAGGAGATTTTAGGCCTTAACACCACCTTGTCACTGTGTAAGGCTGCCAGTTCAGACACACACCTCACAGAGGTAATGGCAACAAGAACTGCAACCCTTATAGGTTCAAACGGAGGTTTTAAAGTGCCAAGAGAAGCACTTGGCACTTTAAAACAGAGTTGGGGGGCAGAGTTGGGGGCAACACACAGGGGGAGCCACATGAGAGAGACCCTGCACAAAAGTCTTACTCAAAGAGTGGAAAGCCAGTGGATCACAAGTGCCAATATCCTCCCCTAGATGGTACTCATAGCCAAATGATGATCCATGTCCAATTACAAAGAGGTCAGGATTTGTCCCACAGAGAATTTTTAAAGATGAATCCTGACACCATGTGAAATATACCTTCATGTGCAATGATAAAGCTTTTGGGATGTGGGCCTCCTCTATTTCACCATTGTAGGAATCACCAATTTAGAAATGTCCCTGTCCCATGCTGGTAAAGCCAGTGACAGGAAAAAGGATGGTAAACTAGTCCTTGGGACATAAGTTGCAAATTATCTAGAAGAGCCAACAGAGCATTTGCCAGGTCTTATCAGATGGAAGTAACACATCCACCTGTGTCAGGCTCGACCTATCAGGATCAGAGTAACACCCTCCATCTCGATCCTGCAGAGAAGACATGGATGAAGTTTTAGGGGACATAGGCATAGATCAGGCTGTACTGATCCCACTGAGCCACCAGAGCAGCCACTGCTTCCGCCAGAGGATCTCTGTACCTAGAGAAAACTTGTCTCATTTGTTGTTGAACATGGAGACCAGGAGGTTCACATTCAGCATCTTCCACCTTATCACAGGTCTTGGAACTTCGTCAGGTGTAGGGATCACGCACCTGGGTCCAGGTGCAGCTAGCTGAGAAAGTCTGTCTGCCAATTTTCCACACATGGAATGTATACGGCGGACAAGGCTGGGTTATGAATTCCTGACCAGGACAGAATTCTTTCTAATTCTCTTACTGCAGCAAGACTTCTGATTTCTCCCTGGTGGTTGATGTATGCCACTGCCATGGTGTTGTCTGACTGAATCCTGATCAGATGACCTTTCAGTCAGGGTGTCTAGCTTTGCAGGGATAGCCAAATTGTCTGAAGCGCCAGAATGTTTATTGGGGAATTAGATTCTTCCAAGTCCCCTGCACTCCATTCAAGTCCCCTGCACTGTCCAAGACTTAACACAAGACTCCACAGCTTGACATGCTGGCATCTGTTGTGGGGACCTTCCAAGACATCATAAAACAGGATGTTCCCCACTCCATATCTACAGTCCTAATACACCAGACCAGGGACTACCTGGTCTTCGATGTTAGCTGAATCACTCTGTCCAGAAACTGAACTGACATGTCTCACAATAACAGCATGGGGACAGACAACAAAGGGTCCCTGGTGATCAACAATGTAGGGACACCACTCTGTCTTGACTACCTGGTACTTTATGTGAATCCCTTATATGTACAACCCATTGTACAACCATTGTGCTACCCAGCAAGATTGTGAGTTATGATGTCACTGTAAAAAACCTTATGACATCCTTATGCCACCCTGCGTTGCAGACTTTGACGTTCTTCCCAGCTAGGCAAATATATCTTTAACATAATCGCTACAAAAACTTCATCAATGTGACCCTATTGAAGTGTGTAAACATCTAGGCTGAAATTAATCTGTGATCATATTGCTGCAATACGAATTACTTTATTGTACTAAATAAAGTACACTACACAGCTATTGAGGTCATCTACTGAGGGAAAATTGCTAGGTTCAGCAATTTAGGCAACATATTACTTGTTTCCACTACAGTGAATAAATAAGTACACGCCAAGGGAGCAATTTTACTATCCAATTGCATAAAAACCTTGTAAAACCATGTGACTTTTCCTGATGTCACTTAAAAGTGCATGGTGTGCAAAACTGAAATCATATTTTGACCTCAGTGCTTTCTACCAGAAATACTGGTACTTCTGACAGGTTCAGTGGGTACTGCTCAGAATGAAGCTTTAAAGGACCACTACCACAAAAAAAAAAAAGATTGTAAAATTTTGAATTATGCTAACTGGATGTGATTAATACGCATAACAATAATTAGTATTTTAGTTCTTTTTAAATTTCCTATACTTTCATTTATATTCACATCCAGGCAAAGCTGTCTGGCAAAAAATTACAGTGACAGGCAAAGAGACAAAGCATAACACTGCCAGGGATGCTTTAGCAGTTGCAGAAGCAGTTTATTAACATAAGCTAAAAGGTGACTGATGTAATTATCCTTGGCATTGTTAGGTATCAGAATACAATATTTTGTGGTCCTTTTAAGTTTTTTGTTTTTTTTAAATAACCCTTGTACGAATCATGCTCCACTAGATGTACTGTTATTTAAAAACATAAGTCTGTCTCTGGAATTAAATATGCAATATAAAAATACTGGTATTAAATACACAAGGTTTTTGGGAGTAATTCAGATAAAATGACATGCACCGTGGGTACAGGGATGCCACTTTTTGGTTTTGGGAAAACCACGCGTGGCATGCAACAGAATCTGGCGGTTCTGTGTTTGAAGAGTCAATCTTCAGGAAAGGGCAGAAGGATACAGGCTGAGTGACTCAGCCACACCACAACACTGACAGATCTGGCGGCAGGAGGATGGGATCATGCTGAGTGGCTGTCAGAGGAAAAATTACCTCTCTAAGTTTACTTGTATAATCATGTGCTAGAATGCTTAGGCTAGCAAAATATCAGGAACAAAGTGTAACGCCTCTGTACCAGGCAATACGGAAGTTTATCTTTTGCTACCATGTAAGGGCTGTGGAGGGATCCAATAAAAATTACTTATGATAAGGGACTTTCCACAGCCCAGGCTTTATTAACTGATGCAAGCTTTATGTTAGTTAGACAAGACGTGGATGTTTTTCTGACAGGCTAACTCATGTATATGCAGCCCTATTGCATGGGTTACATGGGTTAGAACAATCAGATAGCATCCATAGACTAACGTAGGCATCTGATGTCTTGTCTCCTCGTACGAGTAATAAAGTCTTTCTTTGAATCCGAGATTGTTCGGACCTGATTGTTTTAACAGTGACCTACCTAGAAACCAACCAGCAGCGGCTACGCATTGACAGGGCCCTCTGTGTATGGTGAGCAACTGAGTATATAAGCTGCTGCCACTGTGACAGAGGCATTTGTAGTTCTATATGGAATACAAGTGCGGTGACGCCACTGCACTTGTAGTCCACTGACATTTCCACCTATCCCTGTTACTGAATATCTGTATCTCAGTACAGACAGGGGTAGCTGTAAGAGTCTGCAGGAGCCAGAGCGTTGCATCCATGATCCACTGACCGCGGTTCCAATGCTTTACTGGTTCCAATGCAATGAAATAAAAAAGGCCCATTCTTTTTCTTTGATGAAGAAGTGTGAATTTATTATTTTATTGAAAAGGTGGATGTTGCCTTTAAGGATTATCACACACCATAATTAGTAGCAAATACGACATGCATCTGCTTCAGTGTAATATGGCTGGAATAAATGCTAATATGTTTGTATACAAACTAGGGATGCACCGATACCACTTTTTTGGGTCTGAGTACGAATACCGTTACTTTTTTTTAGTACTCGCCGATACCAATTACCGATACTTTTTCTTAAAGGGGCAGATATAACTTTTTTTATGCCATCCTGTGCCCAGCCCACACCTGTAGTGTGGCACAGTTATATCTAATTCTGTGCCACACTACAGGTGTCTAAAATACGAGTACGAGTACCCATGCAAATTCTCGGTATCGCGACCGATACCGATGCTTGTATCGGTATCGGTGCATCCCTAATACAAACAATGTGAAATTAAATATCATTCCCAAAGAAAGCAAGAACAAAGTTACAGAAAGGTTACCCTTATGAATATCAAAGTCTAATGATGTTTTAAAATCACAAAGTGGTAAAATTAATACATAAACTGTATGCGACACCAATGTAATTGTACTCTGAAAGCTTACAGTGTATACTGTATATAATAAATACGAGTTCTGTCAAGCAGATGTCATTTATTTACAAGCTAGATGAGTAAACTTTATTTCAATTATATGCATGCTGTACATTAAAGGCTGAATGGCAGTTCAATAAAAGTCACATGACCTATTTTTAGGAGGTGTTTGATAAGGGAGCACATAGCCCCCCTTCATGTCCTGGTTTAATGTGATGATGAGCTGCCACCGATTGGATCATTTTCAGCACGGTTTTGCAAGTGGTATGTACGCATTAATATTTGTACAAGCCGTACTGCCATAACTACTGTACCTTGCTGTTCTCCTTGAATACCCAATTATTTTTTAAACCGCACTGAAGAAAACTTAATTGAAGAATACTTTCAGATATTCTAATGAGAAAACATCTTTATTACGCCACAAATAAAAAAAAAGCAAATAGCAGTAATTTACATAGCTTTAATCAGAGTAAACACGACTTAAACAATCTTTGCAGAGACAAATAAATTGTCCTGGTATTTAAACTAGAACAACGGTGTGGGAGGAAGATCACTGTAAAAGTGTACATGTGTTTGCACCTTTTGATTGGCTGCCGCTGTACTGAATTCTTGTCCAGAATCCTTTGCAGCATTTTAATGTGGGTCACAGGGCGAATGCATTAAGTGGATAGACTAGAAATTGAAAGGATTGAAAAGGTTGATGAGGAGATATTTATCTATAGCAGATGCCATTTTGTGCCCGTTCTTAGCCTAGTGGAATTGGCATGCTGGTGTCGAAATTAAGGCATGAAAGAGCAATTAAAATCTGAAAAAAAGGATAAGATTTAAAAGGTAATTTCAGAGAATATTTTAAAAGCTGCAGATATCAAAGGGATATGATGCATTCCCCTGCAGGCCAGCTCCCTGGAGTCATTTATGAATCAAAAAAGTCTTTTTTTTTACAAGCAAAATTAAGTTGCCAGATGTAAGCCAATAAATCCAGCCTTCCACACGACAGGCCAGACACTCCATTAAAATGAAAGATTTTATCTTGCTTTACAACCTTTCTGCCTTGTACCATGACAGCAGGTAATTAAAACAATAAGTGTTTACTGATGTAGCTTTTGCAAAACAATAAAAACTAACTTTTTTCCCCTCTTTTCTCTCCTCAGCAGTGTGTAGATAATTTAATGTGTATTGCTTATTCGATACACCACCCAGGTACTTGATGCTCCATTAAAATATACTAGGTGTTAGAAAAGACTGCCATGTAAAAACGAAATCTAAAAATGGTAAAGGTATTTCAAATGTTAAAGCGTTCCTGTCATAATTACACTAAAAAATCTGCTGCTTTGTAGACTCAATTAGTCTAACACTTAGGGCCCCATTTATAAAGCATAAGTATAGCTGTACAATGGCCATACCACCGCTTCACATAAAAAAACAAAATGCCAGAACATTTATAGGGTGCTTTACAGATGTATAAGCCATTAAAATAAAAAAATTTTTAAAAAGCCAGGGGTTAGTGATGTAACCTGTGAAATTCATGTGACCAGCCCCTCCTCCTCCAATCATGGACTTCTTTGTGCAGCCGTATGCAGAGACAACTCTGTGGGATACTGTAGGCTCCACCTATGGCCTGCATTTTATTAATGCCGGAGCCATATGGGGAAATCACTACAATCTTCTGCAGAGAAAGGATAGCAATATGCGCTTTCTGGTATAAATAGGCACCTTGACTGTATGCATTTATCAGCCTTTAAAAATCAGGTACAAATGAAGTATTATAGGGTGCTTTACAGATGTATAAGCCATTAAAATAAAAAAATTTTTAAAAAGCCAGGGGTTAGTGATGTAACCTGTGAAATTCATGTGACCAGCCCCTCCTCCTCCAATCATGGACTTCTTTGTGCAGCCGTATGCAGAGACAACTCTGTGGGATACTGTAGGCTCCACCTATGGCCTGCATTTTATTAATGCCGGAGCCATATGGGGAAATCACTACAATCTTCTGCAGAGAAAGGATAGCAATATGCGCTTTCTGGTATAAATAGGCACCTTGACTGTATGCATTTATCAGCCTTTAAAAATCAGTCTCTGTGTTCCTCAGCCTTAAACCCTTTGTCCCCCAGGTTTACTTTTTAGTGAACTTGATGTCAATACTAAGAAGGCAGTAACAACGGACAACACATACCCCAATTTAAAATTCCTGTAGGCTTTCTGATGGTCGTTATTTGCCTATTGGCATAGGTGTAGTGGTAGCTTAATTGTACAGTGGGCTGTTTTCAATGGGCCCCCAGCCAATGTAATGAGATCATGTATAAGAGTCAATGTACACAGACATTTGGGTTTTGCCTGGCATGGGTTTGTAAAACATTTCTGCAGGATTTGGAATGCAGTGGTTGAATTCTGAACTGGATCTTGTGGTATACTCTTTGCAAATGGCTCATATATAGTAATAGCGGCAGATAATACTGAAAACAATGCTTCCATGTACAGTAACTGTGTACTGTCCATAAGTATTGTGTAAAATCATTTGACAATCTTAAAGGAAACCTTTATTGACAGCAATACAAATAATTTAATTGCTGACAGGGGCTAAATTAAGATAGGGGCTACTGGCCCCCACTGAAAATATTTTCAACTGTGAGGCGCTATTTACATATGAATAAGTCACGACTCGTTCTCCCAAAAAAAGTCAGCGCATCGCTAGAGTGTTCTGGTTTTGCTTGAAAAAAAGGTGGCAACCCTACCACAGTCTGGCCAGATTAGTGTTCCTCCTCTATGCAATGAAGAGTGGAATGCTCTGTGAGTATTGTAATTTGTACCACCACTTCCTCATGATGTCAACCAAAGATGTATAGCTGGAGATGTATGACACAGAACCTCAATGATTGATATACTTAAAAAATATGAATACATGAGTAAGTGAAAGCAGATGTACCCCAATGTTCAATAGATTAAATGCTTCACTCTGTAAACTAACAGCATTGCATAAGGTCTCGGAAAATTTTTGAATTGCTTAAATGTATTCAGATTAAACATCATTAAATACACACACAGACTGACTCCTGTGTGCAACAACAGATGCCTTGTCATTACTGTCCTTGGCAGGCTACAGTATGTCTGCTCTATGCAGACTGATTACCCGAAATAAAGAAGTGCACTCCTAGATTGCATGTGTAGTCAGGGGCGTATCTGCCGCGAGGCAAACAAGGCGTTTGCCTGTACACCGCTGTGTGTAGTGGCATTGCAGGTATAATCAGAGCTTGCAACTCACAGTCCAGGGTACAAGAAGGGGCATGAAGAGGGGTGTTGATATACAGTGGGGTCTCAGTAAAAGCTGGTCTCATTATACCTAGACTTTATCAAGCTATAATGACATGTGTTGGTTAAGGATTATCATTCATAAAGGACTGCTATTTAAAAAAGCATCCTACTATAACTGAAAGTGTTGAGTGACAGAACATTTTCCGATCTTGCTTAAAGTGTATGTCAGGGCAGGGGAAAAAAACCATATGTAATACACGCACATTTACCTAGGCTTTATCTCTTCAAAGACCCTCAAGTGCCAAAAATACATGTTAAGCTGCCAGAAATGCACTCAGATACCAAGGGGTCGATTCACTAAGCTGCCGTAGGCATCCGAGTGAATGACCGACCTAAAGCGAAGTGAGCCGAACTATGTTCGGCTAGTCACTTCAGGCTGGTACGGCTGATTTCAGCTATATATCGGCTGAAATCAGCCGTACATCGCATGTTCGGCCAACCCGAAGTGCAGAAGGAGTTCGACTCAGCCAATCCAACATCTGGATCGGCTAAGCCGAACCTCCGGCAGGCTACTCACTGCTGTTCGGTCTATTCTTATTGATGCCGAACAGCAGTGAGTGAATAGCCGAATGCCGCTGAGTGGCATTCGGCTCGGCTGTTCTGCTCGGTCCCTGTGACCGAGCAGAACAGAAAAATAGTTTAAAAAAAGTAAATAGAAAACGATTGTGCGGAGCTAGCAATGACAGCTAGCTCCGCCCAACTGTTTTCTATTGTCCAGCGGTTCTGCTGCCGTAAAAAAAAAACAACAAAAAAAAACTCTCCCTGGCGCTCTGGGAGTCTCCCGCTCCCGGCCGCCAAGGAGAGAAACACTGCTTTTTCTTTTTTTTCTTTTCTTTATATTGACACGGAGCCATGTCAGAATAGAAATAAAATAAAAATAATTTTTTGGCCATAGGAATGCATTGCTAGATTCCTATTGGCTATTTCAATTTGCAACAGCCAATAGCAAACTAGCTATTTTACCCGCCCTCTGCTGCTGTCAATCAGTAGTGGTGGACCTGATGGAGAACTGCAGCAGAGGGCGGGTGCAATGCTAGTTTGCTATTGGCTATTGCAAATTGAAATAGCCAATAGGAATCTAGCAATGCATTCCTATGGCCAAAATTTTTTTTTCTATTCTGACACGGTTCCGTGTCAGAATAAAAAAAAGAAAGAAAAAGCAGTGTTTCTCTCCTTGGCGGCCGGGAGCGGGAGACTCCCGGAGCGCCAGGGAGAGTTAGGCTGTCTGGACATCAGTGTCCCTGGTTAGCTGATAAACAGGGACGCTGATCTCTCTGCAAGTGGCCGGAGCCAGCCGTAAGATCACGGCTGGCTTCGCCCAGCTGTCAGAAGCAGGCTGTTGGCCTCTGGCCGCTCGGCCAGCTTCGGCTTTCAGCGCGGCTCAGCCGAGCTGAGGCATATGCGTTCGGCTCGACTGAAACGCTCGGCCATGTTCGGAAGCTGTACAGGCTATAGCAAATAGCCCGTACAGCAGCCCTTCGGTTCTACTGAACCATAGGGGTCCTGGAGCCGAAGCTAGCCGAAGGATCGGCCGAAGCTACGGCTAGATCCTTCGGCTGCCTTGTGAATAGACCCCTAAATCATGTTGCGGGCTGTCAACACATAGCATTTTTGTGGAGTTAGTGGTATCAGCCCGGCCCAGTGATCTTTTGCTACAATACCCAAGGACACCCCTATCCTATTCTCAACAAAATAGACAGTAATAATTTTGTAGTCCAAGATAACAACTAGGATAGCTAATAAGGTAACATGAGATAACAAAGGAAGTGTGTACAGGACACTGAACAGCTCTGAATTTCATATATTGTATGATCAGCAGGTATTTTTTTTTTTACCTACTGAGCAGTTATGTTTTTAACAGACTAAAAGGGAAATATGAAATGTTTATTGTTAGGGTTTACATACACTTTAAGCATTTTTTTTAGTTAGACGCACTTTTAGTTTAAAGTGAAATTCCCTTTTATGTAGAACATGCTTACCGCTAGTCATGAGTTGTCCACCACATATGGTATACAAAATGTTTAAAAAGATATTTTATTATCAGTTGTAATTCCCTCTTGCCCATTAAATTTGGCACTGCTTGAACTGCAGAACATTTTTTGAAGGGAACATAAAGTTTTTCATATCCTCCTTTACTGCAAACCATTACTACTGTGAAACATACTGTCATATCCATCTTTTAAATGAAGTCAGTGCAAAAAAAAACATATCTACATTTACCTTATTCACATTTTTTACCTCTAAACTATGTTTCCACAAGTAAAGATCTTACATTAGTATCTCCATTTTTGGGTCAACTTCCATTTTTATAGCACCCTCTCCCCCTATTTAGCAATATAGTCAGGCTTCTATATTAATACTTTAAATTAAAGTGATATTAAAGTCAAAAGGGTTTTAAACCAAATGCTGATAAAATCACTTACACGATTCTTGATGTTTAAAAGTTTTAGCTTCCTGCAGAATCATCTTGTCCCCTGAGCACTGGCCCTGATAGCCTGTGGAGCCACCCCTGTGTGTGTTAGTAAGCTTGTCTCTACAAACACACAGACACAGCAAATCAAGCTACTCCCCTTGCCCTAGCCCCCTTCCTTCTCCAAGCTAGTAGATGGACAGATGCTGGACACTGTGCTGTCTCTTGCTATTTTATACTGGGCAGGCAGTTCAGGGAAGCTGAGCTGGGAGACTTGAAGCCAGCTGTTCAGAAACATGACTGTAAGTGCTTGGTCAAAAATATAAAGGAATACCTTGCTGGGCAATGTATATTTGTTTGATCTGCATTCATTGTTGAAAAAAGTTTGAGAGCTCAATACTACTTTAATATAAATATTATTTTTAACAAGTCTATATCTTGTGTTAGCCATTTGAGCTGTATATAAGAAAAGAGCTTAACCAATATTATGTTGATAGGTTTGTAAGTCAAGCTGAACCTACATGGGGGTATGGAGAATCCCTCAGAGTAAACCCAATTGCAACTCTTCTTTATACATTAACTGCTAGAGTTAACTTTTCCTAAAATTTTAATGCTGAATCGACAACAGTGTCTTTGGAGTCAAAGTGAAAAAGGAGGTGAGAAAACAAGCAATTAAGGTACGAAGAGAGGAAGGAACTATACTGTTTTGGCTTTTTCAATAGTGCAAGGCAAAGAAAATAATTATGTGTGGCCTTCCTAAATTAAACAGGTAATATGGACTACCACTACATTTTTAAATAGAACTATACTGTTTTAGCAAAAGAGTGCCTGTTTATTGAGCAGAAAGTTGTTGAAGAGAAAAAAATATCCGTGCCACTTTATAGGTCCTAGAAAAGATGGTATACTGAAAAAAATAAGGGGCTGCATGTTAGGGTCATTCCTGGGAAGAGTATGGTCAGCCTGGGGTGCAACATCCAAAAGGGACTGTGGCTAGTTGTCAGTCCTGGGGGTGTGGATGGTTAATTATAATTTAGGAGGGGGTGAAGGCACTTGTCAGTTTGTGAGTGTGGGCGATTGGACTGAAGAGTTATCTGTAGGGAATGGATGACTGATGGAGACGGGGTATGCTACTATCTCTCTTGTTTATTTTACTATTTTGCCACACAATCCATTCTAGTGTGAATGCCTTCTATTTTGTAGACATGGATGGTTGTGCTCTGCCCCCCCTTTCAGAAAGTGTTAGTGTTTAATCTGGACATCAGCTTATTTAAAATAACAGCCATAGTTCAAAACTTCAGATATTTCCAGACTGTTATTCTTTTGCTCCCTCTAGCACCTTCATCGGTTTAATCCAGAAACAGTCAGTGTCCAGTCAGAAGCTCTCCAACATGTCCACTGAAGGCAATTATTATTCAGAATTGATTCTCTGCTGGAAGCCTTACTATATAGCAATAGATGGAAAATGTCATACTAAAATTGTTCCACTGAACAAATTAACGCCTCTGACATTAAGGACTTTTAATAAGCTTGTCTGTTTTAGAAATTCCTAGGTATGTTGCAGTCACAATGTAGACTTCTGTATTCTAGAGTAAGAGTTATAACTGTAATTGACCCTTTGTCCCCCCATGGGATGCCCTTTGGATGATACCTTAGTTCTTTAGACATACCCGTCAATCAACAAACTGTCAAATTAGTTTTAAAATTTACATTCAACACAAAGTTAACTCTACAGTGGATACTGAAAAGGGACCTGAATTCAAAAAGCAAAGATTTGCTATCTTATAGGGAACATCTAGAGATGTTAATTTTTTTAAGCAGTACCCTGAAACATCTACCCATTGTCTTGAATACCACCTGAAAAAAGCACTTCCTGTGCCTTCAAGCATGTCTTTTGAGCCCTTTTCACTAAGGCCTCGTTCACACCAGATGCAATGCGTTCCGACCCAGATTCTGGTCATTTATATGATAAGGATGAAGTTTTAAGCCTCATAGCTGTATATCTGCAGTGTAGAATCTATGGCACTGCTGCCTCTGACTACTAGACTCATGAAATAAGGCATGGGATTTGGCGATGTTACTACTGTCCTCTGCTGGTGAATCTGTACCTGTGGATCTGTGTTTCTGCATCTCTCCTGTTGCTTCTTGATCATTACCCCAGTAGTAATCAGTTCACCAGTCATCAAGGTGGCAGCTTTGACATGCGGAAACAAAGCCCTACTCCTCTAACAATGTCAGATAGATTGTGACCTCTACCTCCCTCTCCACATCAACACACAAAGTACAGAACCAAAACTTACAATATTATAACCAAGCAAACACAATCACAAAAACATGTCCACAGAGACACAATCAGTACTGTACTGACATAGACAGAAATGTGCACAGAAACATAATCAGTACCATACTGACACCACCAAAAAATGTCCACCAACACAATCAGTACCATATGACACAACCTAAAGGTCTTTCAACAATAAAGCATACAGTACATACAGATGTACAGGGCATGCGACAGCATATCATTTGGGGGGGCGGCCAGGTGTTTGGGTTTGGTTGGCAGGGGGCAGCCACAGCATCTCCAGTTGCTAAGAGCTCTTACCAACCTGTGATGCTCGGCCTGCCATCCCACCCAGCTCCTGGCAACCAGGGATGTTAGTGAGAGCTGGGCAGGATGCCAGACAGAGCCACTGACACCCGTCCCCCATGGATAACAAGTGAACATTGCGTGTCAGCACCAACCCCCCCCCCCCCCCCACGGAAAGACTGCCGTAGGGATGGCCCAGCAGAAGTGGATTATGCAATCCATGTGTCGCTCCTGTACTGCCACTTATGTTGCACAAGTGATAAGTGATACATTCAGCGTAGGTGACACATGTACTGATGCTATGTTACAACAATCCATGTATCACTTGCTGAAAAAAATCAATGTGCCAGCAAAACTGTAAAAGTGAATAAGCTGTCTATGCTGCATAGGCGGGTCCCGAATTGGCATTTGGTTGTTCCCTGCAACAATTTCTGCCACCTATGTTTTAAAAGTGCATGCCAGCTATATTACTATTCTTTAAAAAAAAAATGTGAATGAACTCATTGCACGCTGGGGTCGGAAGAGTCAAGCAGGTCCAGGAAGCTTTGAATGCGCTTCACTAGTGGACATAGACAGCGAACAATGCCCAAGTAAATGAGGCAACAAGTTGTGACCCACTAAACAAAGCTCTATTAGCCCAGGAAATCGGGTCCCACTAGAGGACTTTTTGGTGCTCCAATGGGCCAGTCTGAGTCTACCTAAATTAGATATTTTTTAAAAAACTAACCTCAACAGAAGAAAGCAACTTATCAATTTCTTCAAATTCTGAATTACATTGCTATGGGTGGCAAAAATCTTTCTGGCACGTTTAGACAGCATGCCACCTTTACAAAATTGCAGTTATTTGTTCTTTCATATTTTGTTGACTGCATTATGAGTTGTTTGTGCTGTTTCCCATCTTAACCGTATTTCTTTTTTTCTTTATTGTAGATCATGTGATTTGATGGCAAATACAATACACACACATTTGATCTTTCAGCTATATGCAACACAAAGACATCTGAACCTAAATTTATATCGAGAGGAGATCCGTTCAACATATACCCTTAAGGGCTATTGATATACCAGAATTTAATTAGAGAAGTCCTAATGCTCTGCCAGTTAAACAACCCCCAAGGATCAAATTGGACAGCCATAGTAAAACATGTATAAATAAATAAACACAGTAATGACTAATAGAGCATGTGCGATGATGTTGTGGCAGGATATGGATCATTTCATTAAGGGTTAAGATAATGTTGTAGACTACAAACCAACATGACAAATGGAAATGGAAGAATACGCAAGGATGTAACATTATAGAAAGACCAATAAGAGGAAATTGAAGGGCAGTTCAAGTGGAACAGATGGAATTTAGTATCACAGCTCTGGAACTCACTGTGCCATGAGCAATGTATGAGAATACCGATTTTAGAATCTACTTTCAAGAACTAAAGGAAAGAAATACAATGGAAGATGGTATGGGAAAGAGATGTGAGTAGTAACATTCTGCAGAGGTCCCTGAAGGAATAACACACTGCTGGCAAAGTAATGTTATGCAGTTATCTTTGCAAAGGATGACCCCAGTAAAAACACATTTTATAGGCTTCTCCACAGGGAGTTCGGCTACAAAACAATGCCCTGCAAAATTATCTACAAGGCAAGAGGATTGAGAGCAAAGCTCTGCAGATCTCTGTAAATGGGATTAGACTTGGGAAGTCATGCAGGGTTGAGTAAGCAAACCAATGGACTGCACGTCTGAGGTAAGTAAAGTAATGAGCTGCAGAGTTATGGCTAGCAAAACGATGAACTAGAGGTCAGACACTTTACAATGCTGTTTCATCTGACCTCAGAACATTATAACCTTTACAGACATTGTGTAAAGTCTATTTAAATCACATACTCCATTTTAGATTGTAATCAAGGCCCTCTAACCTTGTTTCACTTTGTGCTCCAATGTTATTTTATATTTAGTTCTCATTATGCAGCATTGTGGAATAGGTTGTCTTTGTATAAGTGGAGGATACTACCATTTCAGATTTAGGGTGGTCATACATGGCATTACTGCAATTTGTTATGTGAATAATACAAGCTCTGCTAGAGATTATCAGACTTTGTAGCGAAATGGCATCAGTGTCCACATGCTGAAAAACTTCAGAAACTTGGAGAAAGAAGATATCATTTTGCTGAGCAAATATAGAGCATAATATTGCATGATTTGTCCCTGTTTGCTGTGACAAAGATTAGGGTTTGATTAAAGGACAGCCAGGTCCGATAGTCACCTAAAGTCTATACCTACAGTATGTCCTACCTGACTGGACCTCAGTTAAAGCAATCATTTAAATTTCATTTAATCTTAAACATGGTGTAAACAGGTGTAAACGCCCTCTCTACCAATTCCTGAAAACATCTGAAAAAGGTAAGTATGAAAAAATAAAACATACATGTGGCAGGCTCATGGGATGAGAGGGCACAATTGAAGAGCAAGGGACTGAGCTCGAAGTTGGGCTTTAAGTGTTAAATCACCTATCACACAGGCCCCATATACATCACTGGAGGTGGGGATTCTGCCCCATACGCTTAGTACCCTTACAATAGGACCATTGCTGGAGCTTGTGCTTCCTTTTGTGGGGCACATTTGACATTCCCAATTATAGTAAACTGGTAAGTGGTCCTTTATGATAATTGTTTATTATTTTCCATGTGCAGTGAATATTGGTGTTTGCTGCTGAATCACACGTATAACATATTTTCAATTTTTCACTCATCTCTAATTTCCTATTTTCTCCTGCAAGCAGCTGCAACAAACTGAGTATAATCTATAACTTTTCTTTTTAAATGGATTTGTAAATAGTCCATTGACAGGCATATGTCTTAACAAGAACAATGGGTGATAGAATATATATGCATACATCAATGACAAATGCGTTGCTGGGACCCATCCCAAATATACCTAGCAGGTTGATGCAGTGTACTCTGGCCTTGTTGCCTTTCACCCACAAATTGGGATATTATCATGTATTGCAAAACAATGTGCTGGGAAACTTTTTGCTGTTGTATTATCATGTATTGGTCACATTGGTGGTGGAAAATCTAAGCCATTTTAGATGATCAGAGGTGCCTATTACAGCACCTATAGATAGCCCATTGGCTGTAGGTGAGGCTTGAAGTCTTCCCTTTATATAAGAGAACCGTTGTCATACCTGAGTTCTGAATAGACTGACCACTTACAAACATGAAAAGGAAAGTATTTGCAGATATGCTTTTCATAGATTTGTATTTAATACTTTTACTAACATAAGCGTCAGATTTTTCAACACGCTTTTCAAATTTCTGACTCGTATAAAAGAAATAGAGCAATGGTCCTATGGTTTCACACATTGTTAGATGTGGTCATTGCACAGTCAGTTACAGCTTACTCATTTAATGCTGAAAACTAAAAATGCAGAATCAGAAAGGAAAGTGAGTCAAACATAGTCAAATCAAGCAGGTAATTCTCCTGTATATAGATATTTTAAGTATTATTATTATTATACAGGATTTATATAGCGGCAACAGTTTGCGCATCGCTTTACAATATAGGGAAGACATTACAATCACAATACAAATCAAGACAAGATGGTAAGGAGGGCCCTGCCTGTGAGGGCTTACAATCTAAAAGGGAGGCATATGTAAGTAGGTTTCAAATTATGCATATATGTACTTTAGGTAGAGAACAAAATGCACTGTATACTTGATACACTTAGCTTAAATGTTGGGTAACTCTACAATGCACCCCAAAGTGAGATAACTGTTTGTCATATTCAGTCAACATAATTTTTAATGTATTAGCTGCTCACAAGCCACCTTGCAGACTCTGGACAATTTATTTTTAAAATGAAATCGCAGCTCTACAGCAAAGCTAGCTAATGTATTTTAACCATACGATACTTCCATTGCATTACGCTGTATCTCTACAATCTCCATTAATACAAAACACCCATGATTGACCATTAAATCCCATTAAATCCTAACATGACTCAGTTCAGAGCAAAATGATGAGAAAAATAGCTTGTGTCTCTCTTTTTTTCATGCCTTTTATGATTATAGATTGGAGAGGGGGTGCGCGTGTTCTCTTTCATTATATTGTACAGCTGCCACTAGTTTGTCTTACACCTTGAAAGGTCAAAAGCAAATTCAAACCAAAAGTAATGCTTTCAAAGATTTGGGAGCTAGCTTGAACTATATTGGAGACCTGCTGCTTAATCTCTTTGACTGCTCTGCAATTGTACAGCAGTGTCAGTCCTCACTCATTTAGGCAAAAGCCTCACTTCGTCACAAATCTCATTGACTTGACTTGAGTCAATGCAGCTTACCTTATCACAAGTCTCATTAACTTCAGTCGAATGTCAATCTTCCAGGTCATATATTTTCTATTAAAATGTCTTCTGTGATCCAAAGCCTTAAACTTATGAGTTATGACTAATTAAATGTGTTCACTTTTGTTGATGGGTACCTTAAATCTGCTGTAGGACAACTACACTGTTAGTTTTAAAGACAAAATAAACTTCAGGACATTTTTGTATGCAATATGCACCAAAATGCACACAAGAAGCCTAGGCAGTATTCAAATAAAGGGGTGATTTTCTGTTTTCTTTCTCCATGCTCTGACATTGCTTCTCCTATATTTAGCATGTCTACGTGCAATTATTAGAACCCCAATCTTGTGCTCACTAACCTGTGAGCACCCAGGAGTGTCTGCACATACCTTTAGGAAACTTCCAGAGTTTCTAGAAAACTGTGAACACTGGGATACTGATTACACATGAAGCGGCTTCAACTCCAATATCAGAGCTCTGTCCTACCCCTTTTGCACACCTCAGTTAAAGGAAAACCACTTTCTCCTTTCCATTACAGTTACCACGATTTTCTTCTAATTAAAAAAATTATATATCACTCCATTAAAGTGTGGATTTGTTCTGCACACTGCCTCTGTACAAAACACCAACAGTTATCTAATGTCCTGCTTGTGTGATTGGCTCACTGTTTTTTCCTGAAGACTGCAAATAATTAAATGTCATAACACAGAAATTCATTGAAACAGGAGCTTTTTCCCTTTGTTAAGGAACTGTGGTAAAATATATGCTCCTAAAGGTATGTAACTATTACTTATGGCAGTACTGAGACTGCTCAGACAGTAATAAGGGCAGATCCTCCCCACTCAGCAGTAAGTTTGACAAAGAATACAGTAAAAACTTACATCAATTTCTTCAGAGAAAGGCAAGCAAAACCTATATGAATTCTTTCAATATACTGTATACAGTTCAATTGGAGGAAATTGGTTTCTTCTTTAGCAAAACTGGAATTTCACATTAATGTAATACTTAGCTTAACTGACTAATATTGAGATGTGGGAGGCAGGAAAAGGCAGTTAAGATTTTGACTTTGCTGATAAAGTTTAACGCTTGTTTTTGTGGCTCCTGGGGTTGGACATGATGTACTTTTTAGTGGGAGCACACTTAGTGCTCCCACTAGATGTAATAGTATTCAGCTTTACTGCATGTGAATTCATAGCTTAAGAACTATTATACATCCTGGGATTGAGAGACCAGCAGCTTCTAACTGTAGCTGCTTGCATAGGTATTTTGATTTGTGACATGTTGCCTTTATAAAATCCCACACGTGCCTATGCTTTCACTGTTGAAATGCTGTCCTTGGTACTGAAAGCCTTCAATATGCTGAGCTATGTGTTCACTGGCCCTAGGTATGATTACATTGCCTCTAACCTTTGGCACTCTATACGGCATCTTAGTTTCCATTTATCCTATTTGGAAAAGAGTAACCTAAGTGGGAGGTCTGCCCTTGGTCTTGGCCTAAGGCAACACTGAAATGAAAGGACATCCTCTCACAGTCCATGCTACAGCTATTTCTGGTTCTCCCAAGCGAGGGTCTTTAAATCATTCAAACGCTTTAAACACATATTTCCTAATCACTAAAAACAGGAGTCATTTGGAGTGAAAATGTTAATGTATTCGAATCATAGACAGTCAACAAATTAACAGCTCTGTAAAAGTCAGCCATTATTATTTTGTAACGACATTTGTCCCTGATTAAAAAAAAAAAAACACACATAAAAAACATGTTTGCATGAAAATTGCCCTATCAAAGAAAAGTAATGAACTGAACAAGGGGAGATGATGTGTTTGCCTGAAAAAAAAACATGACACAGTGGAAGAGGAGAGACAATAGTGACAGAGGGCTTTAAAAGATACCAGTCCATAGAATCAGCTGCGTTGCTTATTTATGAACAATGTGGGTACAATGTGGATATACTTAAAAATATCCTTGTTACCAGACGTTGTGGGATGAATACTTATGGGCTGCTGTATAAACCTTCTGCCCAATGTAAAGCTAGGCACATGCCAGTCACATGGCATTATCGCCACTAGATGGCGGAAGGGAGCATTTCAAATTCTAATGCTCCTTGGCACAATCCAGTGGTGGTAATGCAATATGACTGGCATTCACCTAGCTTTACGCTGGGCAGGAGGGTTATACATCAGCCCCTAGTGTGTTTCACACAAATGATGCTTGCTTTTTGTTGTAATGTTGTACTGTGTGCCTTCATTGTATGAACAATCTCTCTCCAACCCTGTGCTGGTCTGAAAGGTAGAGAGCGGGGTCAAGATTACTAGTGTTACCAGCCTATGCTTTCTTCAAAGTGGTCAATTTAACAGGGAACACTCAATGCGCTTTGAAGACTTTAGTAGTTTATCCATAGCAATGTATATAGAACTCATTCATGCTGATTACTACAATAGGTGAGCTTTCAGCTGGCCCCTTTGGACTGGTTCACAGCTTTGCTGTTCAAAATGTAAATCTGAATGCATTTACATGACATCTTTTTTTAAGTTTCATTTTTCCCACACATTTTGCTTGCATTTTGATTTATATATGCATTTCCATGGGAAGAATGGAAGTTCAACACATGCATTTGAATGCATGCATCTAATTTCCATAACCCTACAAAGCAAATGCAGTTTTGTTATAAAAGTTTTCACGACTTTACAAATTTACTAGATGACAATTCAGAGATGAAGAACATTTGATAAAGTCAAAAGAGATTAACAGGGTTATTCACAAAAGGGTGAAACTTTGGAGAAGTGAACATTCTAGGCCAAAATAGCTAATTTGGAGAAATTCTCTAATTCAACTCACTTTCCACTTCAGCTATGTTGTCCTAGATTGTTCACTTCTTCTGCCTTCACCCTTTTGTCTAGTATAATGTTCTGATTTTTATGAATATTTGTTTATGGATATGTATTAAAGGGGTCTATTTATCAAATCTGTTCACCAAAAATTCACACAACTTTCACCCAAGATTCTCACATTTTTCAAATAGAAGTGAGTGGCTAAATTGTGTAAAATAAATTAAATAGACCCCTAAGTGTTTTAGTATGAATTTTTAATTAAAGCATTGCATGAGAAAGGACTTGTCTTGTTTACCTTGCTAGGTGTCTTGGTATTAAGGAATCAGGGCTGGAAACACCAGAATGTGAATTGACCTTGTATGGTTTTACAAGGCACAGTGAAGGAGGCCATGGGAAGCATGGGGAGCAAGGCAGCTTAAGGGAAGAAGACAAATACAGAAGGAAACCTTGACATCAAATATAATGGCACATATCACATCATGTAATTTCTTTTCATTTTCGATCGAGCAGAGTAAACCTTTCTGGGAGAAAGTGTTTCTCTCCCTATCTAATAGCGGGAGACTCCAGCAGCACCCGGGAGAGTTGGGCTGTCTGGAGATCAGTGTCCCTGGTTACTTGGTAACCAGGGACGCTGATCTGTCTGTGCAAGTTGTCGGAGCCAGCCGTGAGATGACGGCTGGCTCCACCCAGCAGTCAGTAGCAGGCTGTCGGCCTGTCTCGGCTTTCACCTCACCAAAACATATGCCTTCTGCTCGACTGAGCTGCTCGGCCGACTTCGGGAGCTGTACGGGCTATAGTGAATAGCCCGTACAGCAGCCCTTCGGTTCTACTGAACGGAAGGGGTCCTGTGGCTGAAGGTAGCCGAAGGATCAGCCGAAGCTACGGCTAGATCCTTCGGCAGCTTAGTGAATAGACCCCTTAGCCTTTTAACCTTTAGGTTAAAAGGATAAGGCTTCCCTTTGAATTATTGTGATATTTTGGGACTCCAGGCACACCTGTGCTAGTCAGTCAGCTCCTTCTGCTGCTCACTGCTCACTGCTGTTCTCTTGTCTTTGGACAGAGTTGATTGTGCAGATTAACTGTCCAATAAGGAGTCTTAAGGGGATGACATATATGAAAAGACTGGCTGCACAGAATTACAAATCCTTCGTCAGATAACACAATAAACAAGTATTCCAGCAGTATAACCATTTACCTAAAATGTATGGACCCATTCAGATCACTACATGGCAGTAACGGTGCATGGCTGTGCCATTCACTGTAAATAGCACCCCAATGCACCAGTGTTGCGGTGTACCGCAATGCGTGGTAACATGGTGCCCTGTAATAGCGAGAATGTTGCAGAAACGTTTTTTTGGTTCCACTGAGGTGTATTAGGCAGCCCATTCAAATGAATCGCCTGCCTTGTGCAGTGCACAATAACAATAAATGCAAAGGTGTGTGAATGGTTTCCTATTTTACAACAATGCTGTGAAAAATTATGCAAATAACATAATTTGACTAAGTGACATATGTATGACTTTATAGATTCTTTAAAAATTGCAAACCAGGAATATGATTAAAGAAAAATATGCATTCCATATTTCAGATATTTGTTAGATCAGGCATTGTTTGGACTTTCCTGCCTGCTTTGTACAGGCATCAGAGTTGTCAAGCACACTTGCAGGAAGTCTGCAATAAGTACATTGGCTATGGACATAATGTTAATAAATTCAATGGAACACTACGTTCCCTTCACACCACATCATGATTATTGGCCTTTTATGCCTATTACTGAAATTTACACAGAGACAGAGCTGTCACATTCAAGTGTGGGGTCGTGAGCAGAAAAGCGGAACTAGGCCTTGCACCAATAATCACATAAATGAGGATTTGTGGGGAACAGCTCTTAAGTGAGGACATAAGAATTAATCTTTGTGGTTTTATTCTGTAGAAGAAATCAGGACCCTAGCTATTCGAACACTGGTAAGGTTTAACAACATTAAAAAATGCGGAAAACAATGCAGCAGGTGAAGGGATATGTGATCAAGTCTAGAACAAGTATAGTTTGACCTTCAATTATTTGAAGCCTCTGTGCTAATACTGTAAGTGGTATAGAACACAAGTATTTCAAGGATATTAAGACAGAAACTATCTACAATGCTGTACACAGTGGGACAGATTCAATTACAGTATCCCATTTTTTAATGAGAAAACACATTAAAACTGAACTCCAAGCAGGTATAACAAACACCATATAATGCAGATGTTTATTACATTAAAAATAGAGAAATGTATGTATTTTACTTGCACCTAGTACAAGTACTTAAATCTGGATTGCACAGTGCTTCTCCCTGCAGTGTCCTCTTGTTTTTATTTAATCCAGCAATATCCATTAACAGGCGTTTGTAAACGGGAAGCCACCACAGCAAAGGAACTCACAGATCATGCCAGCACAAGTGTAGTGATGTCACCAGACTTGCAGTCCATTGATTACTTCCAGCCCCATAACAGAGGGTCTGTACTATCATAGATACCTGGGGCTGGGGATAAACTGTGCAGGAGCCTGTGCTCTGTGCCTTGCAACCACAATCAGTCTGCTGCGAGTGCAATGCACAGGTGCTCTGCAGGCTTGAATACAAAAAGTTAGTAAAAGTACATTTTTAATGTAATTAATCTGGGTTCCTTTTTTTAAATTTTTGCAAATGGTTGACTATGCCCTTAAAACAATGTGCTTTGTCCATGCAGGGCAAAGCAACAGGCTTGCTTCATTACTCCACTCTAAAGAACTCCCTTAATGCTCCATTCAGCCACTGGAAGCTAAATAAGTATCTGCTACTTTTGGGCACAGAGGAGCATGTGACTCATTTGCCTTTCCCTCAAGTGGCAGTGTGTGTTGTTGATTGGTCCAGCACTGTCACATTGAGAAAGGCAGGGTTAGTGGGAAACTCAGGACAGAATGGCTTGCAGAATACACAGGGCTTTCGTTCCTCACTCCCACTGGTAAATAGTGCAACAAGAGAGTGAAAGATAGGTATGTTCTGTTATGAAAAGGGCGCAAAAGCAAAACCAATGTTTTGCTCTGCATAGGCAAAGCACATATTTGCTCTACATCACCGGACTCCTCCCCCCTTCCCTTCGTTAACCGACAGAGCCACTTGTGGAAGGGGGGAGGATTCCGGTGACGTCGATGTCCGTGACGTCACCGGATCTCCGACGGAAGACCCGGAAGCCGGCGGAGAGGTGAGTACGGAGCCAAAGAACTTTGATCGATCAAAATAATTTTGATCGATCAAAAAAATTAACGATTAATCCAGGGATTAATCGTTAATTTCCGCAGCCCTACTCTAAAGTATATAAAAAACACAAAATATTTTTTTTAGGTTTTAGATACAGTAGTAATAGGCTGAAACCTATATCTGTTTTTATTGCTGTCTGTGTCACTGCTAGGGAGATCCACTCTTTTTATTTGTCCAGGTGACCATGGTTACTGGGACAAAAAATGTTGTCAAATTTAAATTACAAGGGAAATGATCAAATCCAAATGTGTGGATTTTACCCTCATGGTTGGAAGATTCCCGCTATTTCCCAGTTTCAGTTCTGTGTTCCATATCTCAAGACAGCAAAAATTGAAAAAAAAGGGGTTTTAAAAATACCCTACATTATCCAAAAGTAAAGGTTGACTTTAAAGTAACACTCTACACTCTTTATTTTTTTCTTCTATGTTGTACATTGATATTTTAATCTCATGAGTGAGTAACCTAACAGATCTAACTAACACATATGGATACCAGTGCTCCTGGGGATCAGGGTTAGGATCTGCAGTTACTGTATATATTTCAGATGCTTTTGAAATTGTCCCTACTTTGCTAGGACAAGAGATAGATAGATAGATAGATAGATAGATAGATAGATAGATAGATAGATAGATAGATAGATAGATAGATAGATAGATAGATAGATAGAGAGAAATAGATAGAGTAGATATAGATATAATTTTTTATTCTTCAAATTTGCTGTTTAGGTAAGTAAAAAAATTCGGACCATTTTGGAGGAGGTTTTAGCATTTGTTGATATAGTGAAGTTAGGCCCAGAGCAACAAAAAAAATGGAGGGCATAAGGTGAATAGAGGAAACAAAGAACTGAGAGGCTAAAAATTTATGTACTACATTAGGGTGGATAACTTCAATTATTGGTCAGTAGACAAGGCCAGGAGGGGCTGCAGTGATGGTCTGAGGGGAAGGAGTCTCACAAGAGCAGTTGGAGATCATTGGACAAAAGTGAACTCACCCACCCACCCTAGGGTTGGCAGTCCATTTATTTCTGAGAGTCATGGCAGTCTTGGTGGTTTGGGGTCTTTGAAGGCGGCCAAATAGGTGCTGGTGCGTAATGTTATGGATCCCATATTTGGTATGGCGTACTCAATTCATGACATGGAAAATTATAGAAAATCAGGAATTAAGATACTGATGTGCCTGCAGTTAGTCTAGAGGTCATCTCCGAGGTAGTGTGTTGTGGCTGGGGGCCTAATATATTTAGTGGTTCCGCAGAGACAAAATCTGTTATATTTAGTGCCTTCAAAAACCTGCAACCTTTATATGTTTTATGTTTGTTTAATGCAATAATTTATTCTGTAATACAAGGCTGCTTTGGCCATTTAACTCCAGTTAAAGTTGTGGTCTGATTATTTGTGAGAAAGTGCAGGGGGAAGGTTTGGTTTACAAGGAGGTGGCTGGGTACATGTTCAGCAGACTTTATCTTGACATTCTCTTTGTTTTTTTCAATAGATGAAAATCGGAAATAACTAAACAACAAGGACTCAGAAATAACACTGAATTTTTTAAGCAAGCCGATGTACGGCTGATTTCAGCCGCTATACGGCTGAAATCAGCCGTACAAGCCTGAAGTGAATAGCCGAACAGTGTTCGGCTCACTTCACTTGGGGTCGGTTGTTCACTCGGCTGCCCTCGGCAGCTTAGTGAATAGACCTGTTTGTTTTGAAGCTGCTAGTTGGAACATAGGGTTATTCAGTTCTTGAGGAAGAAATGCATGCTGTGACTATGTTAGTTAATGGACATCAAGATGGATCTAAATGCTAGGGTATATAGGTAATATAGGTATAATATAGGTATAGGTATAGGTATACGTAATAGGTATAATATATACTGTGTATATATATATATACATTGAGTCACTATGTAATAGTGACTCAATGTTATTAAATATCCAGATTACCTAGCTAATACAGTAGGTGTGAGTTAGTATATTTGCTATGCACTGAATAATCAGTTGATAGCTGTGTCTGACATTCTCATTATTTATGGGACTGATTTGTGTTGCCAATAGCAACTAGTGAGCATGAACTTCAGAAATGACAGCTGGAAGCTATCTGCTTGCTATGCATAACATTACATTTTCCTAACAGGCTACAGAACACGCTCATACGTTAACCCCATAGAACTCTACAAACGGACATGACTTGAGACAGGTTGCAAAGCATTAGTTGTCTGGGAATACACTGCAACCCCTTTAAGTTTCACTAGACCAATTTTAAACGTTTTCTAATTGGTTATTACTTGAGTTTCTTCAGTTCATAAAATTCAGAGAAATTATGGTTAGTTCATTTTGGAAGCTGAACTCCAGGCAGATATGTGAAAAACTAATTAATGCAGTTTCATATTCATAAAAAAAAAACATTAAAGAGGGAGAGAAAGTGCCAAAACTTTGAGCCTATCAGGCTTTCTTCCATACACATGTGCTAATAGGGAACCTGCTGAGGGAAGGAGAGAGAGAATCCTTTAAAGGAGAACTATGGGGTTAGAGCTTTTCCCCATAGTTCTCCTTAGGGTAACGGGAGGACACAAACTAGCGTCCTCCCATCACCCTAAGCTCAGTATACCGCGAACTACAGCTCGCAGTATACTGAGACGCCGCAGTATACCGCAAGCTACAGCTCGTGGTAAACTGAGACGCTGCAGCTGAAGCGGATCCCAACAATTATGTCTGGATCCGCCCAGCTGCGTGAGTGACAGCGGGCTCTGCCTATCTAGAGGCAGAGCCAGCTGTACCCGCCCCCTCCCCCGTCTGTTGCGCCAGTCAGCGCTGGAGGATCAGAGACAGTGGGAATCAAGGGAATCGAGAAGTGAGCGAACGCCGATATGTGTTCGCTCACTTCCCGATCTATTAAGCGGACCTGTGACAGTCTCATTGTCACTGGTCAGCTAGAACTGTGAGGATGAGTGAAAACCACTCACCTCATAGTTCTCCATTAATTATCACTTTACAGTTGCTACTTTACCCTCCAACAACAGCTAGGGGCAAAGAGAGATGGCTAGGTTATATAACCTAGCTGCGATGTCTGGCAGGGTTGTGTATATATCAGGCCTAGCTAGACAAATATGTCAAAGCCTTTGGCAGGTAAAGCAGTTACCATGTATGTATTTTATCTGTGAATTAAAGTTCTTGCATTACATTCGGCTTTAAATATATTAGAATTTATGTTCAATTTGAACCTTTTTTGTTGTAGGAAAAAGTGTCCCAATTTATTTTTTTTAAAGAATTATTCGGTGAACAATGTCTATGAGGCACAAAAAAAACCCCCCACAGGAATAGCGACCAGAACATTGGAAAGTAATGTATTGAATGTTCACTGGAAAGTATGGCTATGCTTTATGCTTTTGTTTTTAAATGCTCTGATTGTACTATTTACAAAAATGTCCACATATATAAAGGTTTATGGCTTAAAGATGGGTCAGTTACTGCTGAGTGTCTCTAAACACTGTGTGACAGTCATACCACTCCACAAATAATCACACTGAGAGCCAGGCATCTGCATGAGAAGAGATCCAGCGGGATGGAAATTTTCATTTTATTTTCTATTCATCTCCTCTCATAAAGTAAAGATGAGTAGAGATGACCTGACTCTGTGCAGTACTGCCTCATAGACAGTGATGGGAAATAATCTAAAAGGTACTAATAGTGAATATGCATGGCAGGTGAAGAGGGATCATATGAAGATATTACCATTCATTTCCAAATGATCAGATCTACGCATGAAAGGTGGTTAAACAGGAGAAGGCAATTTAAGTCTTGTGGCAAAAACTCTATTTACAATATGTCCTTACAGTTCTATAAAAATGTCCATATTTAATACATGACTGTACAGTACTGGTAATTTATTGGAATTATATTGCCATAAAAAGGGAACCTGTGCTTTGCCTATACATGGCATTCCCTTTACTTCTCTATCGTTTAGTCTCTGGGAATAAAGATAAATACCTGGTATTTCCAGATGTGAAGAGCATGTGACTTACTCCCGTCCTCCTATGAGACAGCACTGATGTTTGATGATTGGCTGTTCAGGTACCCAGTGCTGTTACACGAGGGCAGGTAGCAGAGTCGTGACTAGAAATGCACAGGCCCCTATAGCAAAAATGTCAATGGGTCCCTCAACAGAAAAAAACAGCATTGTAAAACACCTAATCACCATGGCAGGTTACAAAGATGTTTACAATGTACAGCACAATGTTTACAATGGAGTGGTCCGAAATATAAAATTATCAACACAGCACACAGAAAGAATCAGTGTGGAAAAGGGAATGTACAGTACAGCATACAGAATGGGAAAGTGTGGTGTATAAAAACCACAGCACAGTGCGTAGAATGGGGAGGTGTGGAACAAAAATGTAAAGCCCAGTGTACTCAATGGGTCAGTGACAGAACAGAACAGCATACAGATTGAGCCAGTGTGGAATATAAAATGAACAGCACAGTGTATGGAATGAAGCAGTGTAAAATAAGGAATGTACAGTATGACACACAGATTGCAGAATAGGCAATTTATAATAGCACAATGCACTGAATGAGGCACTGTGAAATAAAATGTACAATGGGGCTTATAAAATGAGTTGGTGAAGAATAGGGAACATTCACCATGTCATAAAGAATGAGGCAGTGTAAAATAGGGAATATAAAGCTATGGAATGCGTAGTATGGAATAGGGAATGTACAGCATGGCATACAGAATAAGGACGTGTAGACTAGGGAACATATAGCGTGACATATGGAATGAAGAGGTCTATAAAGGGAAATATACAGCATGGCATATGGAATGAGGAGATGCGGAATAGGGAATGTAGAGCATGGCACACGTAATGAAGTGGTACGGAATAGGAATCATATAGCATATATATTTAGGAATGAGGAGGTGCGAAACAGGGAATGTAGAACATGACATATGGAATGAGTTGGCGTGGAATAGTTCATCTAGAGCATGTCATATGAAATATGGGGGAGCAGAATTAGGAATGTACAGCATGGCATATAAAATGAAGCAGTGCAGAATAGGGCATGTACACCATGGCAAATGGAATAAGGTGGTGCAAAGTAGGAAATGCAGAGAATGGCATATGGAATGAGGTTGTGAGGAAAAGGGAATACAGAGAATGGGATTCAGAATGAGGTGCTGAAAAATAGGGAATGTGCAGCAAAGTGACAAAAATGACTTGGTTTTCCTCATCCACACCTCCATCACTGTGGGAGCCACTGTGACCACTTACACTTTTGCCACTGTCACTTGTAACGCCACAAGCTAGCATAGAAAGTCTTCCACTACTCACATCCTAACTACCTTATGGTGGAAGGGACAGGAAATTATAAAAGCTTTTTCCTTCCTCCTGCCACCTCTTATCTCATGGGCCAGATACAGCTCGGGCCATGTGAAATAAAATGTACAATGGGGCTTATAAAATGAGTTGGTGAAGAATAGGGAACATTCACCATGTCATAAAGAATGAGGCAGTGTAAAATAGGGAACATAAAGCTATGGAATGGAATAGCAGCCATCTGGGTTGAGACACAACAGGAAATGAGAGAACCAACAGGAGAAACAACAGGAAATGACAGAAAAGATGTACAAAATGGAGGAATTCCCTACTTAGATCATTGGCACCTCTTGTTTTTGGTGACATCTGTAAAATTGTGAATTTCCCATTATTAATTCAGTGAGTGATCAACAGGACAAACAGAGAAGCAGGGACATAGAAAGCAAATGCTATACCCTGCAGGTTTACTTTAAGAAATGCACTGCATAAACTAGTTACATTTGCAAAAATTAAGGCATTAATCCAGCAGCCCTCTAAAGAGTGCAATGAGACCACCTGGCTCCAATCGGTGTGAGCTGGGCCAAGATTTTGAAGTGGAACAAGCGACTTAAAATCCAAGACTGGCACTGACACATGTGTATTCATGTAAAGAACGGCTTCTGCAGAAATTGTGATTGAATGCTTTTATTTTTCAAAAATGTTTTTTCTTCCCAATTTAAAATCCTCAAAGTGGCTTGTTCTGTTGCTAAAACTCCATTCTAGCTGGCAGCTATCGTGCACCTGAGGTATTAAATCCAAGAGAAAAAATGTTAGTGGTCATCAACGAAGAAAGGAATATGTATTGACTTGTAATGAGTGTGCTGTTGCTGCATGGCAGGGGTTAATGGCTCCAGCTCTCCGAAGGCGGAAGCAAGTTGCAGCTTTGATTCAATAGAACACTTGCCTCAAGGACTTTGAAGGTCACCCTGATCTAGTGAGTGCTAGCAGCTTGCAGGAAGACAGGGCAAGCAAGGGCAGTATGCAGAAAGACAGACACTCTCTCACTCATATTGCAGTTGTTATGAAGATGGCTTGGCACACAAGTAACAGCTGGGGACGGTACACTAGGCAGGGTTTAAACATCAGGAAATAAGTCAGGGTAACTTTAAAAGCATCATGTCTCTGGTATTTATAGAAACATTTCTTCATTCTCTTGTAGCGTTCACCAACTTTGCCCGTGACCTTTGTGTTTCATGCAGCAGACCACTATGGGTTACTCTGCATAAAATGCCACAGGAAATGACTTTCTGCAGTAAAATTTCGAGCCGAGCTAGAGACAATAGCTGCTTATTATTTTAGCAGTTTATAAAATGCTGTTATCTTTGCCTTTTATGTCATCCCTCTCCTGCACAGCATGTTATCTTGTTAGAGCCAGCAGAGAATATGAGTGAACTGCACAAAAGGAAGAGTATTTGTTGGCCCTTGCTTTGTGCTCTTAGCGGTCGCTGGCGTTATCCAACTCCCCTTGTCCTTATCAGCCAATGTTTCTAATTCTTCACCATATTTCATTTACTTTATCAGGCTCTGCTACGACTTACAGTTTAGACAGAATCTAAAATGATTATTACACTTTCTGGGGGG